>NW_024426774.1:56245029-56448298 GCF_017311325.1 Ursus maritimus
TTTTTTTTTTTTTTTCTTTTTGTTTCTGAGCCTCAGTAATTTCCATTGTTCTATTTCCAAGTTTACAGATTCTTTTTTCTCCATGCTCAGGTCAGCCTTTGAATCTACCTAGTGAATTTTTCATTACAGTTACTATACTTTTCATTTCCATAATTTATTTTTGGTTTATTTTAGGTTTTCTGTTTCTTTATTGATATTTCCATTTTGTTCATACATCATTTTCTTGACTTTCTCTACATCTTCCTTTGGTTCTTTGGGCGTGTGTGAGACAGCTGTTTTAAAGTCTTTTGTCTAGTATATCTACCATTAGGTCTTTCAGGGACAGTTTCTCTTAGTTTTTTACCATTGAATGGGCTGTACTTTGCTGTTTCTTTGTATTCCTTGTGATTTTTGTTGTTGTTGGACAGTAGACATTTGAATTTAATAATATGGTAACTCTGGAAATTGAATTCTCTGCTCTCCCCAGGGTTTGCTGTTATTGTTGTTGTTTGTTGTTTAAATATAGGATGCATCTGTGCTGAGGATAAGACTGAAGTATAAACTTAATGTCTGCTCAGGTCTTTTGTGAGCCATTCTCTGGGCATGCTTGGTCACTTTCTAATTCTCCTTGTATATGTAGTGTTTTTAATGTCTTATTCTTTAGTGCCTGGCTCCCCAAAGAGGAAAAAAGCAAAAAATGAAGAGGGGGGAAAATGGGCACTGACCGTTTAAGTCCTCGGGAAGTCAGTTCAGCAGAGGGGAAGGGGCTTGCAACAATGAAGGGGGGGTGCAACAAGAATGGCTGTCTGCCCCTTTGCCCTGGTGAACAGAAGCAGTAATCAGTTATCAATATTTGAAGGATGGAGTTCTTTTAATTCCACATAGGTGGAATTCAGGAGGCTATGAGAAAGCTGCTCCAGGAACACAGGTACAGTGGTCCACTGGCTGCTACTGTGCTGAAAGTTGAAATTGACTGAAGCAAACAAATTTGCGCATTCACATCTTCTGGAAGTTGCAAGTTTTCATCTGACTCCAGACATCCAAAATAGTTACATAGGACAGATTCTGCCAGTGTAATTGTTGCCTAGGTAGGGAGACAGATACCTGGTGTTTCTTCTACTCTACCATCTTCCCAGAGTCCTCTCCACATAAATTTTTTTTAAATTGAAGGATTATACAGACCTAAATAGTTACTAGTTGACTTAGCTACTAAAAAAGGTGTGGGTTGTACTCTTTTTTAAATGCAAGAATAGTATTAGGTATCTTGGAAGTTATTTGGTTTAGGTGACATGCAAAACAGTTTTTGCAAATATTCTCAAGTGGCTTCTAAAGTGAATACAGAATATTTTTTTTTTCAATTTGTTTTAAAAGATTTTATTTATTTGAGAGGGAGAGAGAGAGAGCACATGCATGTGCACTAGAGCGGGGGCAGAGGGAGAGAGACAAGCAGACTCCCTGCTGAGTGCAGAGCCAACTTGGGGCTCAATCCCAGGACCCTGAGATCATGACGTGAGCCAAAGTCAGATGCTTAGCCACCCAGGCACCCCAGAGTATTTTTAAAATGATTATTATATTCACTTTGACAGGTCTTAAACATAGTAATTCCAAAATCAACGTTAGTTGTAGAAGAAATAAAAGTGCTTGTAATTTAAGTTAAAATTGTAGTCACAATGGTAGCTGCTTTATTACTATTTTTTAATATTTTGTATATATACAATCTACATACATCCCAGCATATTTAAATATAAAATATATTTTTAAAAATATGTTTTTTAAAGATTTTATTTATTTGTTGAGAGAGAGAGAGAGAGAGAAAGTGCGCCCACATAGGGGGAGCAGCAGGTGGAGAGAGAAGCAGGCTTCTCGATGAGCAGGGAGCCTGGGATCATGACTTAAGCTGAAGGCAGATGCTTAACCAACTGAGCCACCCAGGTGTCCCTGACTATAAAATATTTGACTAGATTTTCAGGAATGGTGAAGTACAGGATATTTTAACAGGATGAAATTTATGGTCATGTCTTTATCATATAATCAAGTTGCTGTCAGTGGTCGAGAGGTAGAATTGACTAGACTCAGTTGCTAGAACCGCCTCTTAACTTCATATAAAACAAGATAAAATATATCAGGATTCTTTTTGATAAGTACTTGTTTCCAGGACTATGAGCTACCTAACCCTGAGATCTTTTTAAGTAGATGTAATAGAATTTATTGGTTTTTAACTTTACTGCCTAGCTTTGTGATCTTGAACAAGTTTTTCGGTCTCTATAAGCCTCAGTTTATTATTAAAAGGAGGATAACACAAAAATGACCATAAAGACTGGAAATGTAATATAACAATTCCACTCCTATAGAGATCCATTTCAATCAGATGTACAAGAATGTTCATAAGCAGTTTCTAAGAGCAAAACTCTACCCATTTGTCCATCAATAGGAGAATGAATGAATATACTGAAAATGAGTGGACCGTAAATACGTACACTAATATGGATGGATATTAAAAATACAATGTTGAGTGAAAACAAATCACATAATATATGCTATATGACCCTATTTTTATAAAATTTAAAAGTGTATAAAAATCCTATTTAGGGTTTCATACACATCTGGTAAAACCATATAGAATAGCAGAGGAATGATTAATTCAGAAGTCGTGGTAGTGGATAGTGGCTTCTTTGACGGGAAGTAGGAGAGGGTGTACTGTGGTCTTCAAAGTATTGATAATCTGCTTCTTAAGATGTATGGGTACAGGTGTATTTGTTTAATTTATTCTTTTGTATGTTTTTAATATTTATTATATATTTAAATATATACATCTGATCACACTTATTTGTATGAGACTTTATAAAAAATACATAATGCTTAGAGCTTTTTCTTTTATTATGAAATAACACCTTTGAAGTCTCTCATAAATCTTCTACCTTAATACACAAATTTACATTTCTTTAAATCTCATTCAAATTTTCAAGGTTAGATTTAAATTTATCATCTTGCCGTTTTTTTTCTGTTTGTCTCATATGTTCTTTGTTCTCTCTTCCCTCCTTTTCTTCCTTCTTTTTGATTAATTGAAATTTTTTATGATTCCATTTTATCTCTTTTGTTGACTTATTGGTGATAAGAGTTTTGTTATTTACATGACTGCTTTGGGGTTAATAGCATACATCCTAAAAAAAAAAAAAAATAGCATACATCCTTTTCTCATATCTACCTTAAAGTCATGTTATACCACTTTACTTAGAGTATAAGAACATTCAATAAGTTACTTGCGTTTTTCTCTTCCTGGCCATTGTGCTTTGGTTGTTATATATTTTATTTCTTTTTTTCTTTTTCTTTTTTTTTTTTTTAAAGATTTTATTTATTTATTTAACAGAGATAGAGACAGCCAACGAGAGAGGAAACACAAGCAGGGGGAGTGGGAGAGGAAGAAGCAGGCTCATAGCAGAGGAGCCTGATGTGGGGCTCGAACCCAGAACGCTGGGATCACGCCCTGAGCCGAAGGCAGACGCTTAACCGCTGTGCCACCCAGGCGCCCCTATATATTTTATTTCTGTATAAGCTTGAGCCACATACTACATTGTTATTTTGTTTAAACCATTACCTTTTAAGGAGATTTAAATAATGAGGAAAAATATCTAATATTTACTCATGTAGTTACCATTTTTAGTACTTTTCATTGTATAGATCCATATTTCTAGTATGATGTGATTTTTTTTCTGCTTATTTTCTTTTTAAAATATTTATTATAGCACAGAGTGGATGGTGAAAAATGTTCTCAGCTTTGTATGTCTGAAAAAGTCCTTGTTTTACTATTTATTTATTTATTTATTTATTTATTTATTTATTTATTTATTTTTGAAGATTTTGTTTATTAGAGAGAGAGACAGCCAGCCAGAGAGGAAACACAAGCAGGGGGAATGGGAGAGGAAGAAGCAGGCTCCCAGGAGAGGAGCCTGATGCAGGGCTCAATCCCAGAACGCTGGGATTATGCCCTGAGCCAAAGGCAGACGCTTAACGACTAAGCCACCCAGATGCCCCATTACCATTTATTTTGAAAGATATTTTTACTGGGTATAAAATTCTAGGTTGACAGTTTTTTCTTTCAGTACTTTAAAGATGGTGGTCCACTGTCTTTTCCATTTGTCTTGTTTCTGATGTTATCTGCCATCTTTATCTTTTTTTTTTTTTTGTAGGTAAGTGTCTATTTTGTTCTTTATCACTGTTTTTGAGTAATATTACAATATGCCTTGGTCTACTTTTTTCATGTTTCTTGCTCTTGGGTTCTTTGAGATTCTTGAATTGATGAATTTGTAGTTTTCAACAAATTTGGGGAAATTTGGATATTATTTCTTCAAATATTTTGTCTGCTTATCCCCCATCCTGCCACTATTTTGAGGATGCAAATTGTATGTACAGTAGGCTGATTGAAGTCCCACTGCTTACTGATGTTCTGTTCATTTTTTAAATTACTGTTTCTTTCTAGGTTTCATTTTGTAAAGTTTTTTTTCTGTTTCTTCAGGGTCACTATTTCCTTTCTTTTTTTCGTTACATGTAATCTGTTAATTCCATTCATTGTACTTTTCATCTCGCATATTGTAGTTTTCATCTCTAGAAGTTTGATTTGGGTCTTTTTCGTATCTTTCATGTCTGCTAGATTTTTGGAATCTATGAAATACATTATAATAATTGTTTTAATGTTCTAGTCTCTTAATTATAATTGTCGGAGCTGAGTTGGTTTAGATTGATTTTTCTTCTTATTTTGGATCATATTTTTATGTTTCTTTGGATGCAGTAATTTTGTACTGCATGCCAGATGCTATAAATATTATCTTTTGGGGTGCTGGATATTTTTATTTCTCTATAAATAATTTTGAACTTTATTCTGGGATGCAATTATTTGGAAACAGTTTGATCCATCAGAACTTGCTTTTAAGATTTAATAGGTAGAACTGAGTAATGTTCAGCCTAGGGCTAATAATTATTCATTCCTGAGGCAAGACTTTGGTAAACAAGACTTTTCTGGATGCTCTATACAATTATTGTAAATTCCCAAGTTTTTCTGTCAGGCTGGTGGGAGCAGGCACTATTCTTAGCTCCATATGAGTGCCAAGCACTTTTATCTTCAATCACTCCTGGTCTTTCCCTGGTCTTGTGAAATTTTCTTAAATGCACATACTGTCAGTAATCGATTAAATTCTCAAGGGGAACCCTGTGAAGATCTCTGTAGTTCTCCCTCTATGTGGATGTCTCCTCTCCAGAGAATTTTAACCATCTTATCCTCCACAGTCTTCTAGCACTGTCTCCTCAACCCAAGTTGTTTCCTGGCTCCTCCTGATTTTCCCTATTCTGTATCATACCTTCTCTCTCCTAACACAGCTTCAGTATGCCTACAGTTTAGTTTTTAGTTCGTACTTTCTTTTTGGTAAACAAGAACTCTTTTTTCTTGCAAGCTCAGCTATTTTTTTCTCCCTATGGGCCAAGCGTTGTGCTGTTTTTCTCCATGTTTGCCTTGGGAGCTGTTGGAAATGGTGAGTGCTTTTCTTGGGAGGTTTGGCCTCACCCACAACCCAACACCTGGTCCTTACTACAGCCAGGAGAGCTCCTTGGAGACTGATGTGCCCACAGAAGGCCCCATCAGCCTTAGGTACTGGGATGGATTGGATTATTTTCTAGGTGGAAGAACATTCTACTCCTTTAGTTTAACCTTTCCTTGTGAACTAAAATGGGGAAATCACTTTCCAAACAGACAAGCTCAAGTGAGAATAAAAAATAGCCTCTACATAGTAGCCTGACAGTACCTGCATTAGCCGGTGTTTGGATAAGAACAAACCCTTCAAGGGGGTAATGGAACCCTTCTTTGGACCTTAATTGATTTTTGTGTTTGTTCTGCTTTTAATTCTTTGTGGAAAAGTGATTTGTAGTGCAAAGTGGCTTTCCATGTTATAGGTGCTGTATTATGTAATACCGTTCTTACCAAAAAGTCATTTTTGCTTGTTTTGACTTTATTTCTGATCCAGCCCATGGTTATTTTTATTTTTCATTTTATTTCTTCTTGTTTTAACAGTTTTTTTCCCTTCTTATTTCTCCTGCTTTACCAGCCTGGAATGGGATGGAACGGGGGCACTTGGTTTACTCTTTTTTTTTTTTTAATTTTCCAAACCAGTTGGCTGGATATCTTCAGAAAAGTCACCTTTTCCCTGGTGAGTTTGTTACATAAGGTGGAGCCTCATTAGTTATAAATCTGACTGTTAAGAAACTGTGTTTTGTTTTTTACTAAGGATTAAGGCTATCTGGGCCTGGTTGTCCCTTTAGGGTCTGTGCTGTTGTCCACCCCTGATGAGTAGGGTGATCCTGACCCCTGAACAGGGCACCTCCTTACGGAAGTACCCTGTTGTGTAAGGAAGTTCTATAGAATAGTGGTGACTAAAATCTCTTTTGGTAAAATGAGGTTGTTTAAACAATTTACATAATAAATCCAGAACTTGGAGACTCAAAGTGTATTGGCATGAGTTTTTTCTTTTTTTAAATTATTTTTCTTTATTTTTTTTTATAATGATAAGTGTGCTCTTTAATCCCCATCTCCTGTTTCGCCCCTAATGCCCCTCACCTACTTGCCCCCCTGGTAATATCGGTCCATTCTCTAGAGTTAGGAGTCTGTTTCTTGGTTTGTCTCTCTCTCTTTTTTGCCCTTTGCTTGTTTTGTATCTTAAATTCCACGTATAAGTCAGATCATATGGTATTTATTTTTCTCTGAATTATTTTATTTAGCATTATACTCTATCCATGTTATTGCAGATGCCAAGATTTCATTCTTTTTTATGACTGATTAATATTCCATTGACTATTTATACCACCTCTTCTTTATCTATTCATTTATACTTGGGCTGCTTCCATAGTTTGGCTATTGTAAATAATGCTGCAGTAAACATAGGGAATGCATGTATCGCTTTGAATTAGTGTTTTTGAATTTTTGGGGTAAATACCCAGTAATGTGATTACTGGATTGTAGAATAGTTCCATTTTTAACTTTCTGAGAAACTTCCACACTGTTTTCCACAGTGGCTGTACCAGTTTGCACTCCTAACTGGGCACAAGGGTTCTTTTTTCTCCACATCCTCTCTAACACTTGTTGTTTCTTGTGTTTTTGATTTTAGGCATTCTGACAGGTGTGAGGTGATATCTGATTGTAGTTTTCATTTGAATTTCCCTGATGATGAGTGATGTTGAGTGTCTTTTCATGTGCCTGTTGGCCATCTGTATGTCTTCTTTGGAGAAATGTCTGTTCATGATTTTTGCCCATTTTTTAATTGAATATTTGTTTTTTGGGTATTGAGTTGTATCCGTTCTTTATATATTTTGGATACTAACCTTTTATAAGATATATCATTTGCAAATATTTTCTCCCATTCAGTATGTTGTCTTTTAGTTTTGTTGATCTTTTCCTTTGCTGTACTTTCTTTTTGGTAAATATGAACTTTTTCTTGAAAGCTCAGCTATTTTTAAATATCTTTTAAAAAAAATAGTTGGAATTTGCTGAAGAATTGTAAGAATAATGTAAGAACTTCTGAGACCTCTCATCTATATTTACCAGTTAACATCTAGTCACATTTGCTTTGTTAACACTTGTTCTCTCTCTTTCTGTACTTTCTCTCCAAATGTTACTTTTTCTGAACCATTTGATACTAAATTGCAGACATCTTGCTCTTTTTTTACTCCAATATTCTTCAATGAATATTTTCTAAGAATAGGGATGCTCTTTCCCATAACCACCAAATAATATAAAATTCAGATAATTTAACGTGATTGTATACTGTCATGTAGGAAAAAACTTATTCTTCCTTGTATATTTCTCCTTTGCTATTCATACAACACTTCACTTCTGACACTTCTGGTCATCCAATGTATGGGGATTTTTAGTACACCAAATAATTCTTCAGCACCAGCTGGATGTTCTACAATTTCACCCAATTCTGACACTGTCTACCTAGAGATAATGTCAGATCCCACATGTTAAGACCCTAGTCCGTTGAGACTGCCCCTCACTTCAGTGCCAGTAGCAAGTGGTACATCCCTAGGTTACCTCTAACTTCTGTCCAACTTGGCTGCAAATCAGAGGCATATTTGCTTTTTTTGCCAGACCAGCACACAGAACTCAAGGAAACACCTATTTATGTGTGCCAGTGTTTTATATAATAAAGGATATGATAAATGATACAGATGAATAGCCAGATAAAGAGATACATAGAGCAAGGTCTTGGGGTGGGGTCCTGAGTGCTGGAGCTTTTATTTCTATGGAATTGATGTGCGTCACCTTCCTGGTACACAGATGTGTTCACCAGTCTGAAAGCTCTCTGATCCCCATAGTATTGGGATTCTTTATGGAGGTTTTATCACGTAGGCATGATCATTTATTAACTCCATTTCTAGCTCCTTTCCCCTCTAGAGAATGGGGGGATAGGAATGAAAATTCCAAGCTTTTAATCATGGTTTTGTCTTCTTGTGACCAGCCTTGATCTAAGAGCCCACCTCATTAGAACAAAAACCACTCCTACCGTCCAGAAAATTTCAAGGGACTTAGGAGTCCTGTATCAGAAACCAGAGTCAAAGGCCAAATATTCACCTAGAAAAAATGGATAAATGCCTAGGAACATATAATCTTCCAAGACTGAATCATGAAGAAATAGAAAATCTGAATAGACCAATTACCAGCAAGATTGAATCAGTAGTCAAAAACCTTCAAACAAACAAAAGCCCAGGACTACATGGCTTCACTGGTCAGTTCTACCAGACATTCATAGAAGATTTAATACCTATCCTTCTCAAACTGTTCCAAAAAATTGAAGAGGAGGGAATGCTTCTAAACTCATTTTATGAGGCCAGCATTATCTGATACTAAAACCAGACAAGGACACCATAAAAGAGAGAGAGAGAGAGAGGGAAAGAGAGAGAAAAGAAAGAAAATTACAGGCCAATATCCGTAAAGAACATAGATGCAAAAATTCTCAACAAAAGATTAGCAAACTGAATTCAGCAATACATTAAAAAAAAAAAAAGGTCATACACCATGATTGAGTGGGATTTATTCTAGGAATGCAGTGTGGTTCAACATCTGCAAATCAGTCAATGTGATATACTACATTAACAAAATGGAAGATAAAAATCATGTGATCATCTCAATAGTTGTAGGGAAAAAAGGCACTTGACAAAATTCAAGATCCATTTATGATAAAAACTCTCAACAAAACAGGTATAGATGGAATGTACCTCAACATAATAAAGGTCACATATAACAAACCCACAGTTAACATCATACTCAGTGGTGAAAAAGATGGAAGCTTTTCTTTCAAGATCAGGAAAAAGACAAGGATGCCCACTCTTACCACTTTTGTTCAACATAGTATTGGAAGTCCTAGCTGGAGCAATCAGGCAAGAAAAAGAAATAAACGGCATTGAAATTGCAAAGGAAAAGGTAAAAATTTACAGATGACATGAATTAATATATAGAAAACTCTAAAGTCTTCACCAAAAACTTTTAGAACTAATAAACAAATTCAATAAAGTTGCAGGATACAAAAATCAATATACTAAACTCATTTCCATTCTTATACACTTACAATGAGCTATCAGAAAAAAGGAGTTTGCATCAAAGGAATAAAATACCTAGGAATAAATTTAACCTTGGAGGTCAAAAACGGGTATACTGGAATCTACAAGACATTGATGAAGGAAATTGACAACAATACATATAAATGGAAAGAGATTCAATGCTCATGGATTGGAAGAGTTAGTATTGTTAAAATGTTTTTATCACCCCAAACTGTAGATTCAGTATAATCCCTCTCAAAATTCCAATGGCATTTTTCACAGAAATAGAAAAAACAATGTTAAAATTTTTATGGAGCCATAAAAGATTCTGAATAGCCAAAGGAATCTTGAGAAAAAACAAAGCTGAGGGTGTATCACACTCCCCAATCTCAAACTGTATTACAAAGCTATAGTAATTAAAATAGTGTAGTATTGGCATAAAAACAGACACATAGATCAGTGAAATAGTATAGAGAGCCCCCAAATAAATCTGTGTATATATGACCAATTTATGACAAAAGTGGCAAAAATATACCATAGGGACAGACAGTCTCTTCAATAAATGGTGCTGGGAAAACTGGATAGCTATTTGCAAAAGAATGAAACTGGATCGCTATCTTACCTTACACAAAAAGTAACTCAAAATGGATTTAAGATATCAAAAAAATGGATTAAAGACTTGAATGTAATACCAGAAACCATAAACTTGTTGGAGAAGACAGGTAGTCAGCATCACTCTTAGAGTTTTTTTTTGGCCTGGGGGGTCTGACTCCAAATGCAATGGCAACAAAAGCAAAAATAAACAAATGAGACTATATTAAACAAAAAGATTCTGGTAAGCGAAGGAAATCATCAACAAAACAACAAGGCAACCACATACATGGGAGAACATATTTGCAAGTCATATATTTAATTATGGTTTAACATCCAAAATCTATAAAGAACTCCTACAACTCAATAACAAAAAAACCCAAGACAATCTGATTACAAAATAGGCAGAGGGTATGAATAGACCTTTTTTCCAAATGGAAAAAAGATGGCCAGCAGGTACATGAAAAGATGCTCAACGCTAATCATCAGGGGAATGCAAATCAAAACCACAATGAGATATTACCTCACACCTGTCAGGATGAATATTATCAGAAAGATAAGAAATAACAGGTGTTGGCAAGGATGTGGAGAAAAGAGAACCCTCACGCAATGTTGATGGGAATGTGAATTGATGCAGCTACTATGGAAAACAATATGGAGGTTCCTCAAAAAACTAAAAATAGAACTACCATACAATCCAGCAATTTCACTTCTAGGTATTTATCTGAAGAAAACGAAAACAGTAATTTGAAAAGATACATGCACTCCTATGTTCATTGCAGCATTATTCACATAGTCAAGATATGGAAACAACCAGTGTTCATTGATGGGTGAATGGATAAAGAAGAAGTGGTATGTATGTGTACAGTGGAATGCTACTCAGTCATAAAAAAGAATGGAATCTTACCATTCGTTACAACAGGGACTGACTTGAGGATATTATACTAAGTGAAATATATCAGGCAGAAAGAGATTCCATGGATTTCACTTATATATGGAATCTAGAAAACAAAACAAAACAAAGCAAAACTCATTGAAGAGAACAGATTGGTGGTTTCCAGAGGGGAAGTGGGTTGGGAGTTTAGTTAAACTGGAAAAGGGAGGGTCAAGAGTTACAAACTTCCAGTCATAAATAAGTCGTGGCATTTTAATGTATGGCATGGTGACTATAGTCAATAATATCGTATTGCATATTATATAACTTAATATTATGATGCGGAAAGCTAGACTTAACTGTGGTGATCATTTCACAGTGTATATAAATATCAAATCATTATGTTGTATACCTGCAACTGAAGCAATGTTATATGTCAGTTTTGCCTAAAAAAAAAAAAAAGACGCAAATATTCAAACTAAATATGTTCCTCGTATGTTATTACTTAGGAAATTATAAGAGTTTTGGAACCTCTGTGCTGGGAACTGAGGTCAAAGGCTAAATATTAGAACAAAAGATTCTTCTAGCACCCCTTTTACAGGGGTTTTAGGAGCTCTCTGTCAGGAACTAGAGGGAGAGACCAATATATATATTTCTTCTTATTTCTCAACTATTATATAGTATACTCTTATGCTCACATTTTGCCAGTTTTCTCAATAATATCCTATAACATTTTTAAAAAAAGATTTTATTAAGAAAGTGAGAGCGAGTGGGGAGTGGGGTGGGGAGGAGCAGAGGGAGAGGGACAAGCAGACTCTGTATTGAGTGTGGATCCCTTTGTGGGGCTCAGTCCCACAACTCTAAGATCATGACCTGAGCCGAAATCAAGAGTTTGGTGCGTTCAACCAACTGAGCCACCTAGGTGCCTCAACATTTTTTTTTAAAAGATTTTATTTTTTAAGTAATCTCTATACCCAATGTGAGCCTTGAATTTACAACCCTGAGATCAAGAGTTGCATGCTAGCCAGGCACCCCAACATTTTTTCTTCAATACACGATCATGCCCTTTTCCCTTTGTAATTAATATGTGATCAGTGGTGACATACTTTGTATCTTAAGATCCAGTTTCTCATCAAAATTTAACCAATAGTTTTAGCTTTCACTGCTAATTTTTTTCTTGAATCAGTTATTAGTATGAAAGTAAAATGGTCTTCAAAGTCTGTCATTTTTCAACATTTATTAGATGCCCTTCTGCTGTAAGTTTGTTTTCCCTTATCTATCAGTGTATCATCTATTCTTACTATGAACACTTCTGACACCAAATGTACATGTTTTTTACACCAAACAATTATCCAGTTCTCTGTGGACACCAAATGGGTATCCTACAATTCAGTTCAGTTCTGACACTACCTGGAGTTAGCAAGATTACAAAATAGGCAGAGGGTATGAATAAAAAAAGGAGCTGGGAAGACCTCTCGGAACCTAGGGAAAGACAAACTGTGAGATTTTAGTCCTACACTCCCTTTCCCCGAAGAGGAACAATAGGACAATTATGTGAGCCTCATGGAGAATAGAAATGATAGGCCATTCTGGAATCTCAGAAGATTATGGATTCTTGGTTATCTTGTCCATCTAGCTTTAGGAGTTCACAGATCCACCAATAACCTGGCTTCTTTTTAAGTCTTTCTGCTTTTCTTCTTACTCTTAACTGTCTGGTATATCCATAATTGCTGAGAAAAAGAGAGAGAGGGAGAGAGACATGGGAGGTTCTCAGCATTGTTGCTTGGTCAGAGCTTCCTCTACCAGAACCCTCATAGTTTGCTTACCAATCTTCAGACTATGTCAGGTGCCCATTCCCAGCCCACTCAGGTATATGTATGGAGTCATGATTTTCAGAACACATTCCTTTTCATGGAATATCCTATGGCTTGCTCCCCTTGTAGTAGGGTTGTTGGAGAGGGCATTTTCCCTAAGTGGCTATTATGGATATAGTTTGCAATATGTATTTACATCCTGGTTCTTCATCCTTCCAGAACAGAGCCTTACTCTGTCTGTAGGCAATATAAGCCAAGTGATTGACTTTCTGAGTTATTTTCAGAATATTAATATGTGATATTTATTTTAATTCATTTTCAGTAATGATAATGCTGAAAATTGGTATAAAACTTAGATAAGGATTTTCAATAATCTAATACCTGGTATTATTCACTGAAAGTATTATGAAAGCATGACTGTTAATTAAGTGTGCTTCATTAATTTAGCCTGATCTGATCAAGAGGTATAAATATAACTGTATATTTCCTCATACTTTTGTGTTACTATAGCATCATCATTTAGTATTTTCCTTAAAAGAGCTATTTAGCGCTTTCTATGAAAATCTGTGTAGACTAGACTGTTTTCCCTTAACATTTTCCAAAAGCTCAAAATAGACTTCCCACATTGTGTAATTTGCTTCTGAAAATTTCCTGCATTGAGTTTCACTTGTTCATGTGTTCTTGTTATTTAATATGACTGAAATATTAATAACTAATTGTTTAAAGTGGAGTATTTCAGTTAATTCCATGTATAATTAAAAAATTTAAATACATTAACATTTCACAACATAGTCTGTGATTGGGATTAGGACTGTTGGTGTTTGCTATTCAAATACTCAGTATAATATTTGATATTTGGATAAAATGCTATTTTTCATATCAAGTATTTGTTTAAAATTTTAGAGGGGATATACTAGGGAGCTTGGAAAATTTGTATTTAACATAAAATTATTTGATTATTTTCAGATATTAAAAATACAGAACAGCTTTTGGGAATCTCACAGGCTTATATGACTATTAGAGTTTGCAGGTTTGCATCCTTAATGTTTTTTTTTGTCATACATAAAACATTTATCTCTAGGTCTTGCTCAAAATGGAATAAAAGGTGGGAAAAGTGAGATGAAATACGCTTTCAATTCTTTTCTAGAGAACATAAAACTCTCTCATTTCTTTTAAGCAGATTCTCCCAAATGATTAACTTGATTTCACAAGAGGAAACAAACTTTTATTTTAAAGTACAATACTTTCCTTGTACATTGTGTGAATTGTTTAATGTGTTGACGTTTTATAAAGCTGCCTGATGGAACCAACTATTTACAACAAGCCCAGGCCAGCTAGGATGACTTGGGAAGGGCATATAGACTTACGGAAGTTAAACTACTACAAGGCGAGATTATTCTAGAGACATGAAGTCTGGGTTTTGGCTTGAGGAAATATCACTTTGAAATTATTCTCTAGGTAGGATTAAATAACAATTTGAAATATGTATCTAAAATGAATGAAGTTACCACACTGAATAGAACTCATTGCCAAGGGATTTTTAAAAACATTTTCGTTACTGTTATTTTAAATGCTATAAGAGTGTTTGAATTGTGGCACTACTTTATAATGAAGACTTTAAAACAACATGTTCTTTCCTGGCTGTGAAAATGTGATTTTTATTGTAAATTATGAAAAAAAATCTAAAAAAAAATGAAAAAAAAGTTGATTATGAGAAAGCTGTTAACTAGTGATATTTAACCTATGTCTGACTGAAAAGATAAAATTACTAAACTGTGTGCCTGTAAAAAGAAGATGAACTCTCAATGCCAAATTATGAATCATGCTTCTCATTGTAATAAACAACTGGGTGAAAAGTTAAAATACAGGTGTCTAGGATTCAGTTATTTTCTGAATTCCTATTCTAGGTGGTGGAAATGATCATTTAATATTAGGAAAATTGTAATTTTTTATATTGTCTATAGGATTTATATGTATGTATACACATATATACACAAACTATATGCTGTATATGTTTAGTATGAGTTTATGTACTATAACATATAAGATATTCTTATATTTACAATATACAGTATATATACTATATATTATACAAGGTATATATGTATATATGTGTAATGTATGTATATTTATGTAGTGTGTGTGTGTGTATAGAGAGAGAGAGAGAGACAGAAACAGACAGGGGCTGACAGATATACTGCCTATAGTAGAGAACTGCATTTCTAGGTTATTTCTATTATGTCATATGGAGAAATAATTAGTAATCCTAAGTCTTTTTAGTTATAGCAGTTATCTTCTAAGCAGGACTTCCTTTGCCATATATTTTAAGGTTGTACTGTATAGAATTACTGGTGGCAGTTGTGTATGTATATCTTTGCGTTTTAGCCCTCTACTAAGCAGACTATTGTCAAAGGACATTTTTTTTTTTTTTTAAAGTATGCTCCACGCCAATGTGGGGCTTGAACTCAGGACGCTGAGAATAATAGTTGCATGCTCCACTGACTGGGCCAGCCAGCCATGCCCAATATGGGGCTTGAACTCAGGACGCTGAGAATGAGTCACATGCTCTACTGACTGAGCCACCCAGGCACCCTGTCAAAGGATACATTTTAAAAGAGAATGTGATCATGACTTTTATGCAAATAGAAAATGAATATATATTAAAGATTATATTTAACTTATTAATGGTATTATGATTTGTTGCCAGTTCAAAGTACCACATGTTTATGGTCAAATAAGGGATGGTGAAATGAATGTACAAGTGAATGCAGAACAGATAAAACTGATCCATATCCACTGGACAATAATCAGGACCAATTTGCATTTCTAGGACATTTGTATTATTATCCGTTTCCACAAGTTAATGTCTCTCTCTACAGAGTTATAAAAAAGTCTAGTCAATGACAAAGGCCTGAGCTAGTCAAGACACTCATTAAATTTCAGTCTTTCACAGTTTTTCCTTACTGTTCAATACTGTTTTCATTTCCGGTATTTTATATTAACTTGATTTGAGTAGTTGCAAGAGAGAAATTGTTTCACGTCCATCTATTTATTTCAGTTTAGTCACGTAAGTTCTGTGAGGGCAGGTACTCAAAAATGCATGAATCTATAAATAAAATGATATTCTGAGTGTAAATGCAAAAGTTGAAGGGTTAAAACCTGTGTCCTGCTTCAGAAAGTAGAAGAAAATAGGGTTTTTATAATCTAATATTATTTTAATTGTAATGGAGGAGTCAGTTATTTGAAGGAATCTAGCAGTGAATACTTTTGAAAAGCAAGAATTTTCTTCGGATAGAATTAATTCCTCCTTGCCTTTTTATTTTATAAATGAGAGCTTTGTATATCACATTTTAGGTTGGCCATAACTTCAACTCCAAAATAATTAGAAGCACTGAACCATGAATGAAGCAAGTACGGCATGTTATATTTATGAAATCCTCATATTGTATGATTTTGCTCTGATGTTTGCTCTCTTGCCAATCATTGTACTTTCCATTTTATAACTAATAATAATATATAGAGCTAACTTAGAGTTACATACCCTTCTCATTTTGAGGAATACCAATATGGTGAGGTAAACTCTACCTATACTTGGTATTCCTGGCAATTGGACTGTGCGTCAGATAGTCCTGCTCAGGGCATTGACTCTTAAGGGAGTGATGGTTGTCAAATTAGTTAGACAGATGATGCAGCTGTGGAGTAGTTCCAGCAGTATGGGTGTGGAGAGTGGGGATGAATATTCAGTGAGTTCTCGGGGCTATGGGGCCTGAGTTTATGGCTTAGGATTTTCATCATACCTTACCTCCTTTGATTTCCTTTGGAGCCTGATTCTTTGGGCAGTTTCTTTTCTGCTAAAGTTAACTGGACTTCATTTCTGTTGTTTATTAAGCAAACAAAAACCAAAACAAAACTCTAATAGAAGAAACAAATACATGATTATGTTTCTAGTTATATGATCATTATCAAATTTTCATAGGACAAAGTGAAGTATATATTATTGTATGTGGGAAAAATAGAAACAATGCTGAAATCATTAGGTTGCTGAATTGTAACCTAACAGACCACATGAGTCAGCTTATGGAATAATAGTATAACTATGAATATATCATTTTGAAGTATTGTAATCCATCTTTTACCTTAGAGTCACATGCCCAAGAATATCCTTTGAATATTTAAAACTCCTCTGGCATCTTAAAATAGTAACTGCTTCTAGTAATAGTGGAGTAGCTCGTATTGAACTAATCCTCCTGCAGAAAACCATTATAAATTCTGGACAAAATACAAAAACCCCACAACTGAAGGCACTGGAGAGTGACCATAAGCAGGCTGAAATGGAAGGGGAGTCAACACTTGGAGAGAATAACACTGCATAAACAAAAATGAGATTTTATTGCCAGCAGAGCTGCATTACAAGACATGCTGAAGGGAGTTCTTCAGGCTGAAGGGAAATGATACGAGATGGAAACTTGGATTTTCCATAGGAATAAAGAGCACCAGAAATGGGAAGTATGCGGGTAAATGTATTTATTATTCCCGAATTCATTTAAAACATATGTGACTGATTAAGGTAAAAATTGCAATGTTGTATTGTAAGGTTTAAATATGGCATATGTAAATGTAGTAACCTACAATGATTATAGCATAATGTCGAGGAAGGGAAATTGCAAGGTTCCTACATTTTTCATGAAGTGGTACAATATTAACTCTCAGTAGACTGTGAAAAGTTAAGGATGTATGTTGTTATCCTTAGAGCAACCACTAAAAAATAATGCAAAGAGGGATTGCTAAAATATGAGGTTAGCAGTTTTCAATATGCTGGCATGCAGCTGAATCCAGATTTCAAAAAAGAATGACAAATGTATTTAAATGATTAGATTTCAAACATAAGATAATTTTTAAATGGTGGAGTAGAAAATATTAGCAGTATGTAAAGTACTGAAATAATGCAGAAACTCCCTGGTAAATAATAATAATTATTGTTAAAATTTATTGAGTGCTATGTATCAGCATTGTGTTAAGCTCTTTACATATATTATCACATTTATTCATTACGCATCCTTAATGCAGTAGTTACTATTATTAGTTCCATTTTACCATAAGTGAGGTATTATTATTATTTTTTTTTTTTTTAAAGATTTTATTTATTTATGTGACAGAGAGACAGCCAGTGAGAGAGGGAACACAGCAGGGGGAGTGGGAGAGGAAGAAGCAGGCTCCTAGCGGAGGAGCCTGATGTGGGACTCGATCCCCGTACGCCAGGATCACGCCCTGAGCCGAAGGCAGACGCTTTAACGACTGCGCTACCCAGGCGCCCCTATAAGTGAGGTATTAAATAATGTGGCTTTAAATAATTTACCCAAGGTATCATAGCTAGTAAGTGGCAGAGGCAAAATTGGAACCCAGAATACCTGATTTTAGAGCTTGTGCTTCTAACTACTGTATTATATTTCCTCAGAAAATGAAACCTAATTTAAGCTTCATGGCCAACATATTGCAAATAAAGTACAGTATATGAATGAAACTAAATTGAGGGTGAAGCATTTGTTAAAATATGAAGTATGAGAAAACGTCAATTCCTATTTCTAATATTCTTAGCATTCTTTTTTCCTCATGTGTAATATATACATTTCAGTTTCTCCTATATAAACTTGATAATGATCATCTATCTAAGTGTATCTCTGTGGTTAATCCCTGGGGTGGATAATTCCTATCCCAAATTCCTCACCCTTTGGCTTTATTTTGTTGCTTCGTGCTTTCTTTACTTTGGTGGCCCCCTCTTTCAATATATCTGGCTGGAAAACAAGAGCTTCTTAACAGCCTGGAGTAGGAAAAATGAGGGAAAAGTTTGTGATTGACAGGCCATGGAGAAGAGAAAAATCAGGCTACTGTTTGGTGGGGGAAGGACGTAGAATTATATTGAATGCCCTCTGTGTCTCAGGTTCATAAAAATGTTCTGCCTTCTGTCTTCTGCCATTTCTGTTTAACAATACATGGTATAGCTACATTTTCAAACTTTTTTTTGTTAAATAGCAAAGAACCTTTTTTTTCAAATTAAAAATTTCATTTTATTCCAATGTGTAAAACAAAAGCGGTATTTTATTTACACAGATATTTTAGTAAGTTTGCATTTGTAATGTTTGCATCAAGTCAGTGAGATTAATCACTTTTTGCTAAAAGCAGAATTTGAAAATGAGTACTGTAGATAATTATGATCTTAGTCTCAGCAACCAATTATTTCTGTGGTTTTAGTTGCTGAATATTGAGATAAGTGGTGAAAAATGGCCCCTGCTAACAGAGGGGCAGGGAGTCACTGTATCACATCCCCACCCCTTTTCTTGGGTTATCTTGAGTGATTATAATTATGTATAGGTTTAAGGCATGTAAAAAAATCTGAAAGATCTTTTGAACTGCTCATCAGGGGTGCTTCCTGTGGTTGAAGTCAGGTAACCTATTCTGAGGGACCACTGACTAGACTGAAAATATGCTTGCTAGCCACATCAACCAGGATACAGCAAATATGGAGGTGGAGAGTTTTGGGGGTATTAGCCATCACACATACTATCATTTTTTTAAAATCTGCCTTTTTGCTTTTGTATGTCAGTGATAGCTCCAGTGCACTTATGCCTTGCCCATGTGATTTAGCAAATGTTTGTAGTCAGGAAATTGGGTATAGGCCCCAGCACCAAAGATAAAGAAGGAAGAAAGCCAGGTGGTGGTCATTTTCAGGTAGGGTAACACTTAAATCCTTGGGCCCTCCCATCTGTTTTTTGACATTGCTTCCTTGGGCTTCTCTCCATCCAGTTGGATCTTTGCATAGATGACATGGTATAACTCTATCAGATGTATGTAAAATAATTCATAACATATATGAGGCACAAAGGAAAAAAAATATATAATTGTACCCTGCCCCGTTAAGAAATAGAACATTATCAGTGCTTCTAAAGCACCTATATGTCCCTTCACAATTTCATTCCCTTCTTTCAATCCTGAGTTTTGAGTTATTCTCTGGCTTTTCTTCGTAAATTTCTCATTTACATCCTAAGTCATGTTGTGTTTAATTTTGATCATTTTAAAATTTTATATAAATGAAATCATATGTATTTTTCTTCATCTTGCTCCTTCGCTGAGTATAGTTGAGAGTCAATCATGTTGTTGTCTGCTGTGTACTTTATTCTCTATATTAGTGACCTTTGGGTTGTTCTTGATTTTTAAGTATTTCAAACATTGCTACCATATACATTTCTGTACTTGTCTCTCAGTACACATGAGAAGCTCTCGTGGAATTTTTAAAGCTCTTCAGAGGACTGTCTTCAGGAATCCCCTTAGTAGTTTCCACAGTCAGAGACTTCTTCCTGATTTCTTATTTAAACTAATTATAGTTTAACTTGTTTCCTTATATTCTAGAAAGCATAGTGGTTGAACCACCTTCAAAACTCCCAACTGTCTCATGTCTTTGTAATTTTGGGCATGTTATTTAACCTCTCTGGTCTCAGGTCCTCACCTGCAAACTACCTCATGTGGTTGTTGTAAGGATCAATGAATTAATCTATGCAAAGAGCCTGAAACATGGTAAACATTTAATAAATGTTATTATCATTATTCTCTTCTACCCATAATGGAAATGGAAAAAGCTTGTCATTATCTTTTATGAGAGACCCATTTGTACATTTAAATTTATTACTTCCCAGTCCTGTTCTTTTGAAAGCTTACTTATCAGTAAAAATTTACTTATTTATTCCAAAAATTTAAACACTTAACTAGATGCATGGCATTATATAAGTCACTGGGCATACAATCAGCAACTAAACTGATGTCTCTGCCCTTAAGAAACTTAAAAGCTTAGTAGGGTTAGAGACATAAAATAAATACACAAGTGTTGAATTTCAAACTGTTATTAGTGCTATGAAAGGAAATAATATGGACTATGAGGAGGATAAGAGCAAGGAACTGTCTCCTTGAGATGGAGGGACTAGAGAAAGCCCCTTTTAGTAACTGATATTTAAGCTGCAGTAAAAGCAAAGTAGGAAGAGTGTTCCCTATAGGGGGTCATCATGTGCCAGGACTTTCAGGTGAAGATCCTGGTGTGTTGGGGGCCTAGGGGAAGCCAGAGAGGCTAAAACTTAGCAAGGTGGGAGCAGTGAAATTAGAGATATTGGAAGAGATACATGCAAGAACTTGCAGGCCAAGTAAAGAGCAACAAAGGGGAATTGCAATGAATTTGAAGTTGGTGAGTGGCAGGATCCACTTACATCATAAAGGAGCTGCCTGTAGCATAGAGAAGGTATTAAATATAGATTAGTTGAGGAGGCTGTAATCATTTTCAGAGGTGGCAGATGATAATGGCAGTGGAGATGGAGAGAACTAGACATTCAGAAATATTTAAGGTATAAAATAGACAGACTGGGGGGCGCCTGGGTGGCGTAGTCGTTAAGCGTCTGCCTTCGGCCCGGGGTGTGATCCCAGCGTTCTGGGATCGAGTCCCACATCAAGCTCCTCTGCTAGGAGCCTGCTTCTTCCTCTCCCACTCCCCCTGCTTGTGTTCCCTCTCTCGCTGGCTGTCTCTCTATGTCAAATAAATAAATAAAATCTTTAAAAAAAAAAAAAGAATAGACAGACTGGGTGATGGTTGTATTTGTAACCATGGGTAGTGGAAAGAAGGAGGTGTCAAAGATAGCTCTGGTTTTTGATTTATCAACCTTCTTTGCTAACTTTTGAATTGTATTTGTCATTTTTTATTCAATATGCCCAGATTTACAACTTTTCTCTTTAGTTGTATAAACTAATAGAATTTAGTGCTTTTTAAAAATAGATGCTTGGGGTGCCTGTCACAGTCAGAGGAATGTGCACTCTTGATCTTGGGGTTGTGAGGTTGAACCCCACGTTGGGTGTAGATTACTTGAGTGAATAAATAAATAAAAACTTTAAAAAAACCTAAAATCTTAATAAAAATAGATGCTTAACTAATGTGAGATTCTTGGTTTTATATACCAAGAATTTCCTGCTTGCTTTTTAGATTACCTAGCAATATGACAATTTTCAAAATTTTTGAGACTTTACAATAAGCAAGGCGCTGGTTAGACAAAGTGAGTGATTCGGAAGTAATTAAATGTAAGCACAGTACCACTGACACCCTATTTTCTTCAGTGGCTCCTAGATGTCTTAAGTATATCTTATAGGGTTTGAATATTTCTTGAATTTTCTGAATATTTCTTTAATTGTCTTCTAGCATATTTTTTATTGGCTCTGACTAGTGGCCATTCATACATTTATTCAGACCCTTATTGAACTTAATTGTATTTTCAATCATGTATTCATAACAACAAGTAAATACGTTTTTGCTCATTTAAAAAACAATCCTTTTTAGGAAGATCTTAAAACAGTCTCCTACAAGCTCCTACAAAAGGTTGCAGTTTTCTTTTTTTTAAATTGGATTATAGTTGACATACAATGTAACATTAGTTTTAGGTGTACAACATAGGGATTGGACAACTCTGTATGTTATGCTATGCTCCCCACAAGTGTAACTACCATCTGTCACCATACAAAGCTATTACAGTACCATTGGCTATATTCCCTGTGCTGGTGCCTTTTATCCTGAGAGTTGCAGTTGTAAATTCTAATATTGTAGAATTTGATAATCACTCCATACTCAGTCTGTTAATGGCCTTCAAGTCTTAGGATAAATCCTATTTCATTTTACTTCTGTCATTCTAAACAGAAGTAGTCTTATCCTTTTGGTCTTTTTTACATAAATACACTATACTTGATTGTTTTAGGTGTTCTTTAAGGGTCCTTAACGAGGTCCATTATTTTCTTTTTGATGTATTAGGTATTTGATAGTTGCTTCAGCCAGTCATCTGTCCTGACTGAAAATATTTAGCTAACACTGGGCCTACAACCAGTTCTAAAAAACATTTATTATTTCCCTTTGGGTAGTTCTTATTCATTGATAACACTTCCAAATGAAATTATAACCAGTTCATTACAGGCATGTGTCATATGAAATCTAAACGACTTTCTAAACTTTCTCTTTTGTTCCCTCATCAGACTATTAAAAAAAAAAGTGTTGCCAGGGTGCCTGGCTGGCTCAGTCACTAGAGCATGAGACTCTTGATCTTGGGGTCATGAGTTCGAGCCCCATGTTGGGCACAGAGATTACTTAAAGAAAAATACATTGCCTAATAATCCTGTTTTTTAAAATTTAATTTTTCCCTTTTACTTTTCTAGAGATAAAAGTTAGATTCATGAGCATAAAGTTTTCAACATCACTGAATCTAATGTCCTGCTACATTCAACATTCTGTGTCTTAATGGAATTTTTCTAATCTTTTGGTACTTTCTTTAAAATTTTTTAATGGATTTTTCTCAAAGATAAGTATTAACTCAGTTCCTTTAACTTTGAAGATGCCTTTCATTGAACTTTTAGATTTAAAAAAGATCAGCTAAGTCCTCTTTAATTAGGCTATTGCTTATTTATACTTGGTTTTCTACCCAAACAATTATTTTTGTGTGTTTTCCAAGTTTTTTTGGGGAAAAGAAAATCATTTTGTGTGTTTAGGGAGTACATGCTGTTATGTTGGCTGTGGGCTTCTGCATTTCATTCCTTTTTAAATGACTACAGCTAATTTTGTGATTTTATGTAACTTAAGAGTGACTCAGAAGTCAGCGCAGTTTTAAGTTTTAGTAGTTTCAGAAGTATAAATGCTACAGACTTAAAAAGAAATCATTTGAAATTTTAACTATTGAAATTTCTCTTATATTCATGTTTTTATGGATTTCAAATAGCAAAATTTTAATTTTAATTTTTTGTTTCAGTCCTTTTGATTGAAGATGGCAGACATTGAAGAAAAAGTTACCTGTGCTCTTGATTAGCTGAAATCAAGTTCACAATGATAGTAAGAAGAAAATTCACTTCCTATTATAAGAAGGAGGCTCCACACAAACGTATAATTAACAACTAGATGAAAAGCTCAGGGACATTGGACTTAGTTTATGTTAAACCTAGATCTGGGAGATGCCAGCAAGGTAGAGACTATGGCTAAAATTGAGACAGTGTTGGCACAGAGTCCCCAAAACATGCATTGAACATCTGCTGAACCAAATATTCTAAAAACCCCAGGTTATCGAATTCTAACAGTGAAACTCCAAAGCATGCCTACTTGTTCAAATACTGCAAAAATGTTTACTATGCTACGTTAGACTGCTGACAAGTAATAAAGTGAAAAATTGAAAATTTTCTAATTATATTTTTTACATGTTGACCTTTTCTGATGAAGCACATTTCTACCTAAATGGCAAGATTGTTTATCACATGTTAGTTGTGGTGTTTGTTGTACAGAAAAGCCTCAGAAAATTTGACAACATGAGAATCCTCAAAGTTAACATTAGTGTGCTGTTAAGAAGTCTTGCATTATTGGCCCCCTTTTTTTTATTGAGATATAATTCATAGACCATGCAATTCACCCTTTTAAAGTGTACAATTCAGTGATTGTTAGTGCACTCACAAAGTTTGCAACCGTCACCACTCTCTAAATCAGATCATTTTCATCATACCTGAAAAAAAAAATCCATATGCATTAGCTGTCACTCTCCATCTTTCCCTCTGTCCAGCCCTTAGCAACTAATCTTTCTGTCTCTATGGATTTGCCCAGTCCATATGTTTCATAGAAATGGACTTAGATAATATGTGACCTTTTGTGTCTTTTGACTCTTTCTTTTTGAAGAATCTATAATCAATGATGATTCTGACTTGCAGTGTGTTAGATTTTTTAAATTTCCACATTGTGGTGGTTATATTATTAAATAATAACATTTTCAGCAAGACAAAATACTTGTTACTGTGTTTTTAGCATATGTGACAGTTTCTGCATGACACTTTTTTGAATTAGTGGACATCTTCTTGCTTGCTCTCTTCTGTCACCTGTTCTATTTTCATTAGATGTTTTTGTGAGGTCATTTCAAAACTATTGTATAATCATCAAAACCTTTTTCTTTAAAAGATTTTATTTATTTATTTGAGAGAGAGTGAGAGGGAGACACAGAGGAAGAGGGAAAGGGAAAAGCAGACTCCCCGCTCACCAGGGAGCCCAATGTGGAGCTTGATCCCAGGATCACAGGGTCACGAGCTGAGCCAAAGGCAGACACTTAACTGACTGAGCCACCCAGGTGCCCCTAATCATCAAAACCTTATTCTTTGGATGATCTTAGGACTAGAACTACAAATGAAATTCTTTTCAGTCAGTGAACCAGTATTGGGCTATATGTGTGTGTATATATACGTGTGTATTTGTGTATGGTACCTACAAATATTTCTTAGCTATGTCCAAGGAGAGGATCTAGAAGCACTAACAATCTAGTAGCAGTGAGCACACTTGTGTCCAGATCTTGGTTTCTAGATGTTATTCTCCACTAAAAGGAATTAGGGCTTCTTAGTTTTGTTTTGTTTTTTCTTTTTCTTTTTTGTTCCTTTTCTCTTTTTTTTGGATCAGGCTTTATTATAATTTTTTTTTTTCCAAAATCAGACTTTTCTTAAACAAATCAAAGGACACCTCTTTGAAGGTCCAAACAGTCTCCACTGGAAGCAAGGTGGAACTCTGCAGAGGACTGACCTGTGGGAAGGAACAGCCAAAACACAACAGCAGAGTGCACACAGTATACATCCCAAACACTTCCTGAAGCTTCAGGCTCTGGACAGTGTATGACCCTCTCTTAATATGGCATTTGTCTCAGGAGCAGGAAACATAGCAAGCTTTTATAACACACTAATGACAGAAACCTAGACATAATGACAAGACGGAGGCATTCTCCCCAAAAGAATGATCAAGAAGAAATCACAGCCAGGGATTTCTGAACAAGAATTTAGAACACCAGTCATAAGACTAGCTGTGCTTGAAAGTATAGAAGATACCAGAGAAAAACCCCTGCTGCAGAGTTAAAAGACCTAAAAACTAATCAGGCTAAAATAAAAAATGCTGTAATTGAGGTGCAAAACTGACTGGATGTAATCACAATGAGGATAGAAGAAGCAGAGGATTCAATAGGTGGTATAGAAGATAAAATTATGGAAAATAATGAAGCTGAAAAGAAGAGGGAAAGAAAACTATTAGATCACGAATATAGACTTAGGGAACTCAGCGATTCCACAAAGTGCAATAATATCCATATCATAGGAGCCCCAGAAGAAGAGTGGGGAAAAAAGGGGCAGAAAGTTTATTTGAACAAATTATAGCTGAGAACTTCCCTAATCTGGGGAAGAAAACAGGCACTCAAGTCCAAGAGGCCTGAAGAACTCCCCTCAAAACCAACAAAAACAGATCAACACCAAGACATGGCATAGTGAAACTTGCAAAATACAAAGATAAAGAGAGAATTTGGAAAGCAGCTAGGGACAAAGGGTCCTTAACCTATAAGGGTAGACACATAAGTTTAGCAGCACACCTGCCCACAGAAACTGAGTCAGAAGAGAATGAGATGAAATATTCAATATGCTAAATGGGAAAAATATGCAGCCAAGAATACTATATTCAGCAAAGCTGTCATTCAGAATAAAAGGAGAGATGAAGAGTTTCCAAGACAAGCAAAGACTAAAGGGAGATCATGAACACAAAACCAGCTCTGCAAGAAATCAAAGGGGATCCTTTGAGTGGGAAATAGAGACCAAAAGCAATGAAGACTAGAAGGGACCAGAGACAATCCACAGGAACAGTGACTTTACAGGTATAAATGGCACTAAATTCATATCTATCAGTAATGACTCTGAATGTAAATGGACTCAATGCTCCAATCAAAAGACATAGGGTATCAGAATGGATTAAAAAACAAGACCCATTGGTATGCTGCTTATAAGAAAGTCATTTTAAACCCAAAGACACCTCCAGATTGGAAGTGAGGGGGTGGAGGACCATTTATCCTGCTAATGGATATCAAAAGAAAGCTGGTTTAGCCATACACATATCAGACAAAGTAGACTTTAAACCAAAGACTGTAGCAAGAGATGAAGAAGGGCACTATGTCATAATAAAGGGGTTTATCCAACAAGAAGACTAACAATTGTAAATACTTAGGCCCCCAACATGGGAGCACCCAGTTATATAAATCGATAGCAAGGTTAAGGAAACTCATTGATAATAATATAATAATAGTAGGGGACTTAAACACCCCATTCAGGGCAATGGACAGATCATCTAACCGGCAGATTAACAAGGAAACAATGGCTTTGAATGACACACTGGACCAGAGGGACTTAACAGATATATTCAGAGCATTTCATCCTAAAGCAGCAGAATACACATTCTTTTTTGAATGCACATGGAACATTCTTCAAAATAGATCCATACTGGGTCACAAGTCCCGCCTTAACTGGTTCAAAAAGATTGAGATCATACCATGCCTATTTTCAGACCACAACACTATGAAACTTGAAGTCTACCACAAGAAAAAATTTGGAAAGACCACAGTTACATGGAGGATAAAGGGCATCCTACTAAAGAATGAATGGGTTAACCAGGAAATTAAAGAAATTTTAAAAAGTACATGGAAGAAAAGGAAAATGAAAACACGACAGTCCGAAACCTTTGGGATGCAGCAAAGATAGTCATAAGAGGAAAGTATGTAGCAATTCAGTCTTTCCTCATGAAGCAAGAAAAGTCTCAAATACACAGCCTAATTTTACACATAAAGGAGCTGGAGAAAGAACAGCAAATAAAGCCTAAAACCAGCAGAACAAGGGACATTAAGATTAGAGCAGAAATCAATGAATAAAAGTTAAAAAAAAAACAAAAACCCAGTAGAACAGATCAACAAAGCTAGGAGCTGGTTCTTTGAAAGAATTAACAAAATTGATAACTCCCTAGCCCGACTTACCAAAAAGAAAATGGTAAGGACCCAAATAAATAAAATCACAAAGGAAAGATGAGAGATCACAACCAACACTGCAGAAATACAAACAATTATAATAGAAGTTTATGAGCAATTGTATGTCAATAAATTGGGCAATCTGGAAGAAATTCCTAGGAACATATACTACCAAAACTGAAAGAGGAAGAAATAGAAAATTTGAGCAGACCCATAACCAGCAAAGAAATTGAATCAGCAATCAAGAATCTCCCCAACAAACAAGAGTCCAGGCTGGATGGCTTCCTGGGTGAATTCTACCAAACATTTAAAGAAGAATTAATATGTATTCTTCTGAAAATATTCCAAAAAGTAGAAATAGAAAGAAAACTTTGAAATTCATCCTATGAAGCCTGCATGAACCTCAACATCATAAAGGCCACATATGAAGACCCATAGCTAATACCATCTTCCATGGCAAAAAGGTGAAAACTTTTCCCCTAAGGTCAGGAACATGGCAGGGATGTCCACTCTCACCACTGTTGTTCAACATAGTACTAGAGGTTCTAGCCTCAGTAATCAGACGACAAAAAGAAATACAAGGCATCCATATCAGCAAGGAAGAAGTGAAACTTTCACTCTTTGCAGACAAAGTGATACTCTATATAGAAAACCCAAAAGACTCCAACCAAAAAATTGCTAGAACTGATACAGGAATTCAGCAAAGGCACAGGATATGAAATCAATGTATAGAAATCTGTTCCATTTCTATACACCAAAATGAAGGAACAGAAAGAGAAATCAAGGAATCAATCCCATTTACAATTGCATCAAAACTGATAAGATACGGAGGAATAAACCTAACCAAAGAGGTAAAGACCTGTACTGTGAAAATTGTAAAACACTGATGAAAGAAATTGAAGAAGACACAAAGAAATGCAAAAACACTCCATGCTCATGCATTGGAAGAACAAATACTGTTCAAATATCTGTACTACCCAAAGCAGTCAACTTTCAATGCAATCCCTATCAAAATAACACCCATGTTTTTCACAGAACTAGAACAAACAAGTCTAACATTTGTATGGAACCAGAAAAGACCCCAAATAGCCAAAGTAATGTTAAAAAAGAAAACCAAAGCTGGAGGCATCACAATTCCTGACTTCACGCTGTATTACAGAGCTGTAATCATCAGGGCAGTGTGGTTCTGACACAAAAACAGACACATAGATCAATGGAATGGAATAGAGAATCTGGAAATTGACCCACAACTGTCTGGTCAACTGATTTTTGACAAAGCAAGAGAGAATATCCAATGGAAAAAAGAGTCTCTCAACCAATGGTGTTGGGAAAAGTAGACAGTGACGTGCAGAAGAATGAAACTGTACTACTTTTTTACACCATATACAAAATAAATTCAAAATGGATGGAAGACCTACATGTGAGATAAGAAACCATAAAAATCCTAGAGGAGAACAAAGGCAGCAACCTCTTTGACCTTGGCTGTAGGAACTTATTACTGTACATGTCTCAGGAGGTAAGGGAGACAAAAGCAAAAAGGAACAATTGGGACTTCATCAAGATAAGAAGCTTCTGCACAGTGAAGGAAACCATCAACTAAATTAAAAGAGAAACTTCAAAGCGGGAGAAGGTATTTTCAGGTGACATTTTAAATATAGGGCTAATACCCAAAATCTGTAAAGAACTTACAAAACTCAACACCCAGAAAATAAACAATCCAGTTAAGAAATGGGCAGAAGACGTGACTAGACATTTCTCCAAAGAAGACATGCAAATGGTTAACAGACACATGAAAGAATGCTGAATACCATTCATCATCAAGGAAGTACAAATCAAAACCACAATGAGATACTAGCTCACACCTGTCAATGACTAAAATTAACAACCCAGGAAACAAGAGATGTTGGCAAGGATGCAAAGAAAGGGAATTCTCTTGCACTGTTGGTGGGAATGCAAACTGATGCAGCCCCTGGTTACCCAAAAAGTTAAAAATAGAACTGCCCCATGGCCCAGTAATTGCAGTACTGGGTATTTACCCAAAGGATACAAAAATAGATTCAAAGGGGCACATGCACCCCAATGTTTATAGCAGCAATGTCCACAATAGACAAGATATGGAAAGACCCCAAATGTCCATCGACTGATGAATGCATAAAGAAGATGTGGTATGTATATATACGTATATACACATACATAGAATATATACACACACACATACATATATACATGTGATGGAATATTATTCAGCCATCAAAAAGAGTGAAATCTTGCCATTTGCAATGATGTGGATGGAACTAGCCTGTATTATGCTAAGTGAAATAAATCAGAGAAAGACAACTACCATATGATTTCACTCATATGTGGAATTTAAGAGATAAACAGATGAGCGTAGGGGAAGAGAAAGAAAAATAAAATAACATAAAAACAGAGACAAACCATAAGAGCCTCAACTGTAGAGAACAAACAGGGCTGCTGGAGGGGAGGTGGGTGGGGGGATGGGCTAAATGGGTGATGGGTATTAAGGAGGGTATGTTTTGTGATGAGCATTGGGTGTTATACGTAAGTGATCACTAAATTCTCCTGAAACCAATTCTACACCATGTGTTAACTAGGTTGAATTTAAATAAAATTCTGAAAGAAAAAAGAAAAAATCTCCTTTGGCAGCCCTTATAGCAATAATTTATTTATGCAAAATTATCAGTGGATACTATAGTGAGTGAAAGTTTGATGAAAAGCAGGATATTTGCATATTCAAAATATCTTCCCATAAAATACTTAGTAATTTTTTTAAAATAAGAACAGTTGTGCCTTGAATATAGCAAGGTTGACATGGGACTTTCGATTTTTTTTTAATCTTAAAAAAATACCCTGTCCTCCAAAGTACATAAATCATTTCTAAACAGAGATGCATTAAAGAAAAATAGCATCCTAGAGGACAAAACACTTGAGGCATTTATCTCTTGACCTTACCAGATGACAGACCTTGAAGGAACTTAAAAGCTACAAAATAACTGGCTCTGACATGTATCAAGATGGAGGAAATACTTTCCACAACTTTGAAATAAGTGCTTAGTCTTTAAAGAGAACAAAAGAAAAAGTATCATATTTCATAAATAGAATTTAACTGTTGAATAGTTCACATTATTCATTTGTGATTTTGTTGTTACTTGGGGAAAGCTAATAAAGTTAAGTCACGCTTATTTTTTATATCCACTCTTTTCCTCCCCACTTCCCACCCCCCTTCTAGTAGTGTGAAGTGAAACTGAAAGCTTTAAAAATTTCATTGCTTACCTCAGGTGTCAGTGAAAAGTGCGTTGGATGCTTTTCTTTCACTGCCATTAGGTCCACACAGGTCAAATTTCAGTTTACACCTCTTAGTTGGCATTTGTGTTCTTCTGTAGTTTAGTGGTAACCTGTGTTTCTTACTTTTCTTAACTTTACCACCCGGTAGAAATCATCTTGACACATTTTTATTTATTTTACCCTGTAAAAAATTTTTTGCTTCTAATTACATGTGGTTCTCTCACCTCTGTTCTTTTCTGAATGTTTGCTACTCATCTATCAAAATATATTGTGGATTTCTGTTTGTTTTGGGAAGCTGTTCCTAGGCCTCCTGGTCCATGATGATTTCTCTGTATTAAGACATCTTACAGCTTGTTTGTTAAAGCCTTTTCTTTGGCATTTTATCTTTAAATCTTCTGCATTTTTGTTTTCTTATTTGCGTCTGTACCCTTTTGTCTTCTCAACTAATTTGTAAACTCCAAAAGAGGAGATACTGTATTTGTACCTCCCAGTCTTTCTGACAGTGCCTAGGTGACTTCGTAGTTGAATTACTTTTTAATGTACACAGTTATCCTTTAAGCACTTATTACCTAAAATGGATATAAATCCTTTAAAATTGGCATATTATTATTACTTTTTGGAATCTGCTTAAAATTAAAATGATTTCTCAAAATGAATTGGAGTAGGTATACTTTTTTCTCTTGGAATAACTGGGAAAAACAACAAAAAAGAGAATGAATAGAGAAAAAAAATTTTTTAATAAAGGAAGTTATCTCTCAACATTCTGTTCAGTTTAAGGATGCCCAAACACTCACATATTAAATATGACACCAGTGAAAGAAATTTTTATAGTTTTCTTTGGGGGGAATATAATACAGCACTTACCTTTTTAATAGAATGTAGAATATAAATTTTTAAAAGAGAGAAAGAGTACAAACAGTGGGGAGAAGTAGAGGGAGAGAGGGAGCGGGAGAGGAAGAAGCAGACTCCCTGCTGAGCAGGGGGCCTGATGTGGGGCTCAATCCCAGGACCCTGAGATTATGACCTGACCCGAAAGCAGATGCTTAACCAACTGAGCCATCCGGGCATCCCTAAAATGTTGTTTTAAAGAAAGCAAGAAAGTACTGATGCTTAGTTGTTTACTAGGTTAAGAAGAGTTAGGAAAGAAAGAATAAGTTGGGGATACGTTAAAGAAGGGCAACTAGAAATCTAGATAATAAAAAAATATTCATTATCCTTTCAGTTGGGTACCTCTGATCTGAACAGATGATTCACATGTGTGTAGTTGCTTTTAGGGAACCAAAACATTATGCCAGCATTTTGCCTTTAATATATTTTGGGACTTAATTGCTTTAATGTTATCTAAGATCACTGTGGCCAGCATTTGTTGCCATTATAGTTGTTGTATTTTTGACGAGACAGATTTTTAAAATATCCAAAGCTTTCAGTATGGGAAACTTCTTTTTTCTCTTTTGGCTATTATTTTTCAAAAATAATAGGCATCTGTAAACTTACCATTGGGGCAGCGGTGGGGGTGGAGGCAGTGACTCTGGCAACAACCCATAGCTTAATGTTATATTGCTGAGGTTCATTCATATTGTTGCATGTCACTATGGTTCATTTGTTTTAACTGCTGTATGGTATTCTGTTTGAATATTCCATGGTTTATTCATTTATTGTCTTGGTGATGGACATTTGGGTTTCCAGATTTTGGTATTCTGAAGACAGGTACATTCTTATACATTTCTAGTATGTGTTTTGGGAAATGTATACCTATAAGTTAGAAGTGCTAGGCCATATGGTATATGAATGCTCAGTTTTAGGAGATAATGTCCAACGCAACTATTTTCTAAAGTGTTAATTCCTTCAAGTTGCCTTCTGAATCATTTTGACACGATACCCATAGTCTTTGAGAGCTTCCTTGTATTCAAATATGATAAGATGTCTGAGGCCCAGCTTGTAGATTTTCTGTTCTAGATTTGGAATTAGCCATTGCCCCAAGGAGCCTTGGTCCTTTTGGAAATATATGTAGAGGCCACAATTTGGGCAGGAGGAGTGCGCATTATTGAATTCATTATTTTTTTCTAGGCCTTCTTAGTGGATGGAGCTAGGAAATATGTATTTTTGGGGGGGAGAAATACATCATAAGTTCATACTGATATTCTGACTCAAATTCAGCAAGACAGGGTTTTTAACTTTTTTGGTTTTATTGTGTCTTTTCACATGCTTAAAATTTTGGTTCTAAATGATAATCAACATAATTACTTAAACTTAATCTAAAACAGCTAGGATTTTAGCATAGCAATATCATTACTATCAATATGACTATCAAAAACAGTAATTTCTTGGCATTTCTCCCTTCTCCCTCCCTTAGGATATTCCGTTAGGCATGAATAGCAAATTGCTGTGTTTTAAAGTCACTTAAAGTAATTCTTGGCGTGTTTGAACTTCATTTCTTTTTTATCAGTTATTTTACCTAAAATTTTTTAATTAAGTTTTTTATTTTAATTCCGGTATAGTTAACATACAGTGTTACATTAGTTTCAGGGGTACAATATAGTGATTCAACAATTCTGTACATTACTCAGTGCTTAGCATGATAAATGTACTCTTTAGGTGTGCCTGGTGGCTTAGCCGTTAAGCGTCTGCATTCGGCTCAGGTCATGATCCCAGGGTCCTGGGATCGAGCCCTGCATCGGGCTCCCTACTCGGCGGGAAGCCTGCTTCTCCCTCTCACACTCTTCTTGTGTTTCCTCTATTGCTGTCTCTCTCTGTCAAATAAATAAATAAAATCTTTAAAAAAAATGTACTCTTTAATCCTCATCACCTATTTCACCCATCCCCCCCCCACCAATCTCCTGGTAACTATCTGTTCTCTATAGTTAAGAGCCCGTTTCTAGGTTTGTCTGTCTCTTTTCTTACCCTTTGCTCATTTGTTTCTTAAATTTCACATATGAGTGAATCATGGTATTTGTCTTTCTCTGACTTGCTTATTTTGCTTAGCATTAATACTCTTGTTCCATTCATGTTATTGCAAATGGTAAGATTTCATTCTTTTTTATGGCTGAATAATATTCCATTGCATATGCATACATATGTGTGTGTACACACACATACACACCCACATCTTCTTTATTCATCCATCTATTGATGGGTACTTGGGCTGTTTTCATAATTTGACTATTGTAAATAATGCTGCAATAAACATAGGGGTGCATGTATCCCTTTGAATTTGTGTTTTTTTTTGGGGGGGGGGTAACTACCCAGTAGTGTGATTACTGGATTGCAGGGTAGTTCCAGTTTTAACTTTATGAGGAACTTCCATACTGTTTTCCAGAGTGGCTGCACCAGTTTGCACTGCCACCAACAGGTTCCTATTTCTCCACATCCTCACCAACACTTGTTGTTTCTTCTGTTTTTTATTTTAGCCATTCTGACAGCTATGAGGTGATATCTTATTGTGGTTTTGATTTGTATTTCCCTTAAGATGAGTGATGTTGAGAATCTTTTCATGTGTTTGTTGGCCATCTGTATATCTTCTTTGGAGAAATGCATGTTCACGTCTTTTGCCCATTTTTTAATTGGATTATTTGTGGTGTTGAGTCGTATCAGTTCTTTATATATTTTGGATAATAACCTTTTATTGGAAATGTCATTTGCAGATGTTTTCTTCCATTCAGTAGGTTGTCTTTTAGTTTTGTTGATTGTTTCCTTTGCTGTGCAGAAGCTTTTTATTTTGTTGTAGTCCTAGTAGTTTATTTTTGCTTTCGTTTCCCTTGTTTTAGGAGACATATCTAGAAAAAATTTGCTACATCTGATGTCAGAGAAATTACTCCCTGTGCTTTCTTCTTATTTTTATAGTTTCAGGTCTCACATTTAGGTCCTTAATCCATTTTGAGTTTATTTTTGTGTATGGTGTAAGAAAGTGATCCAGTTTCATTCTTCTGCTTGTTGCTGTCCAGTTCTCTCAACACCCTTTGTTGAAGAGACTGTCTTTTTCCCATTGCATATTTTTTCCTCCTTTGTTGAAGATTAATTGAGCATATAAATATGGGTTTATTTCTGGGCTCTCTATTCAGTTTTATTGATCTATATGCCTGTTTTTGTGCCAGTACCATACTAGTTTGATTACTACAACTTTGTAGTACAACTTGAAATCTGGGATTGTGATACTTCCAGCTTTGTTTTTCCTTTTCAAGGTTGCTTTGGCTATTTGGGATCCTTTGTGGTTCCATATAAATTCTAGGATTGTTCATTCTAGTTCTGTGAAAAATGTTGTTGGTATTTTTATAGGGATTTCATTAAATTGGTAGGTTACTTTGGGTAGTGTGGACATTTTAATGTGTTCTTCCAACCCATGAGCATGGAATATCTTTCTTCAAGATCTTTTATCAATGTTTTATAGTGTCTCTTTCTCTTTCTCTTACTCTCTAGGTAACTTTTTTTTTTTTTTAACTTTTTGGTTTATCCTTCCATTTAAAAAAATAAGCATTCATGTATCTCTTTAGCAGATAAAAAGCAGGATACTGTACATTCTGTGCTTTTTTTCATTAATCCTGATATCCTGGATATCAAATTGTAGGAGTATATAGAGATACCTTATATTCCTTTTTAAAGCCTCATAGAACTCTGTGTGTATGTACCATGGTTTTTTCATCCACTTCCCTTTTGATAGATATTTGAGTTGTTTCTGTTACTTTGCTATTATAAATGATGTTACAGTGAATTGCATTGGGCATATGTTTTGTATTTTTGACATTATTAGAAGGATTGCTGGGTTTGAAAGTAAATGTGTATTTCTTTTTTAAAGAAAGATTTTTATTAGAAAGTGCGAGAGAGTGAGTGAACATGGCGGGAGGAGGAGAGGGAAAGGGTGAGAGAAACTCAAGCAGACTCCATGCCGAGTGCTTCAAATCATGGGGCAGTGTGAATTTTACTTAGCTATCTTCTTTCTTACCTATGAATATTTTTATTATATGGTCACATGTTGTACTTTCACCTGCTGTATATTAAGGATACCCTTGATCTGATATCCCAGAGCCCTCTCTTCGGAGGAATGAGATCTATTGGATTTGTTTTTCCTATGCCATACAGTATTTTTAAATAAGGGGCTTGTATAGCAATCTGAATAATTGTCTAGCACAGAGAGTCTGTTTTTCATTTCTTAGCACATGGTTTCTCTTGTGGCTATTGAAATCAGTCTAATTGTTGCTTATTTTAAGTCAGTCTGTCTAACTTCTTTTAAGATCTTGGCTTTGTCTTTGGTCTTCTTCAGTTTCACTGTGATGTGTCTGTGCATGAATTTTTATTTCTTTTTAAATCCATCTTTGAATTTGTTGAGCTTTTGGAATCTGTAGATTCTTACATTTCATCAGTGTGAGAAATTTCTTTATATTTACTCAAATTTTGCCTCTGCCCTGATCTCTCCTGTTGTTTTTGAGCTATAATCAGACATACTAAATAATTTCTCACTTTGTACTCTAAGTTGTTTTGTTTTTTAAGATTTTATTTACTTACTTGAGTGAGAGAGAGCATAGGAAGAGGAACAGAAGGAGAGGGACAGGCAGACTCCATGCTGAGCATGGAGCCCGACATTGGGCTTGATTCCAGGACCTGAGTTGAAATCAAGAGTCGGTCTCTTAACTGACTGAGCCACCCAGGCACCCCTCCAGCTCTTTATTCTGCTGTTAATTTTTTCCACTGAGTTTTAAATTTCAATTATTATGTTTTTTAATTTCTTGAAGTTTTATTTTTCTCTAAAATCTGTTGTCTTTTAAAAAATAGTTTACTGTTCTCTGCAGTATTTTCAACTTGGGTTTTTATTTCATTAAATATAGTAAGGATAGTTATTTTATAATCTGTGCCTAATAATTCCAACATATTATCTCTTTGAGTTTGTTTCTGCTTTCTGTTGCCTTTGCTGATTCTTGTTCATGATGTATTATGTCATTCTTTATTTGAAAAATTAATTTTGGAAAGTCTGAGGTCTGAAATGAAAGTGTGTATTCATTCCTTCAAGAGGAATTATGTTTGCTTCTGCCACAGAAATCACTTACTGGTCTGAGACCACTTTGGGCTAAATTCAAAACTTAAGATGCTTTGGATACCCAGGTCAAGAGAATTTGGGCTGTATTTCTGTGTGATGGCTGACTTCAGGTTGCAGTTTCTCAGGAGCAGGATCTCCCCTTTTAGTCCCAAGGCAACTTTCTTTGAAGTCCTCTTGGGATAAGAGGGGTTGGTGGGCTTTATTTCTGTTTTGTTTTTACATTGAGAATGTAGTATCTCAGGGTTCAAGCTTTACAGTGGGAGTGCTTGTCTGTTAGATTCCCTACCTTGGACACACCTACATTCTGCCTTCTTTTCTCTTGAACTTGAAAGCTGTATTACTCTTTTTCTCTGAGTTCATGTTTAAGGTTCTAAGTTATCTGTTACCACGTAGCTTATGCATAAAAATATATATTTCTTAGCATTCACCACTTTCATTTATTGTGCAGGAGGAATGGGAATCAATACCACCCTCATCTCTTCTTTTTGCTAACCTAATTATAGGCTAAACCTCCCACAGCATCCTTTTTAAACTTTCTGCTTCGCTGAACACGTATCCCACAACATTTTAGTGATTATGGTGCCATGGAGTTCTAGGTTAGGCTCAGAATCTTGAAAGCTATGGCTTTCAGAATCTTAGGAAATTTTATTATGAGTTGGCCTATAGTATCTTGGGATCTCTGGACCAGTATAGCAAAGGGAAGGTTTTTAGTAAGTTTTACATTAGTTAGAAAAAGTTGTTGAACCAGAGCCACATTTCACAGTAGTTTTGCCTTGAGCCCCTCATATTACCCTAGAGCCTAGCTCTCATGACAATAGTAATCTAGCAAATATGTCAGAAGCAATTAGAGGAGCTAGAAAAGCGAACCTTTGCAGACCAGTGTCCCATTTTTTGCCATGGAAGTGTCATATTTTTGTGTACTTTCAGTCTTTAGGGATTATGAGGTGTGCCATAAACACTTAAATGTTCTTAGGTAGATCTGAGCTCTGCTTGATATTGTGGCCAAGAATATTACTTGGATCATTTCTATGTTTAGCTTTAGACAGATAAACTATATAGGTCATACCCTTCAACTAGGGAAGATGAAAATGAAATGTCCAAAGACAAAAGAAAGGGTAGATTATCACACGATGGGTTTAAGAGCTAAGAAAATGAATGGTGATAGAGGCCTAGTGCTGGAGAACAAAGGGAAATAGACACTATCCAAAGATTTGATTGCATACTTCTGCTGTTTAAGTGGGGAACCTACACTAGTTTTCAGTTTGGATTGAAGCCCTCCATTTTTATATCTCTGTCTCCCTCTCCCTTCCCACCCCCTTCCCACCCCATCTATCTCTCTCTTTCTCTCTCTCTCTCACACACACACACACACACACACACACACACACACACACATTTTAACACACTTTAACACTAGCTACTATTCTAAGCCAAAGTGTATTTGGCTCTCTCCTGGCTTTCAACACTGGAGGTTGGCAAGTTGGAGGACTGGTATACTTACCAGCCAGGGAATTCTGTAATCTACAACCGTGGCACCCTGCTGCTAGAAAACGTTTGTCTCTCCAATTATAAATAATAGATCTAATGTCTTTGGTAGGGCCTTAGAGTACCTTTCTGTTCCACCTGGGTTTCCCTTTCTCTCCCTCCAATTTACCTTAGAAATGCTTGGTTTTAACTCTTTAGAGACAATGTTGATTATAGTAATTCATGTGAACAGTTTATCATTTATGTTTGATTACCATTGTAGAGCTGTAAAGATGACTTCTAATCATCATGTATATTATTAAATAAGTGTGAGGTTAATATTGTAAATTTAATATAACCATGGGATTTTATCATTCATAGATGCACATTTAAAGGACTTGTTGCTCAACAAGATAACAGGAACATTAATTCCAAAAAATCTAATATTTACTGAGAAAATAATTATACTAGTATAAATATAATAATATGTCACAGGGAGGGGAGAGGGAGAGAGAGTCTAAAGCAGACTCCATGTTGAGCACAGAGCCCATCATGGGGCTTGACCTCAGGACCCTGAGATTAGGGCCTGAGCCGAAACCAAGAGTCAGATGCTTAACCAGTGGCACCACCCAGGTTCCCCAATAGTATGTCTTCCTTATATATAGTTTAAAAAGGTCTTTAAAATGTGATTCTGGGTAGAGAACAGGAACAAGAGCCTACCCCGTTACCCTCAGGAAGCCAAAGAAGTAGAAGATAAGAGAAGGTATGTCATTGCCTTTGACTATGAAGAGGCCATCCACCATTCTCATTTGTCTCTGTTAATTTTGGCTTTGAAACACATTCTAGATTTTAAAATGATTCCTTTTGAGGTAATATATAATCAGTTTGAGCACATTTGAAATACATTATTTTCAGAATTGGGATCCTACTTCAGAGTACATTTAAATCACAATTAAAATCTAACATTTTAATGCATCTCAATCTATTAAAGTTTTATAAGTCTAAGAAAGATAACAAGTTAAAGTTTGGATGGTTGATGTGGTACTGTGGTGTCTTGATGGTGATGGTAGTGGTTTTTGTTTTGTTTTAAATACTGAGAAAGCTTTACTAAATTTGTAGGTTTATTGACTAGTGAACACTAGGTGGTGCAATTGTGCAAGGACCGTATAATGAAGTACGCTGAAAGTTGTTTTTCAGAAGGCAGGAGGATGAAATTAAAATTCTGGTTTGAGGCAACTCTTTGGAAATGTTAAATATTAAAATGCATGGATGAATCTAGTTCTTTTATTAATCGTTCTGGGATTCAAATGGAAGCTATCTTGTGATTTAGATCACAAAGGCCTCAAAGTATTTGTATATTGTTTATATTACATTTTAACCTCAACTAACTATAGAAAGAAAAACAACTCCACAAAAAAAAAACTGATACAATTTGGTTTTCTATCAATATTTCAATATTGAATTGCTCTATGACTACAATTAAACTGTCTTATATGCTACTATTTCAAGTAATTCTAAAATGCCATATTACATGTAATATTACAGTTCATCTTATCAAGTGATTGTTGAGCAGTTAAAACTTGAAAAGTAGTTTTCCTCTTGGCATGTTTTGTTTTCTTTTATCCATTAAAAAAACAACAACAACAACCTTATGTTCCTATGTAGGTTCAGGTCATTAAATTAGTAAATTTAAGATTGAGTTTCTGAAATGAAAAATAATTGTTGATTTACTTGTATATTAAAGAGAAGAAAAGAAAACATTTCTGTACAGATAAATATTTAAAGCTTTAAGTCTTAATTCCGAAAGTTTTTCCCCCCTTTTAAGTTCTTTTCCAATTTGAGATACAGTTCTTTTTGGAATTAAAAAAAGTCATTTATGTCTTCCAACAATTTAATGAATAATGTTTCAATTACACTTATATTTAAATGTCTTTCAATATTTTGAAAGCAAAAAATGAAACTGACTTATCATTTTGAAAATTCACTGGTAATCACAGAAAAATCAGAATCACTTAAAGTACTTCAGTAGGCTTCCGTAACTGATAGAATTACACAAACATATATATGTGTATTTTTACGCTATTTTTCTAATTGAATCATATATCCTCTATCAGATACAGAGTTATACAAAACTGATTTTAAGTTTCACTTAATGTACTGAAACAATTTTATTTTAAAACTTATTTTCCGTGTACTATACAAAGATCACAACATTGAAACTTTTTCTCCCTAACATTATAATACTTCTCTTCAAGACTCTACCACGTTTAGTATTTCTTTTTTGAATCTTTGATATTTCTATTTTGAGATAATATTATTTCATTAATTATGAATAAAGTCATTTTCCTTCTTTTTGTGAAATGGATATATGTGTTCACAGGCAGATACACATACATCAGAGTCTGACTAGTTGGGCCATTGCTCATGGCTTATTTGATGCTATATATTTTTATTTTAAATTTATTTTCATAGTCCCCTTTGAAACTTTTGGAATGTAACATGTAATTAATATTTTGTTTAAAAATACAAATTAATATTTGAGTCATGTAAGCCTGTTTTAGATAAAATGTTATAGGAACAATTTGTGGAATTGAAAAATCACTATTTTTATAGTAGTTGGCAGCCTTTATAAAATGACTTGCTATTCTTGTAGATATATCCATTATCACAATTGTCACTATTTAATGGTACCCATGTTAGCTATATTAGCCAGGGGGCTGAATAGCCATGAAAATGGGAGTAACCTCTGACCTCAGAAATCGTTCTTTTAAAAAGAGGACTGAAACATTGGTGATAGGAAATTTGAATTGCTCTTGCAGCTGCAGTGTTTGTTCTGTGAATACTTAATTTAGTTTAAAGCTATACTTTTTCTTCCAAATCTGTCAGTCTTTCAGAAGCATCAAATTCACTTCAGGAAGAAAAAAAAAATTGCTTCCTTCCCAGGCCTGTATTATTGAATGCGGTATTCAGGCTTCAAACAGTTTCAGTTAAGCAATACATATAGTCTTAAGAATGGGAATCCTCACATTTGACATGCTCTGTTAAATATATAGCTCATTCAGACCCCATTCAAGGATATTGCTATGCAGGCACTTATTTTGGATAATCCTTTTAATGACTATAACTCAACTTCTTAGCTATGTAAAAAGATTGGTAGAGTGTGGAGATGTAAGTTGTGTGTGTGTGTAGTGTATATATATTACTGATGTGTAAGTATGTGTATCTATGTTCATTATATAAGTTTGTTAAAGTTTTATAAAGAATTTGGATTTTGTGTTATATATGTACATATTTATTTAGATATTTGAAAGAAACTGTGCAAGACTTATGTTTGATGTGTAGTAAGTTATACATAGAATACTCATTAGGGTGATGGGATCGCTATGACTAATTCTCACATGCTGACCAAAAATTTAGCCCAAAGAGATTTCACAGTAGTGTTAAAAAAAGAAGTTGGATCTTAGTCTCATTACTTTGAAATTATTAACTCATCTAGCTTTACAAGACTCTTCTACCCTTACTTTTAAGCATCTTAGTGAAGAATTTGTCAATCAGAGAAAGTGGGGAGAAAAGGGCAGAAACCTAGTATTTGCTGCTTTAATACCAACTGAGGCAAAATTAAAATATTTGCTATATATTTTAATGTTTGTTCTGTATATTCCATAATGTTAAATGATTTTGAAAAAACAGGAAAGACTATTATGGTAAAAACAACATGAAAGCAATCTGAAATAAGTTTTTTCAACATTATACCATTAAGAATTATGTGAAATAAAAGACCATATATGATTATTACTTACTTTATTATATGCTGTATTGAATTATAAATCCTGACAGTAAGAACTCTTTGGTGCAGTTTGGAAAATGATAAAGCATTCCTGAAACCCATTTGAGTTTCAATGCTTAGTAAATCAAAATGGGACCAATTAAAAACTGAAATAATCATGTTTTAATTAGGAAAATAAATTTGCTGCTTTTCCTCATTTTGTATTTAACATAAACAATCACATATGGAAACATAATTTTTAGCATATCTAATATAAAACACACTGTTACATGCTTTCTGGCCCACCATTAGCATTCCTTTATTTCTGAAGGGTTAGAGGTGCGTCTTGCAAGTACCACGTCCGTTCCTTAACCAACCGTAAGAGGAGGCTTTGATGCCAACAAGCTGCTTTCTCTACTTCTGCTTTACTTGAACAGAGTGTACATAATTATCTCCTCCAAAAGTGAACATTATATGTAATGAACTTTCTGAATTCTATACCTTCTTTTAATTCGTTAATTTGTTTACACTAGCTGTTAGTAACCTAACTTTATAGGAGTTTAACCTAGTTATGAAAGAAGAACAAGTATTTGACAGAGGTCAAATAAATATTTACATCTTATTTATAAAAATAGTTTGTAAATCAAATACTATTTCTTAATATAGGAAACTTGTTTTTGTATTGAATAGAATTGTGCACATCACCTTTAAGCCACCTTGAATAGTGATACAGAAAACAATTTCTATATAGATTTTTAAAGTCTAGTTGTTTTAAAATTTAATTGCTTTTCAAAATAGGACTTACTACAAAACTACTGGAACATAACCTTTTAATAGAAATCCTTGCTTCTATTTAGAATAACAGTAGAGATGAAGTTACTAGAGTATTTAAGAAATAGGGAATGCAAAGCATGTCCTGAATCACTCAAGAAGCAATTTATTAGCCATTATCTACCATTCTGTTCATCTGTCAATAAATGATATTATTGGTTCAAATTCTCTGATTGCCTATAGATAATAGTTCAACTATTAGAAAGAAATACACTACTAAAAATTGGTTTGATAAAACTTGGAGTAATCAAAGTATTACCAGAGTTAATTTTTAACCACCAATTGTGGAGCAGACTTTATTCAGCATACTCAGTTTATTCTAACTCCGTGTTACAGAAGTTTTGGCAATGTGAGAGAATTTTATCTGCTTTTATCTTGCAGTATATGTACACTTTCTATTTCAAGTGAAAAGAGGGGCTTTAGGTGTCAAAAAATTAGCAAGACTGCAATGAGATAACTTAGTTTTCTGTATAAGTGTAAATTTTGGGTTCACTGTCTTAGAAGAAAAGACAAATTTTTTAAAAAATTTAATAATTGCATATATTTGGCGAAAGTTTCACTTCTCATCAAATACTATGTTTGCTAAAAATCTGTTTTCTTTAAATATTTCGGCAACAGATATTAAAACAATATTCTTTAACAGTTTTTTAAAGTTCTGGGAGACTTGTATTCAGGAATTGCAAAGAGGAAAATTGAGAAAAGTCTGAGAAATAGACAACAGCCCATAATTTTTTTTTAAAGACTTGTTTGATAGAGAATGTGTGTGGTGAGGGGCAGAGGGAGAGGGAGAGAGAGAATCCTCAAGCAGACTTCCTGTTGAGCACAGAGCTAGATGTGGGGCTTCATCCCAAGACCTGAGATCATGACCTGAGATGAAATCAAGAGTTGGCTGTTTAACCAGCTGAGCTGCTCAGATGCCCCAAGCCCATGAATTCTAATGACAAAGCCTATATTGTTTTGAAAATATACACTAACTGTAGAGTTATTTTACATCTCACCTCATATGATATCTCAGAACAAAATAAAAGTGACTGATTTCCATGAATACATAATTTCCTTTTCTTAAATGTTACTTCATTAGGAGCAATATGATTCTGACTCAGAACCATTGGACAGTGAAATTCTGTCGGGCTAGTTTCATCTTTTCTGCTAGCTTTACTACTTTAAAAACTATAAACCCTTAATAAATGGCGGAAATCTTGTTGGTTTGAAAATACATGTCAAAATAATACATGCTTTAAAAATATTTTCCTTGAATGAGACATGAATGAATGCTTTTGAAGGAGGTATTGACACTAGTGATTTTGATGATTGATATTAAGCTATAAAGAAAATACCCAGGATGTTGTATATTTAAAAGCAGACTTATGTCAGAAATATATGCTAAAATTGTTGGGGTATACAAATCATCTTCATAGCTGGATAACCTTGCTTGTATGAATTTCTCTCCCTTTGAGTACCCAAAACAATTTGTCAAAAGTGAATTTTTAATTTTTAAGTGATGGTTTAAAGTATTTTAAGATGAAAAGCTCTAAACTCAAGTATATTACAGTGAACTAATTCTACAGGATAGTCACATTTCTCAATGTTTCTTATTTTTCCACACTAGCGTATTAGTGAATTGGTTCTTATGTAGTAAATCAATTATTATTTTTAATTAATTATTTTATTTGAATATCATTGACACACAATATCATTAGTTTCCGGTACAACGTAGTGATTCCACAAGTTAATACTTTATGCTATCTATGTTCACAATAGTGTAGCTACCATTCGTCACCATACACTATTATAATGCATTGACTATATTCCTTACGCTAATCCTTTTATGCCCATGACTTATTCATTCCATAACTGGAAACCTGTATCTCCCACTCTCCTTCACTCATTTTGCCTGTCCCTCCCACCCCCCTTCCCTCTTGCAACCATCAGTTCTCTGATTCTGTTTTTTGTTAGTTGTTTTAGATTCCACATATGAGTGAAATCATAAGTATTTGTCTTTTTCATCTGACTTATTTCACTTAGCATAATACTCTTGAGGTCTGTCTATGTTGTTGTAAATGGCACAATCTCATCTTTTTTATGGCTATGAAATATGTGTGTGTGTGTGTGTATGTATGTATATATATAATATTTATTTATTATTTATTTATGTATACACACACACACACACACACACACACATACACACCTCCATCTTCCTTATTCATTTTCTATCAATGGATGATTGGATTGCTTCCATATTTTGGCTTCAATAAATAGTGCTACAATAAACATAGGGATACATGTATCCTTCCAAATCAGTATTTTTTGGGGTTTTTTTTGGGGGGGGGGAATACCCAGTAGTGGAGTTATTGGGTCATATAGTATTTCTCTTTTTAATTTTTTGAGGAACCTCCATACTGTTTTCCACAGTGGCTGCACCAGTTTACATTCCCACTGACAGTGTGTGAGGGTTCCCTTTTCTCCACATCCTCATCAACATTTATTATTTTTTGTCTTTTTGATAAATGACATTCTGACAGGAGTTAGGTGATATCTTATTGTGGTTTTGATTTACATCTTCCTAATGATCAGTGATGTTGAGCATCTTTTCATATATCGATTGGCCATCTATGTGTCTTCTTTGGACAACTGTCTATTCAGGTCCTTTGCCCATTTTTAATGATTATTTGGAGTTTTTTTTGGTGTTGACTGTGTAAGTTATTTATATATTTTGGATATAAACCCTTTATCGGATATGTCATTTGCAAATATCTTCTCCCATTCAGTAGGTTGCCTTTTTATTTTGTTGTTGGTTTCCTTCACTGTGTAAAAAAGCTTTTTATTTTTATGCAGTCCCAATGGTTTATTTTTTACTTTTGTTTCCTTTGGCTTAGGAGACATGCCTAGAAAAATGTTACTACTGCTGATGTCAGAGACATTTCTGTCTGTGTTCTCTTATAGGATTTTTATGGTTTCAGGTCTCATATTTAGGTCTTTAATCTACTTGAGTTTATTTTTATGTATGGTGTAAGAAAGTTGTCTAGTTTCTTTCTTTTGCATATACCTGTCCAGTTTTCCCAGCACCATTTGTTGAAGAGACTGTCTTTTTCCTGTTGTATATTGTCTTCTTAGTCATAGGTTAATTGGCCATAAAGTGTGAGTTTATTTCTGGGCTGCCTATTCTGTTCCATGGATCTGTGTGTCTGTATTTGTGCCAGTACCATACTTTTTTGATTATTACAGCTTTGTAGTATATCCTGAAATCTGGGATTAATACCTTCAGCTTTGTTCTTCTTCTCAAAATTGGCTATCCAAGGTATTTTGTGGTTCCATACAAATTTTAGGATTATTCTAGTTCTGTGAAAAATGCTGTTGGTATTTTTTTTTTAAGATTTTATTTATTTATTTGACAGAGACAGCCAGTGAGAGAGGGAACATAAGCAGGGGGAGTGGGAGAGGAAGAAGCAGGCTCCCAGAGGAGCCAGAAGGCTGGGATCACGCCCTGAGCCTAAGGCAGACGCTTAATGACTGCGCCACCCAGGCGCCCCTGCTGTTGGTATTTTGATAGGGATTACATTGAATCTGTAGATTGCTTTGGGTAGTATAGACATTTTAACAATATTGGTTCTTCCAATTCATGAGCATGGAATATCTTTCCATTTGTTTGGGTCGTCTTCAGTTTCTTTCACCAGTGTTTTGTAGTTTTCAGAGTGCAGATCTTTCACCTCTTTGGTTAAGTTCTGAGGTATTTTTTTCTTTTTGGTGCAATTGTAAATGGGATTTTTTTCTTAATTTCATTTTCTGCTACTTTGTTATTAGTGTATAGAAAAGCTATCAATTTCTGGGTATTAATTTTGTATCCTGAACTTTACTGAATTTATATGTTACTTCCAGTGGTTTTTTGGTGAAGTCTTTAGGATTTTCTATGTATAATATCATGTTATCTGCAAATAGTGATGGTTTAATTCCTTTCCCAATATGGATGCCTCTTAGTGTCAATTTTTATTTTTACATCTTGTTTGGGATTCTATATATCTAATTTTGTAACTTCACATGTTACTTTACATAGTATTGCTAACAACAATTTATAAATACTTGGTCATATATAATTGAGGGATTGATTATATTTGACTTGATTAAAGGCAGGAGTCTGGACTGTGTGACTCTTGGGGTTCCTTTCTTAGCATTTTGAGCCATCCTTTTGAATGCAGATCATGTTCTTTGAAATTTAAGCCTTATTTGACCTTTGTGAAATTTTTTAAAATTCTTGTTTTTTTGAGCATAGTATATGGTGATTGCAGATTTATCATACTCAGATTTTGCCATTGGGGGACATACCTTCTTATTTAGTAGAGATAAGACATTCATTCATTCATTTGACAACAAATATTTATAAAATATGTACTATGTTCTATAAGAGTAATTAAGTTACCTATCAGGGCTCAAGTTGATTTCAGTCTTATGAGGGACACAGACAAGTAAATAGGTAATTAAAATCTAAGAATGTACGTTGATGAGTACCATGATTGGGGAACGTACAGGGTACTCTGAAAGTACATGTGGTGGAATTAGGTTTGGCCGTCTAACCAAATCTTAGTGGAGCCTGGTGTTGGGAAAAGCCTCCTGGAGAAAGTTTTGGCTAACCTGAGGCATAACATGTATAAGGGTTAGCCTGGTGACTTGTTAGAAGGGAAAGAGTCATGGGGATAGGTAAGTGCGTTTCACATGAGGTATGTGCAGAGGAAAAGAGGAATAGAGAACATGGCATGACTCATGGGACTCTAAGACTTCAGTATTCAGAGATGAAGCTGGAGGTGTGAGCAAGGAGTATTTTGTGCATGGTCTTACGTATTATTGGAATTTCATCCTTGGTGCAATGGAAAGTCATTAAGGCTTTTCAGAGAAATGACATGATTCTTGTTGCTGTTTGGAATGATTTTGCTGGCAACAATATGGAGAATGGGTTGAAAGAAGTTAGATTAGAGACAAGGGTACAAAGTGAGCACTTTCTGGGTAATTGGTTGAGATGTGTTTGAGTCACTATTTTGGTAGCAGTAGAGATAGAAAGAACTAGATGAATTTATGAAATTTTAATTAGTAACAGCACCAGAGTTGATGATTGATAGGATGTGGAGTTTGTGGAAGAAATAAATAGTAGTAAAAGTGACACTCAAGTTTCTAACTTAGGTAATTAGATGGATAGCACTTCCGTTCAATGTGATTGGAATCATGGAAGAGTCAGAAAAGGAAGAATATGAATACAGTTTTATAAACTGTGAACTTCATGTTAATGTGGATGGAAGATGGCCAATAGAAGGTAGATACATAAACTAGCTGCTCAGGAGAGAAATGAGAGCTAGTGACTAAGTCATCAACATGTAGGTAGTAATTGGAGTAGATCAGGTGTTTTGCTGGGAGGATCTAAAGAGAAGAGATCTTGGAGGACTCTGAGTAGGACCCTGAGGAATCCAATATTTAAGAGATGGACAGAGGAAGAACCAGTGAAAAATACTAAGAAGCAGCAGCTAGAGAAAGGTAGGTTGAAAATGAGGAGAGTGCAGTGTCACTGAAACCAATAGTTGAAAGTGATTGAAAAGGTATCAGGCAGTTAGAGTAGAAATATAAGGGTAGAAAATGCACACTATATGGGAAATTCAGATGAAGTGCTGTGTGATTTCAGATGAAGGAAGGGTTCTGTCTGGCTCGGGAACAGGGAATGCTTCATGGAGGAGGCTGCATCTGAAAAGCACATTTTTAAAAAATTAAAAAAAAATTTTTTTTGATGTCTGATCTTATTTATTTGTCACTCTTAGAAGATCTCATTTTTGACTGGACTCAGTCTTAGAGGTAGAAGCTGTCAGAGCGGACAGCCTCTGTCTCCTGGCAGTCTGTTCCTGGCCTTTCTTTTTCTTTGCCCTTCTTCATTCTCTTGGCCAGAAGTTTAGCATATTCCTCAGTCTCTTCCTCATTTTTCTTAATGCACTGTTTCTTCAAAGCAGTACGCCAACATTGGTGTTGGAGGGCACATGGAGTAACAAGACAATGAATCCTGGGAGCTTTAGTTCTAGGTTTCTTACCTTCTTTGTTTAGGGGCTTTCCCACAACATACTGGCAGATGTCCTCTTCTTCAGAGAGATTGAAAAGTTTGCGGATTCTGCTGGCTCTTTTGGGCCCCAGGTGACAAGGCATAGTAGTATCAGTGAGTCCAGGAATATCCTTCTCCCCTTTTTTTACAATGACCAAGTTGAGAACACTGAGATTGGCATCCACAATGCACCCCCATACAGATTCGCGCCTTCTCTCACCAGTCCTCCTTGGTCTATAGCAGTAATGCCCCTTACTCAGCAGCGGGTGGACACGGCCATGTGTCAAGACACCTTGCTTCCTGGGGAAGGCTTGTCTGTCAGTGCCACCACTGATTCGGACCACGTAATCCTTCCAGTCTTCACCCAGAGCATCAGCAGCAACTTCTGTGGCCATAGGCTTCTCATAAAAGCTCTGAAGTTTGCGTTCATCATCCACTTCAATGAGTTTCTGGCAGCCAGTAGTTGGGAAAGAAATGTTCAGCTTCATCCTGAAGCAGCATACCACCTCCGAGCTGAAAAGCACACTTAAAGAAGCTACTGAATAGTGGGAAATATATTCCAGGTAAAGCGGCAACATATTAAAAGGTAGGAAAGTAGAAGCCTGTAGAAGTAACAAGTTGTATGTCAGCTAGGGACAGTTCCAGGGTTGTTGTTAGAAGTAGGACAAGAAAGATAGTAGGGGGAAATGATAATGAAGGCTGTGATTGACTTGCTAAAAGCTCTATGCTCTTGGCAATAGGAAGTCATAGGATTTTAACTGGAGTGATTTCATTCCTTTTAAGGCTGAAGAACATTCCATTGTATAGATATATCACATCTTGTTTATACATTCATCAGTAATATATTCTTCAGGATACATATATAGGTAATAATCTATTTTGAAAAAGGAAAGTAACCTAAAATTCAGGGTGCAAGTCACCTCTGGAGGAGGGGATTGGAGGGATGTGACTTGGGAGGGGACACAAGCATTTTATGGTACTGGTAGTGTTCGATTTCTTAAACTGGTGGGTGGGTACAGGATATTAATTTTATTCATTAAATAGTACTTATATGTTTTATACTTTAGGATGTATAATGTATTTCACAATCAAAAAAAATAAAGTGATCGTGCCTTTAGTGTTATTTTCAGTATCTTATAAACAGAAGAATGATATGATAAGATTCATTATTTGATAAGATTAATCTATCAGTGGGTTAGGTTGGGGCAAAGAGAGGTTCTTTGGAGAGATTATTGAAATAGTCCAGAAAAGGAGTAGAGGGCCAGAACCAAATCAAACTATAGCACTGGAGAGGAGAGGGAATTAATATAAATTGGGCAAAAAAAATCAACAGTATTTGTGAACTGGTGGAAGGGACAGGGTAAAGTGGAGGTGTTCGTTTCCAGATTGCTTTCTTTCCTTTTCCTCACAGTGACTTTATCTAAAATCACTCATACTGAGCCTCCCCCTATTCTCTTTGCCTTACTCAACAGAAGACCTCTCTTCATTCTTCATTAGGAAAAAATAAGTCTCCCAGCACCTGAAAACATCTTAATCTTTATCCTTCTTTCGTTCCTAATTATCTCAGAAATAAGTAAATTTCTTTTCATGGCTAACACTTCAGCTTTGATTTTTATCCTCTTCTCTTGACTTCTGAGATCGTGTGTCATGGCTATGTCTTCTCAAATCTTTATTTATCAAATATTTATTGAATATTTATATGATACAGTGTGAGATGTTACAAAGCAGCTTTATGTAGCACTTGTGCTAGTCGAGTACTCAGATAAGTAAGCAAAGAAATAATCTTAGTGTATGGTGACTAACATATCATACTCTAAAAAAAAGAAATAATCTTAGTGTAGGATAAGCTCAGTAAAGTTAAAATAAAAAAGAATGATGTGACAGAAACTGGGATGGTGTTATTTTATATGGTGACCATTGGAGAAGACTTTTGGGAAGAAGTGACATATGCGCAGAGAATTATGAGAAGAATCAGATTTCCACATAAAAGAAGAGCACAAAAACTCATAGGAATAAGATTCATATTTTTGAGAAACAAAAAGCCCATGTTTCTGGATTGTAGTGAATAAGGAGGACAGTGGTAAATGATAAATTTGGAGAGGTAGGTCCTGACAAGAGGTTTGAATTTTATTCTGTCTATAACCTTTGTTACTCCACTATATCTTTCTTTTAAATTCATAGATATTCTAGAGGCCTTTTCCTTTTCTAAATCACCTTTTGAATAGGTGCCACTACTTCCCTTTCTTTTCCAAATTCTTTAAAACCAGAAGAAGTAAAGATAAATCTCAACACTGTTGGAAGACATGAAATGGTGCCATCAGAAATTGGGAGGAATTCCTGAGAGGCTGAAAGCAGAAGGCTGGAAAATGACAGCCCAGAATGGCACAGAAAACAACTGTGCATGAAAGGAAACCATTAAAACTTTCAAGTTCTTGCTAGTAGAGGTAATTATTTAAAGGTATGTGTCTTAAATAGGAAGATGGTATTTCTCCTTGCCCAGTTCTTTCTCCTCAAATCTGTCACATACACATGCATTCTCCATTCTTTCCTCTCTCCCTCTTTCTCTCTGACACACACTCTCTCTCTCTCTCTCTCTTTCTCTCTCTCTCTCTCTCTCTCTCTCTCTAGTGGTAGCAGGCTGCAGTGGCATTGGTTCGTTTCTGAAATTCAAAATCCATGTTGTGTAAGGTAAACTACCTATTTGGGAAAGATTTCCAGTGTGGCTGTAGGGACGTGAGAAAAGAGTACACGTGAAGTAACTTGGGAGGACTTATCTGTGTTACACATGTGGACGGGAGGAAAAATGAAAGATAGTCCTGTCCAGGGGGGAAATATGTTAGAGTACTCCACAACCAGAGTAAAACTCCTCTGTTTTTGTCACTTGGGGCCTCCTCAGCTTGCATCTGTAGGCTAGCCTACACATCTTAATGTGACTATGGCCACTTATATACCAGCAGTCAGTCTTCCTGTACAGGAAAGAGACTGGATGGGCAAAATATCTACATGGCTATAGAGAAAACCTGGGCCAGCTGTGTATACTCATCAACTTAGATTTTTGTTTATAAATATGAGTGGATAGCTAGGGATCATCAGACACTTAAGAAAACCAATAGCAGGAAAAAGAAGAGCCAAGATGAACAAACCAGTGATTTGGATGAAACATTGATTTCAAAGAACAGAACATATAAAATATATCCTCATCAGTAATTTTTGAGAGATTCCAGAAGATAATGGAACAAGAATAGACCATGATTCAAAAGAAGCAATGAGAAAAAGATCTTTGAAATTAAACATATGATTTAAAATTAAAAAAATATATAGGGGTGTCTGGCTGGTTCAGTCAGTTGAGCATGCAACTTGATCTCAGGGTTGTGAGTTTGAGCCCCACATTGGGTGTGGAGCCTACTTAAAATTTTAAAAATAATGATATAAAAAGCTATAAATATATACCATTGACCCTTGAACAGCATGGGGGCTAGGAGTGCCGACCTCCTGCACAATTGAAAATCTGAGTATAACTTTTGACTCCCCCAAAACTTAATTACTAGTAGGCTGTTGTTGACTGGAAGCCTTACTGATAACATAAGTAGTCAATTAACACATATTTTGTATGTTATATATATTATATACTATATTCTTTTAATAAAGTAAGGTAGAGAAAAGAAAATATATAAAGAAAATCATAAGGAAAAGAAAATATATTTGTTTATTGAAAAACTTCTGGTATAAGTGGGCCTGTGCAGTTCAAACATGTGTTGTTCAAGAGTAGGTCTTTCTGTATATCAGAAGAGCAAAACAATGTAAGAGATCTAAGTACAGTCTGAAATAGTAATCTGGAAGATAAAGAAATATTCTCAGAGTTAAAAGACAAAATCCGGGAGAGACGTTAAGCCATGGAAGGTCAATCCAGGCAATGCAATATAATTAGAAATTGAGAAATAAAGGCTGGTCCCCCATATGTAACCATTTGGCCTTAGAGAACTGTTGGTATTAGTGGTTGGGATGGGCCTCTGGACCTTGCTTCAGTCAGAGCATCTCTACTTTTACAAGTTTTATATGTTGGAGTTAGTATAATATTTAATTGAAGGAAAAAGGGGTCTACCAGGAAAAAAAAGTTTGAAAATTAGTAGTGACATTTGGGATAAAGTTCAGATTTGCTGCATTTTATCCAAGGGTCTTTACAGTTTTACCCCAACTTGTCTTTCTAGGGGGAGTGAAGGAAGATCACATAGAAGAGGTAGGGGCCAAATCACATAGGGGTATGTAAGCCAATGTAAGGACTTGAAGACCTATGCAATGAGAAGTTTTTGAAGAGCTTCAGACAGATAAAATGGTCCAATTTGTATATTTAAAAATATTTTAAGTTATATTAACTATTATTACATATTGTACATTATATATTAAAAATCTGAAAATATTTTTCTATTTCTATGGGAAATGGATTATGATGGCTTAAAAGTTGATATGGGAGGCCAATCAGAGGCATGAAATGCTCTAGGCAAGATAAGATGGTGTTCTAAACTGGAGAGGTAATTGGGATAGAAAGAAGTAGCAAGATTAGGATATATTTTAGGGGCGCTGGGTGGCTCAGTCGTTAAGCGTCTGCCTTCGGCTCAGGTCATGATCCCAGGGTCCTGGGATCGAGCCCCGCATCAGGCTGCCTGCACAGTGGGAAGCCTGCTTCTCCCTCTCCCATTGCCCCTGCTTGTGTTCCCTCTCTCGTTAGGTCTCTCTCTGTCAAATAAATAAAAATGTTTAAAAAGAAAAAAAAAGATTAGGGTATACTTTAGAAGAAGCTGATCCAAGGCGCGCCTGGGTGGCACAGTCAGTTAAGCCTCCGATTCTTGGTTTTTGGCTCAGGTCATGATCTCCAGGTTGTCAGATTGAGCCCTGTGTCAGGCTCTGCGCGGAGCGCAGAGTCTGCTTGAGATTCTCTCTCTCCCTCTCCCCCTCCTGCTCGTGCTCTCTCTTTCTCTCTCAAATAAATAATAAAATAAATCTTAAAAAAAATAAAAAAAAAAAGGAAGCTGAGCCAAGAAGGGAAAAGAGAACATGAGGGTGGTGACTAATATTGAGAAAGACTTGGTGGGGTTTTGTTTGTTTTTCTTTTTTTCCTTTCTTCTTCTTTTCCTTTCTCCCTCTTCTGTCTCCTTCTCCCCCCACCCCCCTTTCAGTAAAACAGTGGGTATTTTTTTGTAGTCATAATGTACCCATTTTGTTTGGAAAGGGAAAGGAGTTGGTGGTAAGACTGGAAAGTTTGCCCACATTCAGAAGGAATTGCTCATATATTTAATAAAAGAATATCAGAATTTAAAAAACAAACATTTGTTATCCTCATAGTTTGTGTGTATGAGATATTTGAGAGTGGCGTAAATGGGCAGTTCTGGTTCAGGATCTCTCAGGAGTTTGCCGTGACTTGATGGCTGGCCCAGAGCTGGTGGATCTAAGTCCCAGGAGGCTCAAGCGTGTGGTTGGCAAGGGGTTGATGGTTGTTGCCAGGGGGCCAGCTCTCCCTCCCCCAAAGTGGTCTTCTTCATGGGCTGTTTGAATGTTTTCACAACATGGTTCTGGCTACACCTTCTCCCCCTGGCCTAGGGGTGACAGGCATCTGCAGAGGAAGGTTCTGAGCCTCATGGACAGCTGTAGCAGCTGAAACATGGGGCAGAGCAGTCAGAACTTTTTTTAAAAAATGGTTTTAAATACCCTACAATGAAAGAAGCATGTACTGACAAAATGATGGATTTTGGGATTAGACAAATTTGTGTTTAAAATATAGCTCATCACCTTTCTACTTTATCAAATAGGAAACCACTACCTCGTGTGTTTGCTATTAAGGTCTAAACGAGAAAATGCATAGAAAGCACTTACCACACAGTAGGCACTCTCTAATTAGCTGAGAAGAAAACTTTCTTCTTGATCAAACATAAAATGAGTAACTTTAAAACCTTAGGGAGTTTTCAGACTTGTTGAGGTTTAAAAACAAGTAAATGCGTTTTCTAAAGCAAATCGCACATATTTCCTTATTAGCATAATCAGTGATTTATATATAGGAGGTTAACAATACCCAGCACAAATTCAATTTTCAATAATTGACCATTGCTTTATGAGAGTATTAAACCTTTTGAGTATCTTTAATTTAAAGCGCTTTTTGGGTATGCCACGTATTGAATAATTTGTAACAAAGTCATACCATAACTGATGTTTGAAATAACTAAATCATGTTAAACATCAATTTAATAAATTAGGTACTTGATGTAAGTGTACATTGGAATGTTTATGGAAGGGAATGCAGAGTTAAACCAGTGTTCATGCTAAATCCAGCATGCACTCATGTATTGAGCTATACATTTAAAAAATATTTTGTAATTAAAAATGTGTATCACCAATTTTTCTTTGTTAGAAAATAACTGACATATAACATTTACTACTGAAAAAATAGCAAACCCTGCTATGAATACCTAGACACCTTCTCATTGGCTGGCATCATCTGTGACAAATTCTGAACTGTACTGTTTACAGACACACAGCTGCAGCCTGAGTTGGCACCAAAACGAAGTATTGACGCTGTGCTCTTTGCAGCCCTGGCCCTGTCTAATTCCTCTGGAAAGGAAGAGATGGGAGAAGAGGTTGCAAATGCAGGAGTGATGAGAATAATTGATAGTTTATGTCTCTTCTCTCTTTAAAAAATAAACCCTCCTTCTGTCTTAAAACTCCTTTAGCTACCACCCTGTCTTGCCATCCACAGTCATGGCTTCAACCACATAATTGGCTTTTAAACCCATATTTTTATTCTAGAACTCACTCTTGAGCTCCATATCTGCAGTTGGGTGTTTAATATCTACCTAATGCTTTAAGTTGGCTTGACACTCTAAAGAATATTCACCTTCTAAATAATAAATGCTAACTGTGGGCAGCTCAGCAGTTTTGCACCTATTTTTAAATGCCGGATGACATCATGGAATGTTGCAAAGTCAAGGTGGTGAATTATCCCAGAAAAATCCTAGTTGTATTTCTAATGGAAAATATTCTTTCATGGATAGTGCCTGTTGAAGTAGTAGGATTAGCTGCTATTGTAATGGTTAAACAGACCATTGATTGAAAGAGAATACAAGATGCCCACCAAGACATTAAAGGCATTAGCACAGGAGTGAGTGAAGCACCAGGGATGAAGTGTTTACTGAGTGTTCACTGCTATTTCCATCTGCATATGTGTTCTGAATAAATTTGGGAGGAGGTGGGAAACTTTTTCTTTAAATCAAAATGGCACACATACATGGTATAGAAAGAGTTCTACAAGGCTCATCACTAACAGTGAACGGGATTTGCACTTCTCAGTACTCTCCACAGGCAGCCACTTCCAATTCTTTAGTTATTTCTTCTGGTGTTTACCTCTATGTTTGTAAACAACACACATTACTTATTTTTCATTTTGGAAATTTTAGTTTTTAACGTATTAACTTCTTACTTTGGAAGAGAACTTAACCCCCACCTTGGCACTTACCCCTCCCATACACACTTCTCTCCCTTCCAGCACAGATACACCACAGTTTTTGGTTAATCCAAATTGCGTGTCTACAGGATTCTAACTGTATATAATCAAACTTTAGCAATGTAACATACTAAGATTACATTTCTTGTATAATTTTTTTTTTGTTTTCTCTTTAGTTAATAATTGCCTTACTTTTCAAAGTTGCTTATTTTTTATAGACCTATTATTTCCTCATCCCCAACTTCCCCAGCAGAGGTGTAAAATCTTTCAATAAATTTGTATGGATCAGGTAATCTGCTACTTTCAATTTATTTTTTCTTGGCAATATTCTTCTTGGAGTTTGCTATCATCCTTCAGTCTGCCTGAGATACAATTATCCTTGTATGATTTCCCTTTATTGCTATTCTGGAAATCCTTTTTCCTTGTTTTTGTGTTGGATCCTTTATTTCCTGGATCTCATATTGTCCTCTTTCTTGGTTTATTGTATCCTTTGATGGGACACATCCTCCAGTAATTTCCCATAGAAAAATGCACAATAATTAATTTTTGAGACTTTACCTCTTTGAACACGTTTATTCTAATCTCACACTGAAGTGAAAGTTTGGCTACATATAGAATTATAGGTAGGAAATAATTTTCCTTCAGAAATCAAAAGCAGTACTCCTTTGTCTTCTAGCTTCCCGTGTTGCTGTTGAGAAGTCTGATGCCTTGATCGTTTTTAAGCCTTTTTTTGTCATTTTTTTTCCTTCTCTGGAAACTTAAGATTTTTGTTTATCTTCAGTGTTTTGAGATTTCATAATGATGTGCCTAGGGGTGAGTCTTTTGCAAATCATTGTGTTGGGTACTTGGCAATTTCTTTCAACCTAGAAACTCATGTACTTCAGTTCTAGGAAATTTTCTTGTATTATTTCTTTGGTAATTTCTTCCCTTCCTTCCATTGCCTCTGTTTTCCTCCCTTGTTATATTTGTAATTCAGGATTAATCTGACTGATTCTCCTAATTCCTTTTCTTTCTCTGTCTCTCTGCATGTGTGTGTGCACTCACTCATGTGTGTGTAAGTATCATTTCTTTTTTCTTTCTCGGAGATAAACTCAACATTATTTTCCAAGTTTTCTTTTGAATTATTTATTTTGGCTCTCATATTTTTATTTCCAGTAGTTCATTTCGTCCATCTTTTCAGAGTAGCTCTCCTACTTTTAGTAATGTCTTGTTTCTTAAGTAGTTGCTCTGATACAACCTTTCAAGAGTCAGTTTACAGTTTTCTTCTATGGTAGGGAGGGATTGCCCAGCTGTGCCCGGAGAGAAAAGCACCTTGAAGTCTAAGTATTATTTACACAGAATTTCAAACAGATCTCTTGTTTTCAATCCTAAGCACAGGCATTCCTTCAAAAGTATTTGGTGCCTCCAGTTTCTGAGCCTTTCTAGAGTTCCAGTGCATGAACTTTTTGGCTCTCAGCCATCTACCTTCCAGATGTACTTGGCTTTCCACTTTTTTTAATCTATTGTCAGTTACCTTTTGTCCATCAGCTTTTTGTTCTCCAAAATTTTGTTGATAACTGTTTTGTTGTCTTGCCTTAAGTTTTCTTTTTATTTTATTGTCATTTTAGTGTGGGTTTGGAAGGGAGTGAAGGTAACTATATGTGCTCAATCCCCTATCTTTATGGGGGGATCCTCTATGCAGGATTTTTGTGTGTATTGCCAGCTTGCTTGGAGCTGGTTGTGCTACCAAAAGAAACCAATCAAGCATGGATATATACCATGTTTCCTTGATTCTAATTTATCATTGATTATAAAGTGCTGTTGATTTAATATCAAATTCTGATAAAAAAGCAACAGTATGCTAAATGTATACATCAATTATAAGATAAATAAATTTCAGAAACCATCAAATGTGAATCATACAGTAGATTCATATGACCCAGTCATATGCTAGGTATTCATTTTCTCTAAAAGAGGCCTCAGGTTCTGAAAATGGATTTATAATTTCAATTTTTGTGGCTGGGATTGTGTTAGATTATTAGAATTAATAACTTCTCTGTACTTTCTTCCTTGGATATGGTTCTATTTTATTTTCCATACTCTGATGTGACTGTATTCATCGTTTTTCTCTTACCATTACCCCACTCCCCACTAAGTTATAGCCTCCTCAAGTGCAAGTTCTTGGGGGGTTTCACAATGCCTGGCCCAATTTGGCACTTGGTAGTTGCTCTGCAAATGTAGGTTGAACCAAACTAAAATAATTTGAAGATGAAATGATACCCAGTGAAATGCTAAAATAATCAGAGTATATTTTCCTTTTCTATCATTGCAATTAGGCTCTATTTTACAGATATTGAATATTCAGGAAAAGGAAACTGACATTTATTGAACCATTATCATTTGCCACATATTTTCAAATACATTATCCTATTTACTCAGTAAAATAGGGTCCAGTCTGACAAGCATGGGAAATATTTTTGATGAATCCATGATTTGTTTGGGCTTTTAGGGTAAAACATGATCATAATCTAGAATCTTCCTTGTTTTATTCTACTGACTTTTAAATATTAGTTAATAATTTTCTACTCATTAGGGAATTATTAACATTTTAAGCCATGATGATATATGCCTGTGTTAAATATATTAAGGTGAAATTGATCCCTTCTCAGGGGAACTTGATGGTTATTCACATCCTTCATTTCAATAAGATAAGGCTGTTCTTTCTTAAGTACCTACTTTGGTTTTCCATTCAACCACTGAAATAAAATATTAAAAGTAATATTTAATGATAATGCTGTGACAAACCATTAGTAAAGGTGAAAATAACCTTTAGGGAAAATAACCAATCAGGGAAGAAAGAGTGTGAAGGAAGATCCAATCACAATATAAAAGGATTCACTGAAGAATTCTTATAAACTGGGAGCTTTTAGGACGTGTTTATATTTCATTAAGAACTTGTCATAGAGATTGAGGGGATGAGAACTTAATGACAGCCACTACCAAATATGAATAGTAAAAATAGAAATAAGCCTTCTGATATAATGCAGTAACTTCTGATATAATGCATAAAGACCTTAAGGTATTTAACATTCAGCTGTAAAACATTAATAATTCATGTTGGAGTTTGTTTTTGTATTATCTGTGAAGTTTGTTAAGTAAATACTGTGAAGACTTTTTAGTGCCTAAGAAATACCAGTTTTAATCAGATGTTTTAGATATATCAGTTTACTTAGAAACTATTGATATCCTAATTAAAAATAATCCTTAAATAGTCATTCAGGTAACTTCCTCCAAGGGCTTTCTACGCAAAATAAATTAAATTTGGCCAGAAAATAGGTTTCATCTGTATCTTTCGCCATGGATTAATTATACAAGTCTAAACTGACACCTGTCTCAGGTGCTTAAGCAGAAGCTTAACTAAAAGGCTCTATTTAGCATAGCATTTAGGCAGAGGGAGGTAGAGTAGAAAGAGCACCGCACAGATAATCTGTGGACAGGAATTCTAGCCCTAACTGTTTCTGTAACAAGCTGGCTGAACTTGTACAAATTATTTTACCTCCCTAGACTCCGTTTTCATATCTGTAAATTAAGAGATTTAGAATTTCAGAATTGATTTGAGTTGGGGGAGGGGAGGCAAATGGACTCGTTGGAGAAACTGCTGTTCTCTGCCCAGAACAATACTTTTACGCACATGCACACCATACATAAGCAGGCAAATACGTGCACAATTTAGTACATAATTTCAGAGGGTTGCTGTGAGGACTAAATGAAATAATGACTATCAAGTGCGTTAGTACGTATTTAAAAATTGTTATACCCCCTTTACTTCCCCACATTGGGAGGGTTCTTTAGCTTTTAAGTTTTGATAAAAGCCACAGAAAAGGTTTTTCTAGTCTCTTTTGGGGAAAAAAAAGATTTTAAAGTATACAGCTATCAAATTGCATGAGATATTCCACTTTTTATAAGAAGCCATTTCTGTCAACAGTTACTAGGGTTTGTTTTTTAGAGGAGGGGGTGGCAATCTGTCATCAAAGCGTTGACAAGTGAAATCTGACAAGGTTGAGGTGGTATAGCTGGAGGCCACTTCAGATTTTTTCACTGTCTTTTCTGTTTGAAGAGAAAGGATCTCTATCTTTTTTCATTCTTGCTCACTTTGCAACAGTCTTTGATTTATATGCTTTTTAAAACAGTAAATCTAAATTGACAAATTATTTCAGCAGTTAGCATTGGTTTAGATAAGAGCATTTCAGTGTTCTCTTGTCTTCAACTCAACTCTCCAGGAATTATTCCTGAAATTCAGTTTATTCTTTCCTCAAAGTCCCATTTCTTTCTATCCAAGTGTAGCATAAAACTATATTTATGGAATTATAATCTTGAATTAATTATCATGATTACATTGTCAACATTTCTGTTTTTCTTGTCTTTTTTTGTTGTGATTCAAATAAATCCTAAATAGAAGAATTAAGTCCATGTTTTTGTAGATAAGAAAGGTGGGTACATATGGTAGAGGTGGTGGTAGGCAAAGATTATTTTGTTGTTATTATTATTTGCTTATGCAAGCATACTTTTTGTTCCCCCTAAAATGCCTGGTATAAGCCATTGCAGTTATTTTGCAAGGTTATAGAAAAAATGTACTTCAACTAGATACAAGTCTCTTTGGAATAATGGAAATTGTGTGCAGCAAAAATTCAAAATGAGCATCAGCAAACAAGATGTTTGTATTAACAGGAACCTAGAAATGGCTATGCAAAGGTTAACACTGATCTTTAAATATTAGTGAAATTTAATTTGTTGCATGTAATGAGTAGAAAGAAAAGGAAACAGGTCACAATAAAGAAGCCATTGATAAATTATCTAAATGTCAAAACTGCATACAATATGGAAAATGTTAAATTGACAAAATCTATTTAAATGAATTAAACAATTTAAATAATGCCCTAGAGAAATATTTTCCAAATTTAAGTGGAACAGGAGATTTATAAAGATTTTTGGCCACAATTTATTTTGGGAAAGTGAAGGGACTCCTACTTTTCTTTCTAGGCATAGAATTTCCTTTAACCTCTTTTAGTAAGAATGATGCACAGTTTTTCCTGGAACATAAGAATCTGTTGCCTTTTGGTACCTCTAGAAATAGCATCATCCAACCAATTGTGAGCAGCTGTGAAGAACCACCTCTGGCTAAGGCATTTTGCACCGCACGAGCTGAGTGGTGTTCCAAAAGCTTTCTGTTAGATTATGCCCAATTTTTGAAACAACATGAATTCTATATTCTCTTATTTTCTTCATGTATAAACTTGATGAAAAAATTTTAAAAAGGGCTAAATATGTCCAATTTATATAACGAAGGATTAATATTATTTATACACAAAGGGATAAAGAACTCAATAGAAAGATGGACAAAGATAGGAACAATTAGTTTATAGAAGAAACAGAATTGCTTAAAAGTACATGAGAAGGTGTTTGAGCTCTTTAATACATGGAAAAATGAGACTGAAAACTACAGGAATCCAATTTTCACCTAGCAGATTGGCAAAAATGTAAAACTTCAATAATTCTCCGTGTTATTGAGGATATAGGGAAAAAGATAGTCATGTTATTGGTAGAAATCTAAGTTGGCACAGTCATCTTGGAGGCCAATTTGGCATTACCTATCAAAATGTAAGGTGTGCATGTATGTTTTCAAGGTATTATTTATAAGGCAAAAAGGAGAAACAGAGTACATTAAGTGGTTAAGTAAATTATGATCACTATCCAGTGGAACATCTTGCAGCTATTAAAAAAAAAGTGAAGTAGATCTGTGTATGCTGACAGAGGATATCCATGTTATTGGTGTTCTGTGAAAAAAGCAAATGGTATGTATAGTAAAATCTTGTCTTTCAAAAACACAAATCGAGTAATTGTTGGTGTGGACATACTGCAAGTACATCAAGAAAATCTGGAAGGCCACATGCTATGCTGTGCAGTGGCTCTCTTCAGAGTGGAAAGGGCAGCTGGGAGGAGAACATAATCCTTTTAACGTCAAATATTTCCATATTTGCATTTTTAAATCAATAAGCATGCATTACTATTGTAATTGTAAAACCCAAGAAAAAATAAAAGACCAGACAGTGTCTAATGGATTTAAAATTTCTCTCTTCATTTTTTGTATGCTTTTAGGTTGTATAGGTTGTTTTAGAAATAAGGACATCATAGACCATGTTTTTATTTTTTATTTTTTTATTTTTTAATTTAATTTAATTTTTTTTTAGGATATGAAAGGGGAATTTATTTTTGTCTCTCAGAACAGGGTTCTGAAAAACAATAATTTTTATTGTTTTAATTGCACTTCTATTGTTACCGCCACTTAATAATAGTGATCTTAGAAATTATTATTAAAAGTAAGTTCTTTGTTTTAAAATGTTTCTGGTTCCTGTACATTGTTACTGTTGTGTGTGATTCTGCATATTTATATTTTAATACCATTGGTGACTTTCCATAGTTTGAAGCAACCATTCATTTACAAAGAGTCTCAAACTATAATTTAAATTCTATATGTCCTGCTGGTTTCTGACAACATTAAGGAACAAATATCCTATTTTTCACTTGCCAACTCTTTTTTTTTTTCAATAATTTTTATTTTGTTGTATTAGTCACCATACAGTACATCCCCAGTTTTTGATGCAATGTTCCATGATTCATTATTTGTGTATATCACCCAGTGCACCATGCAATATGTGCCCTCCTTAATACCCATTACCGGCCTATCCCAGTCCCCCACCCCCCTCCCCTCTGAAGCCCTCAGTTTGTTTCCCAGAGTCCATAGTCTCTAATGGTTCATTCCCCCTTCTGTTTACCCCCCCTTCATTCTTCCCTTCCTTCTCCTACCGATCTTCCTAGTTCTTATGTTCCATAAATGAGTGAAACCTTATGATGATTGTGTTTCTCTGTTTGACTTATTCACTTAGCATAATCTCCTCCAGTCCCGTCCATGTTGCTGCAAATGTTGGGTAATCGTTCTTTCTGATGGCTGAGTAATATTCCATTGTATATATGGACCACAGCTTCTTAATCCAGTCATCTGTTGAAGGGCATCTTGGCTCCTTCCACAATTTAGCTATTGTGGACAATGCTGCTATGAACATTGGGGTGCATATAGTCCTTCTCGTCACTACTTCTGTATCTTTGGGGTAAATACACAGTAGTGCAATTGCTGGATCATAGGGTAGTTCAATTTTTAACTTTTTAAGGGACCTCCACACTGTTTTCCAAAGTGGCTGTACCAACTTGCATTCCCACCAACAGTGTAAGAGGGACCCCCTTTCTCCACATCCTCTCCAACATTTGTTGTTTCCTGCCTTGTCAATTTTTTAGACCATGTTTTTAACACACTGCTTTGTGCTTTTCTATTTTGCCTTTACAATATAATTGCTTAGTTATATGTTATTTGTTAAATCTAAAATTTCATAGTTAAAGTATTACCTTTTAGCATTTATTGAATACTTGCAGTGGGTGCTTATTAGGAAATAAATATGTCCTGAATATTTATACTTAACATTTAGGTTGAAAGCGTTTCTAGACTTCTGGACTGGTCAAATCTTTATATAGCATGAAATAACATGTATGATATAATCTAGAAAAGATCTAGATACATTAAAAATAATAATTTAGGAATAATATTCAAAGGTAAATGTCACTAAGGGAGCTAGAACATTTGTGTGATAACTGCTGTTTGAATAAAATTAAAGGATAAAATTTTCAGTATTATAGGCAATTACTTATGTAATACCAACTAATAATGCTCAGTGCTTTTCATCTTCAAAGCATTATACAGCATTAATTAATCCTAACAACATTGTTACAAATGTAGGTCAATATCATTATCCCTATTTTTGTAAGTGGGGAAATTGAGGCAGAGAGATTAAATGGTTTGGGGTAAGTTTGTCATAGCTAGATTAAAATTGAGGCAGTTTTGGCTCACAGCCCAGCATTCAGAGCAGTAGAACCACACCTTCTTTAGAAAACTTAATGTGTGTGTCCTTGATAAAACATTACTTCTCATTAAACTATACTGAGGTCATCTCTACATTGAAACTCAGAAACAAGTTTGATCATCACCGTATAACCATTTAAAAAAAAACACATATGCTGGTTTTTCTTCCCTGGTTTTCCTGACACTGTGTTGTCTTTTTTTTTTTTTTTTTTTTTTGGCACTATAGTGTCTTAATCTCTTTTTCATTGTTTTCCTATTGGAGAACTACCAAAATATCTATCCTTGAGTTTATTTTTCTTTTGGAATCTTATTCAGTGGTTTTTAACTTTCTATTCAGAAAATCCCAAAATAGTTTTTGTACAGTCTAGGCCCCTTTTCTGTATTTCTAGCTACCAGCTAGACATTTCTACCCGTATCTACTTTTATACCTTAAATTCCCACTGTGTCAAAAATTCGGCTAACCTTCATTGGCAAAACTTGCTCCTGTTTCTATATATGTTTTATTCCAACTCCTGTTCTTGAAACTAGAATAAACCAGATGGGAACAGTTCTGTGTAAGGGGTTCTTGTGAAGTGGGTGTGGCTAAGAAAGATGATAGTTGCGAGTCCTTCCCCATAGTGAAGAAGCTGAATCACAGTCTAAGGAAGAGGAAGAGCCAGAGTTACAAACTGCCGGGCTAGGAGAAAGTAAAAGAGGAGCCCGAGGAACCAGGTCAGTGGCTGGGAGGATTGAGGTGTATGGATTCAGTAGTTAAGGCGGTCGCTAGCAGAATATACTGGTACCCTTTTACCTGGCACACGTGATAGAGACATGCCTGCTCAGCTGAGCCATGTTCAAGGCAGGGGTCACTATCTGAGCAGTAACCAGATCCCCATTCCTTGGTGGTTACTCCAGATTCTTCCTTCTTTGTCATTTCTGCAATTCATTAGTCCCCATATGCTGTTGATTCTTTCTTCAAAAGATGAACTGAATCTGAGTTTTTTTTATGTACATACCAATTGCTACCCTCCCATTTCAAGTTCTTGTTACTGAATATTAGTGTTACCTGTTACTGTGTTACTTTTCGAATAGGTCACTTGTATCCTATTCCTCCATTCCTCCAGTATTCCCACCTACCAGTTAATCCTCCAGCAACACTTCTGATCTGTTGATTACTTTCTCTAAAATCCCTTACCAGATCAGAAACTTGTCATTCTTCCTCGTTAGCTACCTGGCAGATGTGAAGTCCTGACGGCTGAGCGTGGCCTTCAGACTTCCTTAGTGTGGCCCTGATTTCTCTCTACTATTTGTGCACCAAACCAATTGCTTATTATTTCTCAAATAAGCCTCGCAACTTATGCTTTTGTATATTATTCCCTCATTTTTATCTCTTACCCTCTCTCAAAATCTAATAATCTTCAAATGCCCTTCTACTTTATAAGAACATTAATTATCAAACTAGAGCATCTACTGAGCACCCCTGGCCCTTTGTTGCTAAAGTAGCACTTGCCTATGGACTCTGAGAAACAAACTGAGGGCTTCGGAGGGGAGAGGGTGGGGGAATGGGATAGGCCGGTGATGGGTGGTAAGGAGGGCACGTATTGCATGGTGCGCTGGTTGTTATATGCAACTAATGAATCATCGAACTTTACATCAGAAACCAGGGATGTACTGTATGGTGACTAACATAATATAATAAATATTAAAAAAAAATAAAGTAGCACTTGCGACAAACCTCATATTGTTTTTGTGGTTATTTCATCTGTTACACTGGATTATAGCTGTTTGTAAATCTTCGTATCTAGGACTCACAGTAAAATGTCATACACCTAATGTGCTCAAGATATTGGTACTATTTAATTAATATAATTTAATTGATAATGTGATTAATATCAGACTCTCTGAGGTACTAATACCTGGTGTTTCTAACACTGTAGTCCTTTGTTGCTGTGGGTCCAATCCAAGCTTGAGGTCTTTTATTTTGCAACTGCTCTGTCCTTTTATACAAATTTTATCTTTGCTTAATTGTTAGGTTTAGTGTTGATTATTTCAAAATATTTTTTAAAATCTTAATTTCTGATAGTGTGACATTGATTATGTTCATGCATATGCTTGACAGGTATTAATATAATTCTGTGTTGATGGGATTGACAAGAGATTATGGGGGAATACATTGTATTTTATGTAGTTTGAAAATTACCTATTGATGACTAAAACACCTAATACAATTAAACCAGTGGTTTATCTTAAATTTATGCTATTTAGTTGTCTTTATTTTCGTACATTTTGAATTAGTGAACAGATATTCCTTGGAAAGTCTGTTGGTAATAAGTAGCAAGTGTATATTCTAAGTTTATGCCCAAGGAAGATTCCCTTAGGTTCTCTGAGGTATTGTGCTGATACACATTTATTTTAAATGTCTTCTTGGCACCCGATGATCATTTATCTTTGTTAAACCATAGCAGTGTCTTCTGTTTGTTAATTCTTTCCTTTCCCATCATATTTTACACTAGGGTTTTTATTTGCCCTCAAGATTCCTTGCCGAAGAAGTCAAAACAGCTGACTTAAGAAAGCACGGAAAAGGGGCACCTGGGTGGCTCGGGTCATGATCTCCAGGTCCTGAGATCAAGCCCCATGTTGGTCTCCCAGTTCAGCGGGGAGTCTGCTTCTCCCTCTCCCCTCTGTCTCTCCCCCATTTGTGCTCACTCTCTCTGTCTCTCTCAAATGAATAAATAAAATCTTAAAAAAAAAAAAAAAAAGAAAGCACAGAAGACAAGTATTTTGCAGTTTTATTTAGTGGCAAGAAATCTGTACCTCTAAAACATAGTTTTTATTTTTCAAAAGAAAATTATCAAAAGCAAAATAGGTTACAGCATCTTAGCACAGCTGTTTTTATTTTGCATGTTACTTTCTTAAAATTTAGTCTATATGGTAACAATTATTCTTAAGGCAAGTAAATATTAATTTTTTATAATGTAACCTGTTTGGGGGGGGGAGGCTTTCAACTTTTAAAAAATGTAAGTAAAAAGAAGGCCCTCTAGGATCCTCTCATCTCTGTCCTCAAAATTTGGGCTATCATAGATTCTGTCCCCGACAGGAGAACAATCATCCAGATTTAGGTCAAGATTAATTGAAATCATGCTTCTTATTCTCTCATGGAGACTGGAAGTTTAGATTCAGAATGGCCTTCTGAGACATTTGGGACTGTCACCAACTACCTTACAAAATTAAAGTAAACAGAAAATTGTAAAAGTTTAAGAGTTATTTTAAAGTAAATATGGGCATTTTGTTGTTGTTTAGGTTTTTCCTTCTGTTGTTCATTTGTATAATTCTTTCCTATATTTTCTACTCATTCTTTCATATTTCCCCTTAAATGGCTACTTTGGTTCTAGTTCTAAATTATGCATTGGGTTTTATTCCCAGAGAAATGCAGAAGGGCACTAAGTAGGGGCAGCATTTCTCAGCTAACTTTTTTAGGCACTCTCTATTTCTCTACCTTTTTAATCCCTGCTCACACTCGGATCCCACAATGCAGAATCCAGCATTCTTCTGAAATTCTTTTCTTCCCTCCTTCAGAACAACTATTTATGCACTAATACAATATTTGAATAATACAAGCTCAGTCTTGACTACTTCCTCCAGGCAGATTTTTCAAACAAGGAAATAACCAGCATTCTTTTTAACTGGTGGCATTCTTGAGTAAGATGCAAGATTTAAAGGTCTGCATTAAAAAAATATATATATATCTGCACTGTGTAAAGATGGCAAAATATCTTGAGGACTGAAAAGGATATTGGTTTGGTCTCCTCTCACCATGCCCATCTAGTTATTATTATAGATTTTTATAAAGTTGTTTTATTTGCTCCATTAATTCTCTTTAGTTTTATATGGTCTTATTAGCAGATATTTAAAGTTCAGGGGGATAGAAAGATGAATAACCCACATTTGACTATCTTTGGCCCACCTGCTATAGCATGACTCCTGCAAAACCTCCTCCTTAATTATATGTATTCTGGGGAGTCTGCAGGAGTTGTCACATGTGCTCATAAACAAGTACAGTCATTTACTAATGGACATTGGTTATTTTCTTCTAACTTGCCTCACCTACTACTTGCTAGGCTTGCTCCATCAACTGATTATTGCTGATATTTCTTCAGGTTTTATGGATTACTCCTTGGCCACCATGTCTACTTTTGCTGAGTGCGGATCCATTTTGTCTGGATACCACCACTCTTGCTGAGTATGTTAATCCAAAGGGCTGCCAGTCCTGCTTACTTTCTGCTGGGTATCATCCCCTACAGCCATTTCATTACCCTTATACCAAATGTTCCCTATGGGGGCCACAAAGAGGTCCTTTATAAATCAAAATGTCTCTCTCCCCCTTTTGTCCTGTATTTTTTTTTATTAAAGATTTTATTTATTTATTTGATAGAGAGCAAGAGAGCACAAGCCAGGGGGAGGGGCAGAGGGAGAGGAAGAAGCAGGCTTCCTGCTCAGGGAGCCAGCGCAATGCAGGGCTCCATCCCAGGACCCTGGGATCGTGACCTGAGCTGAAGGCAGATGCTTAACTGACTGAGCCATCCAGGAGCCCCTGCCTGCATTTTTTAGTGGGAAACTGAAGCAGTATCGTTTGTATATCAGAGCATTTTGAGAAATAGGGCATTTTTCTCAGTCTTCGCACCCCATTAAGACTAGACAGGCATCCTTGGTGCTAAGCTGGAAGACAAGTCCAGATCATAGACTCAAGCCTGTACTATTCTCAGGATTTCTCTGGATGTCTAAATACAAAGGGTCATGGCCTTTGCACTTGACGTTTGAAACTCTCCATGGACCTCATTTTACTTGTTCTCCCCCAAATTCTGTAATTTCTGAGTACTTTAGGACTTCTAACTTAGTAAAAATATGGGCAGTGGATCTCTTGGCTTTCAGGTTAAAAGCATTCCTTCTTCTTAGAAATAGCCAATGTGGGGATGCCTAGGTGGCTCAGTAGGTTAAGCATCTGCTTTTGGCTCTGGCGGTGATTCCAGAGCCTTGGGATCGAGTCCTACATAGGGCTCCTTGCTCAGCGGGGAGCCTGCTTCTCCCTTTGCCTACCACTCCCCCTGCTTGTGCTCTCTCCCTCTCTCTCTCTGACAAGTAAATAAATAAAATCTTAAAAAAAAAAAAAAAGCCAATGTGGATTACAAGGAAAATTATTCTTTACTCTCCATTTCTGTTATCAGGGGAAAGTTGACAAATTCTTTATTATTGAATTAACTTAAATGGAAGAAGAGAGTTTCAAGTGCAGTCTGCTTTTGATATATAAGTAAAGGTATGACCCTTTTGGCTTTAGCTATAAAATTTTTTCATATTTAATTTGCATAATAGAACTTTTTTTTTCTTTAGCTACCAACAGCTAAACTTCAGCCTTGTCTTTGCCCCCATTGTCATAAATTCTAATTATTGGTGTCTGAGTGAACACTAAATTGAAGAATGTGAGTTTTTATTTTCTAGTGTAGTCTAAAAGTTGTGACTTCTGTTGCTTAATATCAGAGGAAATATGGTCCTGTTTCATCACATCCTCTGTTCCCAGTGAAATATTAATCCATTTGTATGTCCTAATTCAAATACTTTCTCTTGTGTAAAAACTCCTCAACAAGTAGATGTTTTTCCCTCATAAAACCTCTATTGTACTTCGTACTTATTCTTTTATTCATTTCACCTTGTGAAATCACTATCCAAGGTGAGTGAGTGTATGTAATACACTTCTTGTGTTTTTTCCATATAAGTTTGCATAATGCTAGACATACTTGAGTAATACCAGTAGCAGCAACAACAATGGTAACAATAAATTAATTGAATAAAAGTGCCCTCAGAATAGTCCTGAGGTAGATACTTTATTATACCCATTTTATATCTGGGGGAACTTAGAGAAATTATGTCAGTTGTCCAAGTTGGCTAGCAAACTGAGAAGTTAGAATAAGAAACCAGGCAGTTAGAGTCTAGAATCTATACATTAAGCTTACTAACTACAAAAAAAATTTTTTTTTTAATTTATTAAGTGTTTCTTTAAACAAACATTCCAGGCCTCACCCATCCAAATGAGAAGGGTGCAGTTTATATATTCTAATACAGTAAGTATTTTGGTTTTAAAAAAGTATAACCCTAAAGTAATAATCCGGAAGTAAGCCTCATAAAACTAACTCAAAAGCAATTCCAAAGAATATGGCTTTGGAAATATTTTGAGTAATAGTAGCATCACTAGAGTCACTCCCAAGGAGACAACTCTGAGATAATGCCCAATTGAATTGAAAAACTTGTAATTAGCTTAATATCACTTTTTCTCTACTGCCTGCGGATAAGAAACTTCATCCTCTTTCATAGTAATGAGGTCCACTAGCTCTTATGCCCCATATCTGTATACAGTGGCAACCAGCTTCTGGTGACAGCAGGGTAGATCTGGAGACGGACGGGTCCTTTGTTTTCTCTAACCTTTTAAGGCCCTTTAGTTCAAGGAAGAGAGTGCACTCAGATCAATCCAAATATCTCTATTATTTTTATAGCCTGTTTCCTTGTTACCCTTTTCAGCTTCATTTTTCTATCACTTTCTACCATGCATTTCAATCTACGGCCATGCCTGGGATATGCCATCCTTTTACTCATACTACTACTTGTTCTCCCTCTCACACCTCTAGTTAGCCCGATACTAAGAGAGTTCTCTGGTTTCAAGCACAGATTCTGGAGCCAGTCTGCTTATATTCAAAGCCTGCCTCAATTACCTGCTGGCTGTGTGGCTTCTCAGTGCCTCAGTTTCCTCATTATAGGAGTAATGATGGTACTACTTCAAAGGGTAGCTCTGAGGATTAAATGAGTTAATACATATAAAATATTTAGAACAGTGCTTGTAATGAGGTCAGTACTTAGCAAGTATTGCCCCTTGCCTGTTATCACATCATCATTTTCTTTACCGTCATTTAACTGTGAACTCCTACGCTTCTTTGAGGTCCTGCTAATACTTCACATCTTCTCTATGGCTTTCTCAGAGCCCCACTGTTCCAGGCAGACTTGGCCCTTCTTTCATGCTGTCACATTGTTCACTCTGCCATTTCAGTATTGGCACACTGAACATGCATCTGTTTCTTGATTATTGTAAATACATTGACATCAAATGTAAAGGTGAAGGAATGACGAAGGAGGTTTGTACTATGTCTAAAATTATTTTGGGTTATCACCCATCTGAACGGTATGGGAAATATTTTTAGTCACTCCTAATGTTAAAGAAGCTAGGGGCTTTTTCCTCTGTCTAAAGATGTCATAAAGGGGGAGTGAAGCATGAGAGACTATGGACTCTGAGAAACAAACTGAGGGCTTCAGAGGGGAGGGGGGTTGGGGAATGGGATAGACTGGTGATGGGTAGTAAGGAGGGCACGTATTGCGTGGTGCACTGGGTGTTATACACAACTAATGAATCATTGAACTTTACATCAGAAACCAGGGATGTACTGTATGGTGACTAACATAATATAATAAAAAAACATTAAAAAAAATAAAGATGTCATAAAATATTTTTCAAGCTTTCTTTGATAGTCAGAAGTTCAATAGTTTACATATTTCTAATATATAGTGAACTATTCAGATAGTATAGTACTATATATATTTCTAAGCAAACATTTGGAAGTTATATAAATGTCTTTCAAATATTTGTAAAATGTTGACTTTTTTTCTGATTCATATTGGCCTTTCTCCAATTAGTCCAAACTAATGACATATTACTTCATGAGAAAGTATCAGTAATATCCATCACTAGCCCCTGATATTAAAACTGGGAGGAAATATTCGATGCACTGTTTTTTATCTTTTTTCTTTTTTAAGGTATTTAGAGTAGAATATCTGGATCTATCATGACATGTAGATTAGCAAACTAATCTGAATGCTGATGTGTTTTTACACAGTTTACCTTTAAGTAAATGTTTCTTATAATAGTAGCTATATACCATTTACCTTGCATATTCCATTTTAATTAGCTTGTTTGTATGTGGGAGATCAAGATATTTGCTATGTATATTAAAAATATACCACAAAATGTGTTTTATGTAATAATTACCTAACAGATGTTTCCTTTTCTTAAATGTTTTAAAAATGCTTTCATACTAAATAATTCTAAATATACTCAGAGCCATAAAAATCAACAAGTTACTGAAAATTCAAATACATATATTCTTTTTTTTTTTTTTTAAAGATTTTATTTATTTATGCGACAGAGATAGAGACAGCCAGCGAGAGAGGGAACACAAGCAGGGGGAGTGGGAGAGGAAGAAGCAGGCTCATAGCGGAGGAGCCTGATGTGGGGCTCGATCCCATAACGCTGGGATCACGCCCTGAGCCGAAGGCAAACGCTTAACCGCTGTGCCACCCAGGCGCCCCTCAAATACATATATTCTTACCACATTTCTCAGTGAGATGGCATACTACATTTAGGAAGAGTGTATTTTTCTTTTTCTAGAATTTATTTCTGGATGGTTAACCAAGGATATGTTAAAATACGAATAAACGTGGACCTCATATCTCAAATATGAGTAGTGTCAAATAATTCTGTTGTATTTCTAAGCGATCTTGATTTTATTGACAATAGAAGATAATTAATTGGCATCTCTTTTTAACTATTTTTTAAACAGGACAGAGATTTCTTCTGCCATCAGATGTCTTTCTGCTTGACTGAACTGCACCTGTGGTCTTTGAAGAATACCTTATACATTGGGGGTAAATGAGCTCTGGGTTAATATTGTTCAAATATAAGTTATAACATTGTAAGTAAGTACTAGCAAAAGTTACAGCCTGGATTCTCTGGCTAGAGTTGCATTATTTTCTCATACTTAATGAAAAATTGGCTACTGAAAAATAATTCTTTTTAGTTATTTTAAATAAGTTATTTTTTCAGCTTGAGTTAGACTTTCTGTTGTGAAATTAATTTTATTGGCCTAATATTTGTTTCCTTTTAGGGTACATTCATGTTCAATTTTTTCTTGGGATTGTTCATAATGACTGATTTATATTCATAAATATTTGCAGGCTGGTAAAGGTATTTCTGTTTGATATTAAGATAATATTTGGTAACGGTATTTCTGTTTGATATTAAGATAATATTTCAAACATACAGCTAAGATGTACAATTAATTATGTTCATGTTCTTTCACATTTTTGGAGATAGGAGTAATGTAAGTATGTTCTAATGATGCTTATTAGTATTATAGCATAAAGTATGTATTGTTAGGAAACATCTTTTAAAAAGTCTTCTCCTCTTTGATTATTCAAAACAACTCTAGTATTTAGGAGGAGAGTTTTATTTATATGCCTTTAGCATCATTACTAAGAAAATTGTTTGCCTTGCAAATGTAATTATGATTTCACTAAGTTTACTTTGCTTAAATGTACTAAGGATAGAATAAGGTAGATTTAACACACATTTGCTTCCTCCCCAAATTCTTCTAAAATGAGAATAAATGAATTAAAATAAAGAAGGCATAAACCCACAAGGACTAAGGGAATAGGAGAGGAGACAATTGCAATTGGGCAATTTATGGAAGATGGAAGGGATGGAGGAATTAGCAAAGCTTAAAAATCTGAATATCAAATGTCTACAGAAGAGAATTCCAAAGACAAAAATTCTAGAAAGACACAGAAATTTGAGAAGCCAGATACTGCAGAAGGACAGGAATTCAGCATGAGGGTGACATCAAAGGGACTTGAAAGTTTGCTTAAGAAGTAGTGAGACACCGCTCATACCTGTGGAAGTATTTAATTAGAGAGGCTCTAGACTTGGAGACATCATCCCCAGGAAAAGAAGACGGGGGAAATGTGCTGAAGTGAAAACAGTGATGAAGTGAAAACCTACATACTAATGGGTGAAGTCCTCTTAATCTCATTTGATTCTGAAATGTGTCGCAGCCAGTTATATACTTTACAAGAAAAGGAGTTTGAGGGCCTGGAGCAACTGCATGACCCCAGAGAAAAGACCTATTGACATTGACTTTTGAGGGGGTCCTCCAGTGAAAGACCCTGGTCCCTGGCTGATCAGTGAAGCCCACCAGTTGGCAAACCTATTCATGTACACAGAGCTTCTCATCAGCTTTCTAGTGCCTCATTTTAAAATATGAAGAGCAAGAAACAAAATACAGAAGTTTCAGAAAACACTGGAAAGTTATTCTGACCTCTTGGAAATTAAAAATAGAAAAAAAATTTTAAACTCAAAAGAGCAAAAAAAAAAAAATCGTCTAAGAAGAGAAAAAAAACACAGGAAGGAATTCAGCTTATTTCACTGCTAGTGAAAGTATAAATTGGTCCAACCACTTTAGGAAACAATTTGGCATTATCTAGTATAGTTGAAACTGTATGTCACCTATTGACCAGAATTCCATTCCTAGGTATGTACCCTAGTAAAAGCCCTGACACTTGTGAACCAGGAGACATGTACCAAAATATTCATAATAGTACTGTTTATGATGCAGGAGACTAGAAACAGCCCAGCAGGAGAATGGATAAATACGTTTATGCAACAGAGAAAGTGAATGCATTACAGCTGTATGCAACAGCATCAATGAATGTCAAGAATATAATGTTGGGCAAGAAAAAAATAAAAAAGTAGGTTGCAGAAGAGTACAAACAGTATCATTGTATTCAGAGGAAGTTCAAAAACAAGACGCAAAATTAAGTACTGTATTGTTTCAGAGAAACAATATATCAAATATATATGGTAATACTATAAATCAAATTAGGAGGATATAAACAGAAAATTTTAGTATAACTCTGAGAAGAGAGGGTGTAGACTAGAAGTAGGAAGGAGTACACCGGAGGCTTAAAAGGTAATGTGCTTTTTTTTAGATTTGCTGTTTTTTTATGTTATTAATCTTACATATTTTTGTATTTTATTTTTTAACATTACACATCATTTGTATTCATCCAATAATTAAAATAATTTTAAAATAAATGTTACAACAATATTTTTAGTATAACACTTTTACTTAGTAAAAAAATATACATATAGAAAAAAACTCTAAGGAGAGACAAAATATTATTAGGAGCTCTCTCTGAAGAATGGAAATATGGAACATTTAACTTTTTTGCTTGTTTTATTTTCTAAATTTTATACAATAATATATAATTTTTATAATCAAGAAAACATAATTATGTTGAAATATAAATATAGAAAAAATGAAATGAATGCTGTGACAAAAGATAAGATTACTAAATAGGAGAGAGAAGAATGCAGAGTCTCAACATTAGGAATTCTACACTTAATTATTATTCTGGGAAAAGCAGCAAAGAGGAAGCGATGAAATTATCAAAGAAATATTACTAGAAGTTTTCCTAGTACTAAGAAAATGAGTTTATAGGTTGAAAAGGCCTGTAAGTACTGAACACAATGAATGGAAAAAGACATATATGAAGGCACATCAGTGTGGAATTTCAGAACACTGAGCATAAAGAAAAAATTCATAGACCTTACAGCAAAAAAAGAACAAATGGATCACATACAAAGGGTTGGAACTCAGATTGCCCTTGGCCTTTTTAACACCAGTAGTGAAAGCTATGAGGCAATGGAATGATGTCTTCAAAATTCAGAGAGAAGTTATTTCCAACTTAGTATTCTTTTCCCAGCCAGTCAGTCAGTTGTGAGAAGACATTTTCAGCTATGTAAATACTCACTAAATTTACCTTCCTTTTCTCATTAAACTACCAGAACATTTGTGTCTTGCCAAACAAGGGAATTAAACCAAGACAGAAGAAGACATACCTGTCTAGTCAGGAAAATAGACGGTCTATGCATCAGACCTAGAAGTTAGGCAGTCCAGAATGGTACAGGAGCACAAGGCTCTAGGGGAGATGTTGTCAATGAAAAAATTATACTGATTCATTGATATGTCAAATAATAAAGATTAATTAGTGTTAACATTCTTAAAAAAGATTTTATTTATTTGAGAGAGAGAGAGAGAGCACAACCCCTGGGGGGGGGGGGCGGAGAGCAGAGAGAGAGGAAGGAGCAGACTCCCCACTGAGCTGGGTGCCCGATGCGGGACTCAGTCCCAGGATCCTGGGATCCTGACCTGAGCTAAAGGCAGATGCTTCACTGACTGAGCCACCCAGTCACCTGTGTTAACATTTTTTTTTTTAAGCAAATAAAAAACAAGGCAATTTTTAACATCAGGGAAGTTGTGTAAAAAAAAAGGAAATGCCATCATAGTGTACCTACCCCATGGTTTGGTTGTGAATGGTATTTGTGTATTCATTAATATTATAAGCACTGACTTAACCAAAAATTGTGCTCTAATTATATTGGGAGGATGGGGAGAAGTGTAAGTTAAGTGTTTGTAGGTAGGGCGGGGTACGCAGTGGTAAAAGATAACTGAATTCTCAATTTCCATATTGGATAGGCAATAGAGAATATCTACAACTGAAGAATCAAGAAAAAATAGAGTGAGAAAACTGTTTATAAATACGGAGGTATATACAGAAGAAACAGCTCATAATTGAAAATACTTATCTCTAAGGAGGAGGTATCAAGGGCTGGAAGGCTTACAGTGTGGCAGTGTTGCTTATGTTGAAAGACTTGAGCGGTATACCTGGATTTTTTAACGCCCTGCGCATGTTTGAATTAGATATTTTAAAAAGATCAAAAGCCAAAAATAGCCATCTTTTTATGCCCCCAAAGACATTGGTAATGTCCTAATTAGTGATATTTTTCTAGAAAACTCAAAATGGTATCAATGCAAATATTCTTTAAAAAGAAGTGTGAGGGGCACCTGAATGGCTCAGTCAGTAGATCTTGTGACTCTTGATCTTGGGGTGGTGGATTCGACCCCCCCAATGGGTGTAGAGATTACTTAAATAAAAAACTTAAAAAAAAAAAAAAGAATTCTGGTCCTTTATGGTCTTCATACTTCTAGAGTTGTAAATATTTGGCTGCATCTGATGATGGACTATTGTACTAGAGAATATTGCCTGTGTTTATAATGGTTCTTAGATTAAAAAAAAAAACCCACCTTTTTATTGAAGTATAGCATACATATTGAAAAGTATAAAGATCATGAGGGCATGTTTTGAACTATCAAAAAATGAACTCAACCATAAAATCATCACCCAAGAAATAAAATATTATCAGTATCTTAGGAGTCCTACTTATGACCTTTCCCAGTCACCCCTTATTAGATATTTGCAATCTATCCAATAGAAATAAACTATATTCTTTAAAATTTATGTCCTGGGGTATGGCGGGCTCATTTGGTAGAGCATTTGACTCGATCTCAGGGTTGTAAGTTTGAGCCCCACATTGGATATAGAGATTACTTGAAAATAAAATCTTAAAAAAATTGTCCCAATTAGTGGCATGATGAATAGAATGGAGCTTTAATAAGTACACAGGATTGACTACTTTGGAAAACTCTACTTAAAAAGTTAATTATATTGGGTGCCTGGCTGGCTCAGTTGATGGAGCATGTGACCCTTGATCTTGGGGTTGTGAGTTTGAGCCCCATGATAGGTGTAGAGAGTACTTAAATAAATAAATAAGTCTTAAAAAAATAAAAATAAAAATTATAACTGTAATACATTTTTTGTTTTTGAAGTTTCATGTTTCAGTTTGAGAAAGTTTGGAGCAATCAGTCACTAGGGGGCAGCCTGTACTGCTTCCACTTCTTTAGAAACAGTTGTGTCCTTTTGTTAGTAACTAGAATTTTTTTGTGTGGAGGGAAACAACTTTTACTTCAAAGAAAAAGATATTTCACTATTCACAGATAGGAATAAAATGGACACAATTATTTGATTTTCCTGTAATTCATTTGCAAGGACAGAGTACTTGGTTAAATCACTCTCGACATCTAGGAAGCCTTGCTTTGCTTTTGTACCCCCAGGAGAGCACCTGAATTTGAATGCGTTTGGAGGGTGTTTTGAGTCTCGGCAAGCTTCAGATAACTTAGCCATTCTTTCCTCTAATTTTCTCTTTCTGTCCTGCAAATTTCCCCCAAGGACGATACTAGATCCAAGCTAAACTAAAGAGAAGAAAGCAATAGCTCAGAATCCAACAGGACATTTTTTTTTCCATCCTCTAATTTCATGGGGCATTGCTTAGTGGCAGTTCCTTTTGGTAGCACCCTGTGAAAAATACCAGAGGAAGTGTGAAAGAGAAAAGTTGGTCTTCCTTGATTTCAGGTTTTTTTTTTTTTAACTACTCCTTTCCTCATGTCCTTCTAGTTTTATGTAAAGCTTTTTAAATTAGATTGATAAACTTTCCAGTTCCTACATCTCCCTAGAATAAATGAAATCATGTCCAGATACTTTTGAACGTATTTATTTCTAGTAACATAAAAAGATTTTTTCTGTCCTTGCCTACCTGCCCCGTAACTCCAGTCCTGCCATATAATATGGTTTGGCTTCTTATTCTCCAGAACTTTTTACCATAATCTAATGTTATTTCTTTTCCACAGATAGAGACATAGGGATCTACCAGTATTATGACAAGAAAGACCCACCAGGTAAAGTATCTATTCTACTCAACTAATTTTTATAAATGAAATATTGTAAACTATAAAATATTGACCATTAAAAACTCTTTTTTTGAGCTTTAGATAAATTCTAAACTCAAAAAAAGTCATTTCAGTTCTTTAGAAAAATACTGAGGTTGATATCTGTTCTCTATAAAATAAAGCAATATTGAGAAAATGCCACAGAAGAACATGAAAATATTCATTTTACTGCCAATCCACCTGATAACTGGACAGTCTATTCACATTTATCTATCAGTGTCCCAGTAGAGGGCATTGTTAATGCGTGGGTCCCACTGTTGCTGGCCTCCTGGATCCTCACCTGATATCTGAAATAGGCATTTCTGAGTGAATGATCAATTTTCTTTATCTGATTAATCCTGTTAATCCCAGAAGTTTCATGATGGGCCAAAAGGTCTTTCTAGCTCGTTACTTCCTGTTTTGGTCTCTGTTGAAGCGGCCTTGTGTGGGTATCCTGTGTGCTTAGCTTGGTGGCTAATAGGCTAACTTTATGGTTCTGATGACAGACTGAAGTGGCTTCTGTTCTGGACTTGGTTGCAGTTCTCTTCCCTGTCTGATGAGATTGTGAGCTCAGGATATTGGCCTACCTGTTGTGCTATGCAAGCCTTTTTACTACAAATTTAGGAAGTACCTGTATGACATGAAAACACCCACATCATGGCATTTTTTCCAGCTGCCTTTAGAAAATTTAGCGTAATTTATTAGTCTCAAAATGTGCATGGTATACATTATATATGTGCATTTAAAAATACAAAGTATTTTAATTAAAATAATTTCCACTTCTTTTTATTTCTTTCCTTCTTTTTCCTGCCACAGTATCAGTGACAGAGCATGGTAACTTAGAAGAAAAGCAGAAGCTGGCAGAATGTAAGTTTACTTTATACTTTTTTTGTAATTATTATAAAACTGGAACTTTAATATCCCTGAAGATTCAGTCTTAAAAAATATTTTAAGCTTTCTGCACAAATAGGAAGTGTTCCTTCCAAATTTCTTATAATTATAAATTCCCATTGTTTAGGTATATAAACATATGAGTGAAAATTATATTTGGTAAGCATTTCTAATTTAGATCATTGCAATCTCTATCCAGTTTGGTAAGGTATATGCCTGCGTAAACATAAACTTTCTTAATGAACCATATTTATATCATTTAATATATTTAAAATAAGTGTACCATACCTAAAATCTGATAAACGTTTTGTTATACGTACCATGCCTGAATTGTTAATATGTTTTACCCATTTTGAGAATATAAAATTTGTAAAAAAAAAAAAAAAAAAAAAAAAAAAAAGAAAGAAAATTTGTAATGATTAGTATTAGCATTTTATTCTTCCTAGCCTTTTCTGTTCTCAAATATATAAATATATACAATATGGCTACAATGAAAGATAGCTTTTAATGACTTGAAATTAAATATAATCTAAGTTTTATTTGGAATACAGGTGAAGCTGAAAGTCCGACTTGTTCCCTTGTTTTAAATGAGCAAGTTGACATTTGATGTTTTTCAATGCTGTATGTTGTAACTGCAATATAAATTTAAAAGTTTGCACATATGCTCTATACGTCATACGTTATGTTTATAGAATGAAATTAATTTGCTGAAATAAGATATGTAGTAATTCTGTAAAATTTAAATGTCTGTATATACTGTATATTATATGAGTATGCACACAGAATAAACACACATACATACAACTCATTTTTAGAATTATTATTTAGGAGAATTCAAAGATGGATTTCTTTTCATGATGAAGTAGATATGATTAAAATGAATGTAACATTTTGTTCTTAAATCTATTTTTAGTTTGTCTTAGGCTAACATTGAGATTCTACTAAATTTTATCTTTAAATGCATTTAAGACAAAACAAAGGCTTATCATTATTGAATTGTGTACATTTTAAAGAGGATCATTTTTGTAAAAAAGTTTTAATAGGTGATGCTTACTTTAAAATTTATATTCTGTGCATCACATTTTGTGTTTTTTTCTTTCCTCAGTATATCCATTCACTCGTAGGCATTTTCAGATCTGAGAGGGTTTCTTGCAGAATTCGGAATTTCTTTTGGATTGAACTTTTAATTATTTATACGAGAAAGTTAATTCTCTGGTAAAGAGTTGGTCATTTACAATAGGTACTAGATCCACAGGACTAGGAAACTTTCCCAGGGATTCTCTGAGCTGTGTTGGTTGTCATCATAAAATTATGATCACCGAGATTGTTTTGTGGTAAAAATCCTGTTCCTATGACAAAGCCTTTCAGAAAAAAGGCTGTTATATGATGATGGAAATGAAGCCCACTTCCTCTCAATTAAGGAGGTGTTTTATTTTAATCCTCCTAAGGCACACTGCTAAGCAGAGTTTCCTTTTTAAATCATGTTTAACTAACTGTAGTACATGTTTCATTTGCCAGCACGAGATTATCCATGGACACTCAAAAATAGACGCCCAGAAAAACTTCGAGACTCACTCAAGGAGTTGGAGGTATCTTTCCAAAAGTTTCAAAAATGCCAACAAACAAATCTGTTTTAAAACATCTTTCAACAGTTTTAATTTTCATAAAGGATCAGCTCTCCTGGTGATGATAGCTTTGCTTTTGTCTAGTAAGGAGTTCCAAAACAGTTGCATCTTTGTGTGGCATGCTTATCTTTTTTTTTTTTTTTTTTTTTTTTTTTTTTTTTGTGCTTGCAAATCAGAGGCACTCTAACTGATAACAATGTGTATAGCCAACTGCACTCTCTCTTTTTCTGTTTCCTTCAGGAATTAATGCAAAACAGTCACTGTGTGCTGAGCAAATGGAAGAACAAATATGTCTGTCAGGTAAACTGGTTTGACATACTTTTGCAGTGTTGAACCAATGGAGCTGAAAACTATGCAGTAATTGGTATTCTTGTGTTTATGATAGGTGATGGACAAAAACTTTTTTGGAGTGAATATTTCATAGTTTGAATTCTAGTCATTCTAGAACTAACATTAGACAGATTGACACAGGCCACCGGGCTGCCTCATTAATCAGTATAGTTGTAGTGACACCATGAATGCTAATAAAAATGTTTTTTTTTTTATTTAGATTTGTCTGAATGTTGTATTAGATGTTTCCTGGAATAGATTTAATCATATTTTTGAGTGGAGATAAAACCACAGGACAGAAGGTTTTTTGGCATATTCCTCTAGTAAGCATTTGTGAGTACTATGCTTATGGAAATCAACAAGTGGACTAGAGTTAGACCTAACATAACAAGACATTTGCTCTTATTTTTTGAACCCTCTAAGTTGTGCTGTTGAATATGATAGCCACCAGTCACCTGTGGCTATTTAAAAATAAATTTATACTAATTAAAATTAAATAAAGTTAAAAATTCAGTTCCTCAGTTGCACTACCCTCATTTTAAGTGCTCAGTAGCCAAATGTTGTCATATAGACAGTATAGATAAAGAACATTTCCATCACAGAAAGTTCTGTTAGACAGCACAGTTAGGGCCTAGATAGACAACATGAGCTACATGTTGAATGGGTCTAGATACAGGACATAATAATTAGTGACCATTGATCAGAAAATAATGGACAAATGGCTTAGCTTTGTTTATCAGCTTAAGAAATTCTAGTTGCCTGGAAAAGCTTACCTGTTAGTGATTTAAAGAATCATTAGTCATATTCTACTCATACATGTAATTGAAGTTATATCAGTACTACTAATAATTATAACTTTTATGGAATTGAATACCCTGTATGAATTTAAATTCTTATTTGTTTATAATGTGATTTATTTTAGGTCTACTATTCTTGTTTGAAGTTTAGGCCTATGGATCTATCCATAAATCGATAATGTTGAATTTGTAGTTATTATGAACATATCTTAACTGAGTATTTGAATATAGACTGTCATTTTAATGGAGTCTAGTTTTTCTTCATTTTTTGTTTAAACTAGTCTACTTTTACTCATGAAGGTAGCTAGTTACCTCCTCAAATGGCATAAATTATTTTTTTTGCAGAGACTGCAAGGCTGAATTAATATTATTAGCAGCATAATACTTTCTAAATTTCACTTAGAATTCTATTCAAAAGGATGAGATTATTTAAAAATTCATAAGTTGTTTTCATTAAAGTTTTAATCTAACTTTAAAACTTGAATACAAAATATGCTCCAGAAAGTTTTAAACTTATTACAACTCATTGTACTTCTCAATGCCATTACTCACCTTAAAAGCAGGCTCAAAATAATTTGACTGGAGGGCAAGCCTCCTACCCATAGTAAGAGGTCTGTCTCGTGGCCTCCACCCTCACTATTGCACAGGGTAAGTTGAAACATGTCAGGCATCTTAAAATATGCAGTGAAGCATCCCAATATGCAATCCTTTTTATTTTTTTTCAATTTTAATTTCTTTAAAAGATTTTATTTACTTGACAAAGAGAAAGTGCACAAGCAGGGGGGAGAGGCAGAGGGAGAGGGAGAAGCAGGCTCCCCGCTGAGCAGGGAGCCTGACACAGGGCTCCATCCTAGGACCCCGAGATCATGACCTGAGCTGAAGGCAGACACTTAACCGCTTCACTGACTGAGCCACTCAGGTGCCCCTAGGCAATCCTTTTTAAATAGATGTTACTGCATTTTAATTTTTAAGCAAGTTTTTGTGTATTTGTATATAGGGGGAATAAGGAGGAAGACGTCCCTCACTATTAAATTACTTCAGTGCAGAAAAGGAATTTTCATGCTAGAATATATGTAAAATTACTTCCGCAATTTATAGCAAACTGACAATAGTGGTTTCTTAGACTGTTGTACCAATGAGTAGCTTTTAATATTTCTAATGAAATTTCTCTTTCTTTATGTTCTGTCATGTTTTGTGCTTTGTATGATTGATGTTACTCCTAAAATAGACCTTTTACTATTGACACATTCTTGATGTGATGATATATTTTAATAAGATGACTTGACCTCCACCCTGCCCATCCTGATTAGTGCCCACATCTTTAGGGCTTTTGAGAGACCTCCTAACATTGTTTATCCACTTCCTCGATTTCTAAACAAGACTGTGAGCTAAAGCTTCTAAAAATATGTGTGTATGTGCATTATTCTAAAGATCTCTAATATTACAGTAAATTAAGAATTTGGTGCTCAAACTGAATTTTTAAAAGGATCCCCTTAACCTTTTGTTAGTTGCAAAATAAGTATTCCCCAAGTTACTCAAGGGTCCTCCTTTTGTGTGGTGTGGTGGCTCCAAACATAACACAGGCTTAAATTTTTATTAGTAGTTTTCCCCATATATTTAGCCCTAAAATGGTGACAACTGACCACACATACTCTTAAAAAGGGGTGAAATTGGAAGTTCTTCAGTACCTTGGTGCTAACATAGTTGAACTCTCAGTCTTTGATTGTGGCCACTCCTCAACTAATGTAAATCTTTTACCCCCCAAAATGGCAAATTTAAGACTTACAGTTGTCTTCTTTTTAAGGGATCCTTATTTCTTCAAAAGGTCCAACTGTTTAGAAATTAGCAGGGTAACTACAAAAACATAAAGGACTTCAGAGGATACATGTTGAGCCTGGATTTTTCCCTGTTGATTAATGAGATTTTATAGGTTGTCATTATAACCAACACTTAGTTCATGTTGTTGATCCAATGACCTATAAGTTGTACCATTTAAGAGTAATTCCCTCCACTTGCAAATTCAGAAGTTTATAAATCAAGACTTACCTGTACATACGTTCTGTATGAAAGTTGTTTTTTAAAGTTGGTTTTTCAGACTATGCCTATTTCTAGTTTGAAATGCATTAAAAGTATGAGATGTAATTTAGAGTTTTAGTTTCATTAGCTATCAAAATATTTCTCTCTTCTTTTTGTTCTCCTAAAATCATTTTATTATAAGAAAGTGTTGAATAATTTCCACTTTGAATTTCTTAAACCGTTTTACAAACTATTCATTTTACAAAAGAAATAATAGTTTCAGCATTGGGAGACTATTAAATTGTATACCACTATGGTGGAATTTTTAAATTCTTTAAATTATTGTGCTTTACGTCACATTCATATTTACAGGTTATTGCATAATTATTTAAAAACAATGTAATCATTAAGATAGATATAACCTCACATACATTGATTTTAGATTAAATTATTTGAATCGTATATGTATAATCAGCTACAAAAGTATATGAAATAGTAAGCTGTACCCTGATTTCTTTCTATAGTAGTTCCACATTTCCAGGTACGATTTCAAAATGCCAGTGGAGCGCCTGGGTGGCTCAGTTGAGTTAAGCAGTCAACTCTTGGTTTCAGCTTGGGTCATGATCTCAGGGTTCTGGGATGGAGCCCTGCATTGGGCTCTGCACTCAGCAGGGAGTCTACTTGGGCATTCTCTCTCTCCCTCTTCCTCTGTCCCTCCCGCTGCTCATGCTTTCTCTCTCTAAAATAAATATAGCACCTGGGTGGCTCAGTTGTTAAGCATCTGCCTTGTCCTGGGATCTAGCCCCACATCGGGCTCCCTGCTCCACTGGGAGCCTGTCTCTTCCTCTCCCATTCCCCCTGCTTGTGTTCCCTCTCTCGCTGACTGTCTCTCTCTCTCTCTCTCTCTCTCTAATAAATAAAATTTTTTTAAAAAAAGATAATAATAAATAAATAAGTCTTTTTAAAAAATGCCAAGAAAAGATAGTTTTCTTTTTTTGGTTCTTATAATGAATTACTGGACATGCTATGTAAAAATATAAATTATTTTCTAAGTCTATCACAGATAAATTGTGAGTTTTTGGAACTCATTTTATCATAATTTCCTCAGCTGTACAATTGATAGTATCATTACCTGATCTTTTCTTTCATCAAATTGTATTGAAAATCAGTTTGGGGGGTGCCTGGGTGGCACAGCAGTTAAGCGTCTGCCTTCGGCTCAGGGCGTGATCCCGGCGTTATGGGATCGAGCCCCACATCAGGCTCCTCGGCTATGAGCCTGCTTCTTCCTCTCCCACTCCCCCTGCTTGTGTTCCCTCTCTCGCTGGCTGTCTCTATCTGTGTTAAATAAATAAGTAAAATCTTAAAAAAAAAAAAATCAGTTTGGGATAGGCCGGTGATGGGTATTAAGGAGGGCACATATTGCATAGTGCACTGGGTGTTATACACAAATAATAAGTCATGGAACATTACATCAAAAACTAAGGATATACTGTATGGTGACTAACATAACATAATAAAAGATTATTATAAAAAATAAAATCAGTTTGGTTTTCTTATAAAATAATCGACAAACCATGACTTTAAGTTACAACTATTAGAAACAGCATATACTTATATCAAACTTATCACACTATATTTATTGAGTGCCATCATTATGGGATGCACTAAGGAAGCGTAATATGTGGGCTGAGTCCCCAGTATAACCTAGTCAAGGAATATAGACACATGAAATCACTAAGACACTAATGAGTACTAAATTGTAGGATTCCAGGTAAAAAGATAATAAAGTTTAGTGAAGAGATAGTAAGAGTTTAGAGAGAAGGCATAGAGATTAGCCTGGCATTAAGATGTAGGATAAAACAGGAAAGCTAGAGGCAGTTTGTATAAAAAACAAATGAGATAGGATGATTATTTTCTGGAAATACCAACCCAGAGGGTTTCTGGACTTGGAGATGCTAAGCACAATACATAGCAGAAGTGAGGAGGCTAGACTGAGAATAAGGGGATTAAATGAAAGTCTGTATCTGGAATGGTGAGATCGTCCCCCTCTCTAGCAGTGAGGTGTATGTCTCTGTGTAACCTGTTTAAGGGAACCTTCTCTGAAAAAAATAAATTATTCCTCTTCCACCCTTCGACCCAGAGCAATGGCTGTAGATATCTATATTTGGTAGTTTCCTTTGAAAAGCTAGATGTGCCATCCAGTATCCTTATAGTGGAGGTATAAGTTAATAAGCCTACCAATGCACAACAAGCTCCCAATCAATTTTTAAAGAGATTTACTTTTACATATATCCGGAGAGGTAGAGATTATGATACTTTTGAAGAAATTCTCCATCTGTAAATCCAAGATCTTTATGTGTGAGTTTAAAACAAACTAAAGATAAAGAACCAGAGACAGTGTAATAAACAGAACTCAATTAGGGGAATTAAAATTAATCCCCCCAGAGATGTAAGAGGAGCTGTTGCATCTTTGAAACAAATAGGAAGCTATTTTTAAAAACGGAATCCTTGGGGAAAAGGGCAGGGGCTCTTGGGAATTAAAAATATGACAGCATTTTAAAAAAATTAATAGGAGAATCAAAAGAGAAAGTTGAAATATCCCTGTACTGCATAACAGAATGACAAAAGGACATATTAGTGAACAATAGGCAATAGAAGATAAGGAAATTAGAGTATTAGGTCAGAAGGTTTAATATCTAAATAATAATAGGAAAGAGAAGGGAAGAAACAAAAAATTAATAGAAGAAAAATTCCCAGAACTGGAGGGTGATTGTTTCCAGTGTGAAAAAAACCATGACTGAAAAAAAATCAATATAAAGGCTTATTTTGTGAATTTTAAGAAACCAAAGATAGAAGATCCAAAAAGCTTTCAGAGTAGAAAAGAAAATAAGATACATACAGAGGAATGGGAATCAGACTTCCCAACAGCAACACAGAGAGAAGATAGTGAAATGATGCTTTCGTAATTCTGAAGGGAAGTGATTTTTAGCCTAGAATTCTATATGTAGAATTCTAAATTGTCATTCAAACAGGGACATTTTCGGACTTGTTAGCTCTCAAAAAAGTTTACCTGGTAGGTACTTTTCTCAGGAAGTTATTGGAAGATGTGCCATCCTAAAGCAACAGAATAAACCAAGAAACAAGATTTCTTAGGATCCCGGAAACAGAGGATCTTACATAAGAAGAAGTGAAGAGAAATCTTAGGATGATAACTGTGTCTTAGGCCTAGAAAGCAACTAGTCCAAACTGGGGCAGGGGACAGAAAATTCTAGGAATATTGGAGGGAGGGAAGAAAAGGAGCTGATAAATCTAATATCTGATCTGATACAGAACTTAAAAAAATAATAAATAAGAGAGAAGGGATATAAGAGAATTAAATCTTGATTCATGGTAATAGAAAATCAGTAAGTAATGACTAAAGAAATAACATATGGAAGACATTGCTAGTTGCTTGCCCAATATCCATTTTTCTTTATGATCAGACCCTGATGTTCCCAGTGGCAATGTGACCAGTTTAAAGCACTCATTTACCCTATTCCTTTATGAAGCTGGAGGTGGCCATATGAAGTAGCACTGACCAAAGTAAGCACAGGTCACTGATAGGACTTACAAGAAAACTTACTAAAGGGGCCAGACTCACCTGGGATGTGCTTTTTCAGTTTCTCCTCTTTGCTTTCTTCTAGTCTGAATCAGAAATATGCTGAGGAGCAGAGGCCTGCTTTTAACCATTTTTTTCACTCAAGACATATATATACTTTGTGTCTACTATATGCCAGATAGTATTCTCAATGCTGGGGGTACTAGTGAACAAAAAGACAAAAATTATCAATATTCTTGTTCCCCTGTGGTTTACATTCCAATAGGGAGATAGTCATGAAAATATTGATAAGTAAAATTTAGGGTATGTAAGAAAGTAAAAACTGTTAGAGAAAAACAAAGCAAGAAAGATAGGGAGTTATGCATGGGGGATGATGGGGCATGATGGGCCTGATATTTGGTGACCAGGGAAGGCCTTACTGAAATATCATGTGATTAAGATATGAAGGAGCAAGCAGTGGAAGATATCTGGAGAAGAGGGTTCCAGGGAGAGGGAACAGTAGATACAAAAGCCCTGAGATGGGAGTATGCCTGACATGTTTGAAGAACTAGAAAGAGTCAATGGGACTAGAGTGGAATGAGCAAGGAGAAGAGTAGCAGGAATTGAAATCAGAGAGGAAATTAGGCACTAGTTATATAGGACCTTCTAGGCCTTTGATAGGACTTGGCTTTTACTTTGAGTGAGATGGCAACCCTTGAAAGATTTTGAGCAGAGGAGGAACTTGATCGAATTCACTTTTCAGTTGGATTGCTCTGGATGTTATGATAGGAATGAACTGAAGAGAATGAAGATGGAACAGGTTAGAAGTCTGTTGCCATGGTCCAGGTGAATAGTGGTGGCCTTGACTGGATGGTAGTGGTTGAGTGGTGAGAAGTGGCCAGATTCTGGGGATATTTTGAGTTTTGAGCCATCAGAATTTGCTGATGGATCAAATGTGGTAGATAGAAAAAATTTCTGAGCAGGTTGAAGAATGGAGTTGCCATTTATTGAGATGGGGGAGATTCAAAAGTGACATTTTTGAGGGAAATATCAGGTTACTCAGTTTTGGACATCAGTGTTTGAAAGGCCATTAGATATTCAAGTGGAGAAGTCAAATAGTTGAGAGGAAAGTCTGGGCTGGAGAGATAAATTTGAAAGGGAGCCACATGGATGGTGTTAAAGCCCAGAGATTGATGAAGATCACCAACGGAGTGAGTTTAGATACAGAACTAGAGGAAGCTGAAGGGCTGAGTCCTGGGGTCCTACAGCTTTTGGGAATTGGAGATAGAGAAAGGGAGAGATGGAGCAAGGAGACTAAGAAGGAGTAGCCAGAACATACTGGAGGGAGTGTGTATCCTGGAAACTAGGCTTCAAGAAGACAATGAAGTGTTACTGTTATGTAAGAAACCAGTAACAAGATGCCTGAGATGGACCATTGGTTGGAAGAGCAGGGAGATCACCAGTGACTTGGATAAGGGCAGTTTCAGTAGATGGTGTGGACAGAAGCCCGGTTGGAATATATTTAAGAGAAAATGGGAGGAGAGAAATTAGGAATTAGCAACATAAGAAGGGGTTATGTTACAAAGGAAAATGGAGAAATAGGGCAGGAGCTTGAAGAAGTGGAGTTAAAAGAGGTTCTTATTTCTTCTTTAGGTAGGAGAAATAACATCTATTTCTATTGGTATGCTAATGAGAATGATCTAATAGAAAGGGGAAAAACTGATGAAGGAAAAGAGGAGAACTAATTGCTGGCGTAATGTTCACAGGAAGCCACTTAATAAAGGGGGAGAGGATGAAAAGTAGGTTCCTGGTACCTGATGATATCATGGACTTGTCTTATCAGCCATGGACTGCCTAACTGCAGATTTCTGGTTCTTGAAGAAAAACAAACCCATTCTACTCAGTGATAGGGTGTTTGTTTGTTTGTTTTTTAGGTTTCTTTCACATGTACCTTAATGCTATTCTAAGTGACAAAGCATGCTTAGAAATGTGGGCATAGAGCCAGAAGGAGCTATTGTAAGAGTTAAAAATGGTCTCATTTGCAAGTGGGATGAGAGGCTGTGGCGGGATTAGGCAGTAAACAGTTGTTTTAATTCCAGGTATTCTTTGACATTTTAACAATTTATACGTGTATTTCTTTAACTGAAATCTTTTTTAAACACGTCCAGAGTGCTTCTAAGAAGCAGATGTCAAGCTGTACTAGGGGCGCCTGGCTGGCTCAGTCAGTAGAGCTTGCGACTCTTGATCTCGGGGTCACGAGTTTGAGACTCATGTTGGGGGTTGAGATCACTTAAAAAATAAAGATTAAAAAGAAGAAATCTCCCGGTACTACGAATGCAGGAAATTTATGGAGGAGATGTAAAAGATGAGGGGGGAAGGGAGCAAAAGTAGGTGGGAAGGGTCTTTTGACTGGGATGCTGCTCTGAACTCTGTGAAAGGAGCAGGGTATAAACTCTGTGAAAAAAGACTGGGTATTAAGCGCCTCAGGCTGTAGTATGATGCTGAGAAAGTTTCAGGGAGACTAAATGGGGGGTCCCTGAACCAAAGTTGCTCATTAGAGGAGTCCCCTTTTGAACTAGCACCTGACCATGCTCAGACATTGGCTGGCAGCCACCCAGGGAAAGTGTAGCTTTCGTCACTCAGCTATGACATAGGTTCCTCGCCTCCGGTCCCCCTGAAGAAGCTCTGAGTGCTGCACGCCCATGGCCATCATACCCACAAAGATTTACATTAAGAATAAGAACATGTGTCTCTATATTTGCACATATACAGTACTGCACCTGAGTAATCTTAATGTTCACCTGACCAGTTTAATATCATGCCTTGACAATTACTCTTTCTTTGGCAAAAAATGAATTCTTTTCCAGGAAAAACAGAAGGAAATTTTATATTATCTCTTGATTATCTCAATCCAAAATTTGATGACCTATGACAACTCACTGATACAGTAAATATTTATTCTTAAAAATACAGTAAGATATGAACCCGGTTTTGGAACGTGGTTATGACACAAAAGAAAATTTTGATCTTTATAATAATGTGTCTTTGTATCATCAATTAACATTTCCTTCCTGTCCTTTTTATAAATGGTTCTTTTTTTTCTTTTATTAAGTGTTTTCATTTTAAAGCATTTCTTTAAAGAAATTGCAATTTCCCTGCCTCCACCCTTGGCATTCATGCCTAATAATGTTTTGGAAGCTTCAAGGTATTTTGCCCCAAAGGAAGCTGGTTCAGGACTATGAATTTCTCTCATATATTCAGTTATAGTTAATAGCAAATATATGGAAAGCTAAATGAGTTCAAAATCTGAGTAATCTGTTTCTTGTTGATTTTCATATTTAACAAAATAGAAGCAAACATAGAAATGCCATTTATCTACTTTTTAAAGAGAAAGTAAAGTTTTATTACCATAACTAGCAAATGAGAAGGTATTTAATGCATTATATTTGGATACTTGTACTGAGATTTTATACAAACACCTAAGATATGTTTCACATTTAGAACTATATATTGGATATAGAAGTTGGAATGTACCAATTAAAAAAGTACATTTATAAACCAGGCATCTAAGGTTGGGTTTGAGAACCTAACAACTGCACATTCATTGTATTTGAGAATATTACGTTATTTATATGCCAGTGTCACTAATAGAGAAAACATATCAGGTGTTTTTGCCAGTTGTAATTTATGGCCCTTATTTTAAAAAATAAAGTTAAAACTATTAGGTTAGCAGATATACTACTTTAAGTGACTATGAAATGAAAAGCAGTTAAAGCTATGCTTCTTATAAAATATTTATTCACAGTAGCTCTTCACAGTGAAGTACCCGTCATTTGGTAGTCTCCTTGATCTAAGTAGAAGCCTAGGATGAATTGTGAAATCCCAGTTGCCACTGGGTGCTAAATAAATAAATCTCCTTCTATTCCGCCATAATAGAGGAACAGTCCCTACTCCTATCTGAGACCCAGCCTCTCTGCTTCTATGACTTTGACCTAGAACCACAGCTCTCAAACTCTACACTGAGGCATCCTGGGGACTGCAGTGAACACAGGAGTCCTGCAGGATATTTAAAAATTTCAAGGAGAACACAACACTTCTCTCAGACGCTACACAAACAGGTAACTCCAGGTAGTGCAGGGTTTCAACGTAAGATCGCACCACACTCCTTTTGAGGATGTCATAGCTGTATGAGGCTGGGTTTTCAGGACTTGCTGTGATAAGCAGGGACCCTACAAGAGTTCACATAAAACAAAAGTGAGTGTGAGGGTGTCCAAACTGATTTCAAGGTTTGAAAAGTTGTGTAGTGCACAATTTCCATTAGTTCACACATCCTGTTAGAAAGTAACTGTGGTTATTTAGGAATTAAGTTTTTTTCTTTCAATCTCTGTTTATTATGTTTTCAAATGGCTACTAAGTTGTTGGGACATAAATACTTATTAAGTTGTTGGAGTCTATTTATTAAATGGAACTGCAGTTACATTTGGCCTGGGGGCACCGTAAGATTACTAAGACATATAGGGCGCCATGAACTGAGAAACTTTGGGAGCCCCTGGCCTAGATTTTGGATCTCATGCCCTCTGGCCTTCTCAAGACCCCACATGATTGTCATTTCTTTTATGTGTAGAATAGTGGTGGAAAGCACAAATTGCTTCATTTTTCATGGTATCTGATCTTGGCTTTACTAGCTGTGTGACTTCGGGAAGTTACTTCATCTCTCAGTGCCAGAGTTTAACTATTAAATGAAGATAGAAACTTGTAAGTTTATTATAAGAAGTAAGTTAATATATATAAAATGTTTAGTTTCTGTCACAAACCTGCTTTTTAAACTTTCTGTTGACTGGATCATTTTGAATCAACTTAAGATTATTTTTAATTAAAAAATATTTTTATTATGGTAAAAAAAAAACACCAAAATTTGCCATCTTAACCATTTTTAAGTGTATAGTTCTGTAATGCTAAATATATTCATACTGTTGTGAAACAGATCTCCAAAACTTTTTCATCTTGAGAAACTGAAACTTTATATCCCTTAAACAACAAATCCCCTTTCCCCCTCCTCCCAGCCCCTGGTAACTATCATTCTACTCTCTACTTCCGTGAGTTTGACTATTTTAGATACCTCATATAAGTAGAATCATGTAGTATTTGTCCTACTGTGACTGGCTGATTTCACTTAGCATAATATCCTCACGGTTCATCCATGTTGTGGCATGTGACGGGGATTCCTTCCTTTCTAAGGCTGAATAATATTTCACTGTATGTATATACCACATTTTGTTTATGGGTTCGTCCATTGGTGGACATTTGGGTTGCTTCCTTCTCTCGACTGTTGTGACTAATGCTGCTGTGAACATGGGGTACAAATATCTCTTCAAGACCTTGCTTTCATTTCTTTTGGATATATACCCACAAGTTCGATTGTTGAATCAGGTGATCATTCTATTTTTAGTTTTTTGAGGAAACTCTGTACTGTCTTCCACAGTGATTGTAGCATTTTGCAGTCCTAGCAATGGTACACAAGGGTTCCAATTTCTCTACATCCTCACCAACACTTATTTTATTTTTCTGGGTTTTGTTTTTTGTTTTTTGTGTTTTTTTTTTTTTTTGATAGTTGCTATCCTAATGAGTGTGAAGTGATATCTCATTGTGGTTTTGCTTTGCATTTCTCTAATGATTAGTGATGTTGAACATCATTTCCTTTGCTTGTTGGCCATTTGTATGTTTTCTTTGGAGAAATGTCTATTCAAGTATTTTACCCATTTTTTAAGGGTTATATGATTTTTCGTTACTGATTTGTAGGAGTTTTAAAAATGTATTCTGGATATTAACCCCTTATCAGACGTATGATTTGAAAATATTCTCTCCCAGTGTGCGGATTGCCTTTTTACCCTGTTGATTGTGTCCTTTAATACATTAAAGTCTTAAAGTTTGATGTAGTCCCATTTGTCTATTTTTGCTTTTGTTGTCTATGCTTTTGGTATTATGTTCAAGAAATCATTGTCAAATCCAATGTCATGAAGCTATTTCCCTGTGGTTTCTTTGAGGAATTTTATAGTTTTGTATCTAAGTGTAGATCTTTAATCCATTTGGGTATTTTTGTGTATGTGTAGGAGTCCACCTTTGTTCTTTTAGATGTGGATATACAGTTTTTCCCACACCATTTGTTGAAGTGACTGTCCTTTCCCCTTGAATGGTCTTGGCCCTCTTGTTGAAGATCAGTTGGAGCATATTTGCGAGGGTTTATTTCTGAGCTCTCTGTTCTGTTCCGTTGGTCTATAGGTTTGTCTCTAAGACAGAATCACGGCATTTTGATTATGTGGCTTTATAATATATTTTGAAATCAGGTAATGTGAGTCCTCTAACTTTGTTCTTTTTCAAAATTGTTTTGGCTATTTGGGATCCCTGAGATTCCCAGTTAGCTTTTAATAGGCACAACTCTTTTCTTTTTAAACACATAACCACAGTCTTAATCATCACTGGTACTACCAGGTCTTATCCCGTTCCTTCAAAAGCAAATTTCTCAAAAGAATTGTCCCTATTTGTAGTCTCCCTTTCCTTATTGCTCACTCAGCATTCAGCCAGCTCCAGTTGTGCTTTATTTTCCTGATTATTATGTTGAAAAACTTGCCACTAAGGTTGCAAAAAATTCCATATTACTAAATGCAATAGAATTTTTTTTAAAGCTTCATCTTAAATACACAGGAGGATTCAACACTACCAACCACTCCCTTGTTTTGTTTTGTTTAGTTTTGTTTTAGAGCAGGGTGGAGGGGCAGAGGGAGACGGAGAGAGAGAGAATCTTTTTTTTTTTTTTTTAAAGATTTTATTTATTTATTTGACAGAGATAGAGACAGCCAGCGAGAGAGGGAACACAAGCAGGGGGAACGGGAGAGGAAGAAGCAGGCTCCCAGCGGGGGAGCCTGATGTGGGGCTTGAACCCAGAATGCCGGGATCACGCCCTGAGCCGAAGGCAGATGCCTAACTGCTGTGCCACCCAGGCGCCCCAGAGAGAGAGAATCTTAAGCAGACTCCACATCCAGCATGGAGCCCAGTGCGGGGCTCGATCTCACGACCCTGAGATCATGACCTGAGCCAAAATCAAGAGTTCAACACTTACCTGAATTTTTAAAAGAGAGTATAGTAGGGGATGAAGTTTAAAAGATAAGTAGATTGGGAGGAGTTCAGTCTAGCCTTTAAGAGTAGTGTGATGCTGTATTTTTAAAATTCAATTTATTGATTTAATTTTTGGAATGGATAATACATTCATGTAGTTCCAAAAGAAAACAACAAATTATACAGAGGTAACAGTTAAAAGTTGTTCCTGGGGCACTGTGGGTGGCTCAGTCAGTTGAGAGTCCAACTCTTGATTTCAGCTCAGGTCATGATGTTGGGGTTGTAAGGCTGAGCCCTGTGTTGGGCTCTGTGCTCAGTGAGCACTCTGCTTGAGATTCTCTCTCTCCATCTCACTCTGCCCCACACCCTATTCTCTCTCTCTGAATAAATCTTTTTTTTTAAAGTCTTATTCCTTTTCCTGTATCCCTCCCACCCATGTTCCCTTACCCCTGCCCTAGTTAATCAGTTTTCAGTTTCCTGTCTATTAAATAGAAGAGTGACCAGTTTGCCTTTAAAAAATCATTTTGACTACAGTGTGGAGGATAGACTGGTGGGGAGCAAGAATGGAAGCAGAACATTTAGGAAGTGTTTAAGTACTCTAGAAGGGAGACGAAGTGAGGTGGCTCTGACTAAAGTTAGGAGTAAAGGGATGGAAAGCCTCCAGCTAATGTGAGAGAGATTTAGGAGATAAAGTCAACAAGAATAACAGTTTAGTTAGGGGTGTGTGTGTGTGTGTGTGTGTGTGTGTGTGTGTGTGTGTATGTGTGGTGGGGGGAGTTAGGTAAAGAAGAAGATACTTTCTAAGATAAACAGGAGACTTCCAGCTTTCTGGTTTCTGTAAGTCGATGGAAGGCAGAGCTATTCACTGAGACTGGAATGGCAAAAGAGGAGCAGGTAAGGGGCTCTGGGTTCCATTTTAAAGATAGTATGTTTGGGAGCGCCTGGCTGGCTCAGTTGGTAGAGCATGTGACTCTTGATCTCAGGATTATGAGTTGAAGCCCTACATGGGGGGTAAAGTTTACTTAAAAAATTTTTTTAATTAAAACACTATATACTGTGTTTGAAATATCTTTGAGGTACCCAAGGGGAGACATCAAGTAGGCAGCTAGATTTATGGATTTGGAGCAAAGGGGAAAAGGTCTGAGCTCTATAAGGAAGCCATGAAAGCTATAGATATAAATTTGATAACTGAGGAGTTCAGAGGAGAGAGGACAGGGCTTAGAATTGGGCCTTCCAACATTCAAGGACACAGGAAAGGAATATGGGCCTGAAAAGGAGACCAAGAATGCCAGAGAGGTAGAAAGAAAACTGGAAGAACAAAGTATCGGGAGAATTAACAGAAAAAAAGCACTTCAAGAACAAGGGAGTGGTGCAGTGCTTGGGTGGCTCAGTCAGTTAAGCATCCAACTCTTGATTTCAGTTTGATATCCCCCACCCCCACTCGCATGCACACATACTCTCTAAAAATTTTTTTTTAAAAATCTCAGTGCCCTAACAAAACAAAACAAATCTCAGTGCCTCAGCCGTACAGGCTTCTCAGTCCCTCATGCTCTACCTGTTTCTTCTTGCTTCAGGGCCTTTGCCTAAACTGTTCCTAGCTCTGCCTAAAATGCCCTTTGCTCCCCTTTTCACTGAGGCAACACATTGCTATCCTTCCATCTCAGACTGCCAGTTACCACTTCTGTAGAGAAGCCTTCCTTGACAAGCTCTATCCTCTATTATGTGCTTTTACAAGACCATGTAAAAGGTCTTGTAGGCATTCATTGCAGTTCCAGTTTTACATTTATTGTGTGACCATCTTATTGCTATCTGCCTCATCGATTTGATGAAAAGTTCCGGGGGGGGGCAGGTACTGTGCCTGGTATGTTAAATTAGAGCAAAGTTATAAACTATTTGGGAGAAGTTACAAAACTCCTCAGCATTTTGTGATAGATTTTTATTTTTAAAGATTTTTGTTGTTTTATATTTCTGTTTCAACAAAAAGCAGTAGTAACAATTTAACGATACTAATCCTAAGAAATCTCTCCTGTGCTTAAACCCAGCATAATACTGTGAGTTGTTAAATTAGGAAGGTGTCTGACTGTGTATTAAGGGTGAGTGTGTGTATGTGTGTGTTTATATTAACTCAGAAAGTGCTGTTGTCAGTCTTTAAGAGGTGACGTATATACAAAATTTCCAAGCTTACTTTTCTGGAACGTCTTCAAAGATTAGTATTTCACAGACTATGCCTTGGGAAATGCTCTTTTCAATTTATGCTATATTAGGATTTTATTACAGGGAAGGAGAAGCAGGATGTTTCAGGGACAGCTGTTGAGTATGGTCCTAGTCAAAGAGAATAGACAAGGAGTTATATTAAGAATGGTAGATTTTGGAGAAATTGAAGAAAATCAGCAGAATATTGGTAAATTTGAAATCTGTTGGATAAAGGTGAGCAATTAAAAATGGTAAATTCAAAGTAAGGGAACTGAAAAAAGATTTAGTGGTGATCTTTATTCCCAGTTTTAATGTTTTAAAATTTAAAATAGGGATGCCTGGCTGGCTCAGTGGGTAGAACATGTGATTCTTGATCTCAGGGTTGTGGTTTCAAGCCTCACGTTGGGTATGGAGCCTACTTAAAATGAAAAATAGATAAAAAATTTAAAAATAAAATTTAAAATAATTAAAATGACTCCTTATCACTGTAAAATGGTATACAGTAAAAACAGGTATATAGTAAAAAGTAAAAGTACCCCTCAACACCAAGCTCATTCCCCTCTTCATGACAACCACAGTTAGCAATTTGGTTTATGTCCTTCCTCCATACATTTACAAACACTCCTCTGTGTTTATGTATGAATATATATTTGTGTTTAAGTGGAATTACTCTGTACATACTGTTCTGTAATTTGCTTTACATAGCAGTGTGTAACATACCTGTCAGTGATCTTCATCTGCCTCCTCATTTTTAGTAGGTGCATAATAATCCATAATTTAGATCTACCATACTTTACAGTGATGGACTTTTTAGTAAGTAAAGAAATTAGACGTGGATGGACAATCTAAAAAGGCACTATGATAAGAAAAAAAGAGTGTTTGATTTTTTTTTAAGTAAGTGAAATTGCAGAGGAGAGGGACTCAGGTCAGATTCCTACTTGATCCTTTTAGTAAGGAGCCACTATTGTAGTTCATTTTCAGTATGATTTAAATTCTGACTTCTTAGAAACCCATTTTGTGGCATAAAAGCATCTCATTAAAACTATAAAATAAGAAATATATTTGTGACCAGATAATTTAAGAGCTGCTTCTTTTTAAATAAGTTTTATAGAAAAATACCAAAAACATATAAAAAGTTTAAAAATCATCCATAATCCCAATTTTTAAAAACTCTTTGAGGCTAGAAGTTAAAATTCATGGCTCCATCTCCTGATTGCACCTCTTTGAGGTACGCAGTGTCAACACTTTTGGGCCTGTTCTTTCTGACATTTTTTTGTATTTATGCAGATAATTTCTACATGCATATATATACACATATACCACAGCACTTTTTTTCCTAATAAAATGGGATAATGCTCTTCATGTAGGTCTGCAACTTTTAGAAATTCTGCACACACCCCCTGGTTCAACAATGTATCATAGACTTGGGCAGAAAACTTCTGATTAATTAAACTTATCTATCTTTTATGTTGTCTCTATTTGTTTTCTTGTACTAACAACATTTACAATAACCAAACTCAGAAGTGACTGATTTATTAACTGGCATGACAATTTATTAATTTATAGTATCAGATATATCTGGCATCATTGATTTTTGTTCATTTGCTTGGGGCATTCCCATCTGATGGCTGAATTACTCAGGAGACTAAATTCTAGATAAGAGGGCTGATTGGTGAGCTGAGAATTAGAACAAAAGTGAGGAGGTGTTATTACAGGATATTTCTATCAAGCTATGGTAGCTCTCTGACTTACCCTGGGGCTCTGTCTTGACAGCTGGCATTAGTCATCTCTCATTGCCCTGAACGTGGTTAGAAGCATACAGAACAGGCTTCCTCCAGGCTCCTGATTCAAATTGTGCACTGCTTACCACTCCATTTAAGATATCTGACCAGGTCTTTAGTCATTACCCTTTCTTTGTGTGAGGAAAGTGTTGATTAGAATTTGAACCCCAAATCTGCTTGATGGAGATAGGGAGAACGTTTACTTTCACAGCAGCTCATTTACGAGCACTCTTTTCAGGTGAGCCCCTGTGGAAGTGACTCACATACAGAGCTTGTGACCACCAGTGTCTCCAGACATTGCCAAATGTCCCCCGGTGGCCAAAATCAGCCCCTGTTGAGAACCATTGGTTTAGAGGGAGACCAGTTTAGAGTGAAGAGAGAGCCACAGAGAAGAAGTCTGGATGGGCTATTACGTGGAGGTCAACTGAGAAGTGAGAGTTAAGGATATTAGTTCCTCAGTGGTGTGAGAAAGAACACTGGATTTGTCCTATGTCTTGGTCTCTACTTTCCCACTAATTATGAGACCCTTCATTAGTTGCTTTACCCTGCCGATCACGAATTAGTTAGAGAATTAACCTTATTACTATTATTTTTTTAACTTGTATACTTATTGGATACCAGAGTTGTACTGGCATTTTATATGCATTGTAGTGTGTGTAAAAATCCTCTGTAAATTATAAAATTTTGTACAAAAGTACTGTGCTATCTGGTATGATTTCCTGTTCACTTCTTTTTAAAAAAAATTTTTTTAAGGTTTTATTTATTTGTCAGATAGAGAGAAAGAGAGAAAGAGAGCGCTAAAGCAGTGGGAGCAGCAGGCAGAGGGAGAAGCAGGCTCCCCACCGAGCAAGGAGCCCAATGCAGGACTCCATCCCTGAGCTGAAGGCAGACGCTTAACCGACTGAGTCACCCAGGCGTCCCTTTCTGTTCACTTCTTACCACTGCTTTTATCCCTTTTGATCTTTAAAACTACTGCCAAATAGATTTACTTTTGTACTTTTTGTGTATGTGTGAATTTCACCGTGGTTTTAAATATTTTCTAGGAATGATCACATTTATTTAATTATTATGTATAAACATAAAAGAGGTGGCTTGAAAATTATATTAGGGATTAAAAAGTAACATTACTCATAGTAAGTGAGAAAATGAGATTTCTTATATTGAAATAGACTAGCAGGCAAATTTCTAGGCATGTATCTATTCCATATATTGAATAACACTGTACAAATCTTTGGGAAACCCCGTTGTTAACACTTCTCTATCCAGAAAAATACCTGTTTATTTTTTGTCCTTTTGTTTCTTGTCCTTAAGTCAATTCCTTATGGTGAGTCAATTAAATTTTTTTTGTCCTTGTCTTAACTGCATTCACTTTTGTTTCTCCACTTTAATGGATTAGTCAGGCATGGTTTCCCTCTATACTCAAATGTTTGCTGAATGAAGGAATAAATTACAGAAGACATGTTATCTTTTTTCCAGCAGGTTATCTGCTAAAATGATCAGTGACTCTAGTCTTCATTATAGATTTCCCCAATGTAAAATTGCTTGACTATCTATAGCTCTCAGAGTTTCTCTAGAATTTATCCTATGGATTGGACTGGGGGCGGGATTGAGTGAGGTGTTGGGTACCATCGTGATGTAAATTCACTGGACCCCCCAGGGGAGTGGCTCTCTAATACTTTAAATATTTGCTTCAGCCCTAGAATTCATTCCAGTGGTCCTAATACTTTGTTGACTCTCTGGATTGTAGTGTTTAGCACCTGCTGTCTCCTACATGTCTGCTAATGATTTGGGGGATCAGACTTTGCTACCTGTTCATGATTTAATTTTCAGAACATGGATCGAACCTGTCACGCATTGTTGGTTTTTAGTACTGACCCTGCATGCCTTTACTTTTCATTTTCTCCTCAGATGTAATTATAATCACATGAATTTTGGGAGAGTTTTCTTAACCAATGAGAATATTGAATTCAGTGAAATTGTCTGTGATCTCTGTTATAAAATAGCGCATTCATAATTACTGCATTAGTTCTTCTTCAATACTTGAGACCAAGTGTGATTCATTTCTCTTCTCTGTGGGTATTAAACTCTGTGTTCTAGGAAGCGGCCATCTATCCTAACCAAAACCTCCACTTCTCTCGGAAATGAGGTCTTCAGTATTCTATATATATTCTACTAACATGTGTCTTCCTTATTCACCATTGTATTCCTGTCTATATACTTGGAATATATAGGAGGCACTCACATATTTTGACCTAGTGAATGAAATGAAACTCAAGTTCTTGTGGTTATGTTTTGTGTAGATTAATGTTATCATCTGATATAATTTTCTTTTTCTTTTCCCAGTGCCATTTTATTTCCAATTAAGTACTAAATCTAAGGTTAGGAGAAACCATTTGAAGAGCCATTTGAAGATTATGGGAATCATTTCCCAGTTTCTTAAAGAGAAAGCCACTTTGGTATGAGCTTATTGGAGAGAATGAGAAGGAGAAATGATAAAGGCAATGGAAAGAAACATGGACAGAGCAGATAATAATAAGAAAGATACTTCCTGCATGGGAGGGTGTCTAAGAAAAGAAAAAGTTTCCGTTCCTGTTTTGCCTTAGTCATGTTCTGCACAAAGAACAACATTAAAATTGGAACAATTTTGGGAAATCTCCTGGGCCTTCCATTGATTCATCCTATGAATCTAGCCTCAAACTCAGATCTGCTCTGTAGTGGCTTCCCTTTACTTCTCTCCTCTTTTTCATTTTCTGAGCTATCAGAATTCTCCAACTCCTTGCAGCAGGATAGGACAGTATCTTAATGCCCCTTTTCCTTCTTGTTGTGCCAAATCTTACGTAGGCCGTTTTCATTTTGGAGGGCTTAAGAACAAACCTTTTGGGGAAACAGGTGGAAACACTTTCTTGTCTGAACTGGAATATTGTTTTCCTGAATTTCAGACTATTTTTTCCTGGTTCTGGTTATCTCCATTACTATATCCAAGAATATCTTTGGCACCAGTAATTGGAAACTTTATGCTTTCTCACAGGTTGTTTTATAAAAATACATTAATTAGCTGATTAACTCATTTATATCTATTATGTCAAAATCTGGTGTCAGAGATACCTCTAGGCCCCAAGACATTTAGAGATCTATAATGATGGACATACCTTGATCATAATGAGTACCCAAACTGGGTTTCAGTAAGAGGGCTAACCTAATCTTTTAATACCTGTAAAGATTAGAACGTTCCAAACCTCAGACCACGATCCTCTTTCTCTTTCAACTTTATTGATTGAGTGAAATGTTTTTGTTGTTGTTGTTGTTGTTGTTGTTGTTGTTTTCCTCACAGTTCTTAGAGACTAGAATTCCAAGACCAATGTGCTGTCACGGTTGCTTTCTGGTAAGGCCTCTCTTCCTGGCTTATTGACAACAGTCTTCTTACTATGACTTCTTAAAAGTCATATGGCCTTTCCTCTGTGCATGCACATGGAGAGAGAGAGAGCTCTCTGTTTTCTCTTCCTCTTCTTACGTGGATACCAGTCAGGGTGGATTAGGGCCCCACCATGTGACCTCTCTACTCATTTTTTAAGGACAGCTTATCCAGTTCTATGACTTTAAATACATCCTTTATATTCTTGTTGACTCCCAAATAGATATCTCTAGCCCTTACTTCACCCTGAACTTCAGACTCATGTCTAATTGTCTACTCAGTATCTGTACTTGTATGTCCATAGACCCCATAAACTAACAAGTCCAAAACCAAACTTTTGATTCTCCCTAAATATGTGTCTCCTTGAATGTTCCCTCTCATTAAATCCACTTGCTCAGCCCCAAAATTTTGAGTTTTTCTCTTGTATGCCACATCCAATCCTTCAGCAGGTCCTGGTTGATTCCCTTTAAAATATATCTCAAATCTATCCCATATCATTTCTCCTAGCATTGCGGTTCTTTCCAAGCCATCATCTTCTCTCACCTGGACCACTGCAGTAGCCTCCTAATGGTCTCCTTGCTTCTACTCCTGCCCAGACCCCTCTCTAAAACAGAAATTAGATTGTAATTCTCTGCTGCTTGAAACCCAGTGATTGCTCATCAACCCAATGTGGCCCAGCTACTTCTCTGATTTCATCCTCTAGGAGTATCCCTGTCACTCATTTCCCTGTCACTCAGCTACTCTGCCTTAGCTTTCTTCAGTCATCCCAGGCACATTCTGACCTTAGAGTTTTGCATTTGCTGTTCTCCGCCTCAAGTTCCCTTTCTCCAGATAATCTTATGGCTTGTTCAATAACTTCATTCGGGTCAAATGACTCAAATGTCATCTCCTTAGAGAGGTCTTTTTATTTCTTTGTCATTCTCCTTAAAATAGCATTCTCCTAAAATCCCTATCCTACTGCGCTTTATTTTTATCTGTAGTTCTTATTGCTGTCTGACATTATATCAAAACTATCTGCCTGTTGCCTGTGTCCACACTAGAATGCAAGCTCCCTGAGGTGAGGGAGGGTAAGAGCTTTGTCTGTTATGTTCACTGCTGTACTAGAACAGGGCCTGACTCATACAAAATACTAAATATAGATTTGTGGAATGAGTGAATGAATGAATATATGAATAAGTGGCTGTATGTATCCTTCGAAGAAATATTCTGAAGGAATGCTGAAACTCACTGGGCGGGATTCACAGTTCCCAAATCACTGCTCCAATCTCTATGTGTTATCTACTGCAACATGCATGCTTTCTTACTGTACCTTAACACTTCGCCTTCAAATCCTTTCCAGCTTAAGTCCCTCTTTTACCTAATCACAGGTTGCACTTTACAACTCAGTCCCACAAAGGTGGTCTTTTAGAATTCGTTTTCTAAGTTAGCAAATGCTCATACATAGAAATAGCAATTACTCTTATGGCATTAGGGCTAGTTCATAATAATGGTGCTGAGAGCAGAAAGGAAAAGAAATTCGAGACTTGGACAAATTAAATGCCAAAGTTCTGGAGGAACTTGCAAATATCTTGGAGACAATATCCTTATGAAATCATTGCAAATGGGAAAGGTGACAAAAGATTGTACTGGTAATAACTCACCTGGAGTCTAGTGCACTCTGTCTAGTATTGAGTCCAATCTGGGCGCAAGATTTTTAGAAAGACAAAAAAATATGTTCAGAGATGGCAAATAGTATAGTGAACATACATCATAAGAGTAAAGGTTGAATAATAATAAAGTAATTGCAAACATTTACTATGTGCCAGGCATTATTCTAAATACTGTTTGCAAAAGCTATTTAATGCTCATCCTATAAGGTAGATGTTACCCTATCTTTTTGGATGAGGAAATGAAGTTACAAAGAGGTTAAGTAACTCCCACAAGGTCACACAGCTAGTAAGAGGTAGAGCCAATGCTAATTTCATTCTGATTCAGAGTCCATGCTTAACACTATGTTGCTATCTTTTTAAATTTTTAAGTGCGCTATTGAAGAAAAATTTAGGTTATTATAGAAGTTCTTAGAAGACAACATTAGCCTTTACCTCAAGCTCAAGTGTCACCACATCCTACTCAGTCTCCCTAATCTCCCCAGTATGTACTCCTATCATAGGACCAGTAATAGCACTTTATTACACTTATTTGCTTGTATCTCTACATCTCTCTGTTAAGCTTTCACCTATTTTGAGGATTATATTTTATTCTCTTTTGAGCCACTAAATTTTGCTTAGTGCTTGGCATATAATCAACATTCAGCTTTTGTTGAATGAAAAACATGAATGAATGATCTCTAAATCAGTTAGAACTGTCCAGTTGTAAGTTAATGAGCTCCTGATCACTGGAGGTATTCAAGCGTGGGCTGAATGCTTGAAGGATGCTTGAAGGGATGCTGCAGAAGGAACTTTCATGTCATCGTGGAAGATTAGACTAAGTTTCTTTCTAACTATGAATAATCTGATCCTATAATGAGTTAGTTATGATTTTTTTCTTCAAACATTTATTTAGCACCTACTGTGTGCCTGGCATTGTTTTAGGTATTGAAGATATAAAGATAAAAGTGGCCTAGCCAGTATCCATAAAGAGCCAGTAGTCAGTGAATAACTAAGAAAAGAGATGCTCAAGAATATAGGTGTAAAGTTTTAGTAGATAAAAATAAATAGAAAAGGACAGATTTTAGAGATGTTTTGAATAAATGGGGAAGGGAGAAAAAAGCTGTGACATAGGGGAGAACTAGGCATGAAAGAGGGCCTAACATTGTCTCCCTGAGAAGGAAGAATATAGAAGTAAAGATCATGGGCTGTGTTGTTATGGGGGAATTCCCCAAAGGGAAATATCAGCGTTTGCCATCAAGGTGTATTGCAAGGCTGGATGTAATTCAGTAGAGATTAATTTTTGAATATTTTGAAATTCTTGGAACAAATGTTCGTGTCTTATTAGTCTCCCAAATGAATAAAGATGATTACATCTTCCCTGCCCTCTGCCCCTTTTAGGGGCATTGACGTTAAATGGACAGTCTGTTCAGTCATGTGGGACCTTTCAGTTTCTTTTCCTATTCATGTGCGTGGAATCTGTTAGGTGGTAGGGAAGTCGTAGTCTTTCTTTATATTAACCTGGTCCCTCATGCTGCTCATCCTTCACACATGTCTAAATATGTCTTGACACAGAATCATCCTTTCTAGCTGGGACACGATTCCTAGGTAGGTGGGGAATTCCCCTGTTTTGTTTAAAATCATAGTTGTCTTTGAGTTTGGCTAGCATGTTCATGATTAGTTTACTGACAATTGGTTTTTTTCTTCTTATACCATATGCTATTCCATGATTCATCTGCTTTGAGTCTGTTGCCTTGAAGGTGAAACAATTTCTTCCAATGTTGATATTTCATAATCTCATAGATAACAAGCATACGCATATGCATAGTCCTTTCAGAAGTTTTAAACATTTGGAGATGAATGAATTATGCTGTCACAAATGGAAAGGAGCAGTATAAAATCATAATGGTGATATCCAGTCATCTTTTGTTGGGTGAACACTGATATTGATAAAGCCTGGGTACTTTACTGTGTTTATCTCTTTTTGAGAAATTGTTTGTGACATGTATTACTTATTTATGAATATTAAAGTTCAACATTTTACTTCAATTCCCTTGATTTACATGTATTTTAATATTTTAAACTGACAAGATCTTTATTTGTAGAAGTGGGGTTTAAATTCCGAATAAATTGTAACATTCACCGTTTATATTGTAATGGTTGCATCTTTTCTATATTTAATGTATAGCAATGACTATTGAAACCTTCAGAAATCTTCTTTTAATTTCTGATATAAATAGTAATCTTTCAAAATAGTTTAATAGAACACGGTACATTTTTTAATACAGTACAAAGCAGTTATTTCTGCATTGGTGTTTTCTAAGTGTTTCAATGGTTAGGCTTCTAATAAACGTGGTCTAAATTCAGTTTCTGACATAGCTTTAATCAGTCCATTTGCTGTGTTGCATCATTTAGCCACCTGTATCTGTTTACTCAGAATGGCGGTGATTGTTTTCAATGAAGAAAAACTCTTTGTAATTCCATGGTGTAGATGCCCATGTAAATATCTTTATAATTTATACATTTAAAGAGAGATTTTTGAAAGACTCTAATTCTCAGTATCTCTCTCCCCCTGCCCCCTTTACCCGGTTTTAGCTCCTCTTTGGTTCAGGTGTGCTGGTGTCCCTAAGCCTCTCTGGGCCACAGCTGGAAAAAGTGGTGATTGACAGAAGCCTGGTGGGGAAGCTCATCTCAGACTCCATCAGTGATGGTAATTACCCCCATGTGCCTACATTAACAGTGGGGCAGGAGGAATAGTGTGTCAACAGGTACACTAATTATTACCACTGGGGACTTGCAAACACAACTAATCACTTATAATAGCATAGTTACAACCCCTGGGACCAATACAAGTTTTGACCAATATTTAATATAAAAATTTTGTCAAGCGTTAGGCTCACATTCTGAGTATTTTTCACTTTTTCCTTTAAAAATGAACGTATTTTCAAAACGGTGTTTTTTTTTTGATGTGTTCTTTCAAAATTATTGTTGACATTTCAAATATTTTTCATTTTCAAATGAATTTTGAGTAAATAACCCAAATGTGTCAACACAGCCACCAATTAAAAAAAAAAATCTGTGTTTTGGCTAATAGGAAGATTCTTTGTTACCAAAATCTATGAATACTAACTTTTGAGAAAATTTGGGCAGTATTTCTAAATATCAAAAACCAATGCCAAATATACTAGATAAAGCTGGATCCTTTTAAATATACAACAATCAGTATATAATTGGTAAAAAGCACATAACAAAGGGGCGCCTTTGTGGGTGGCACAGTAGATGGGGTGTCCAACTCGGTTTCAGCTTGGATTGTGATGTCAGGGTTGGAGATTGAGCCTGGTATTGAGCCTCAAGTTGGGCTCTGCACTCATTGTGGCGTTAGAGTTGGCTTGGGTTTCTCTCTTCCTCTCCCTTTGCCCCTCCCCCACACTCACCCTCCCACACACTCGCAGGTGTGCACACACTCCCTCTCTTTCTCGCTCAAATAAATCTTTTTAAAAAGCACATAAAAAAGATTTTAAGCCAATTATTGAAAAGGTAGGATACTGACATTGAGTCCTAAAAGGCTCTAAGATGCTGTGTCAACCTACTTATTTAATTAAAAAAAAAACTACTTCATGTGGTATAGTTATTTCCATTTTATAGTTAAGGAAATTGAAGCTAAGACACTAGGGAACATGCCCACGAATGAGATACTAAGGAACGACTTGAAAATAACCAAAGTGAAATTGGAACCCAGGTTCTAGCTGTGGAGCCCATTTTCTCTCTACTATACTGTGCTGACTCCTGAGGTTTTAAGGTTGTGTTCTTTTATTGAAGGTAAAAAGGTTTAAGAAACAAGTTGCATTAGTGATTGAAAATTGTCAGTATCTTAACTGAATAATCAAAACAGTGTGGTCTAGTGGAAAGGACAGAGGTGAGAATACAGAAACCTTCCTTCTGCTGTGTGCTATCACTAGCTACCTCTGAATAACTTAGACACAATTTCATCATCTTAGAGAAAAACACTTTGCAGGATGGCTTTAATTAGCAACATTCTTGATAATAATAGGCTGGGGATAGGATTATAAGTGTGCCATTTCCTTTTCCTTACAGGGACATGGTGTCAAGGAAGCTTCCTATGGAAGAAGTTCCATTTTCATATGTGTAATGATTGACCCCTTTGTTGACACCGCAAATAAAATAGTGGCTGTGATGATTTTGTCCTGTTGATACTCCTCTATAAGAATTAAAAGGAGACTCCCAACACTATTCGTGTCTCTGAGATATCTCTTTTTGCTTGTTTCTTTTATTTATACCCCAAATAATACACTCTCATGAGACCATGATAACAATGTGATTTCTTGGCAGTTCTCCAGATTCTCCTGTAATTGTGTAGATTTTCTGTTGGTTGCTGGTTGCACAGCCAGGGTGTGGAAGTAAAGGAAAATATATGAAACATTCAATAATTTCTTTATGAAAGGAAAAATACAAAACATTTTTCAAATTCCTGTTATACTAAGTTTTTATCAATAATTTTTATAACATTAATAGCCCTTTACGTAACTCATGAATATTAATTGTCTGCCTACTTGTGTTCATTAGAAATAAAGCTGTAGAAATATTTTTGCTAATCTTCATTATTAGATATTAGTTAATGTAGTGTGCATATTGAGTATAGTATGCTTTATTTCATTCAGCTTGTATACCCTCAGAAAGAAGGTTCATTGATGAGAAATGTAAAAATAAAAAAAAATACAGGGACACCTGGGTGGCTTGTCAGTTAAGCATCTGACTTCTGCTCAGGTCATGATCTCAGGGTCTTGGGATCAAGCCCGATGTTGGGCTCCCTGCTCATGGGAAGTCGGCTTCTCCCTCTCCCTCTGCCCCTCCCCCTGCTTGTGCGTGTGTGCATGCGCACATCTGCTCTCTCAAATAAATACGTAAATGTATGTATGTATGTATGTGGAAAACATGGAGAACACTGATCTGTAGCCCCTAAAAAACCAATTTATTCTCAGATGGTTTGTATCCTGTAAACACAGGATTAAAGGCTAAGTACAAATAAAAGTAAATTGTTTTTCATCTTTACATTCAGGTATGAGATAGTCTTTATTTTATGCTTTTCTAGCCTTGGTTCATTTGGTGGTTGTCCCCAAACATCAGTGTATCATAAAATGGTATTAGGAAAAAAAGGAAAGTATCAAATCCATGCATGACTAAATTGATGATTATTGTTTATTTGTAATTTCTTTAATATCCTTGTAAAATAATGATATTAAAGAGACTAGGTATTGGTATTTATCTTCTGAGAATAGCTTTTTGTAATATTTGAGCGAAAAAATTTTTCAATTATCATTTTATTCTAACTTAGTATCTTATAAAATGACATATCTTTTTTTGTTTTGTTTTTTAGCTCTTCTCACAGACAACTTTATCATCTTATCATTTTTGGCACAAAACAAGCTATGTTTTATTCAGTTTACCAAGAAGATGGGTTCTCCTGATACAAACAAAAGACTAGAAAAACTCTCAGCCTTGGATTATAAGGTAGAAATTTCAATTTATAGAGTTGTATTATTAATTATTAAGGTATGCTAGAGTATCACATGCATTGATATTATACTCATTATTCTTGAACATTGCTAGATTTCAGACAAACCAGAGTTAATTATATGATTAAGGTTGATTGAAAATAGTGGCTATCATACCTTTTCTTTTTTACTCTCATTATGGGAGTCTAATAATGGCATGTTTGGAGCAATTTATTTAGTACTTATAGAAATCAAAGATAGACAGTAGAGACAGGTTGCACATTTGAAAATGGTTTTCTTGCTAAGGGCAGTATATACACCATTCTGATTTTTCCTTAAAACCCCATATCATCTTTCTAGGCAAGGATAGCTGCTCTGGCTTCTATTTCACAAGAAAAGAAAGAAGAAAGAAGGCACTTTCAAAGGTTAATAGAAAAGTGTAATAAACAAGGGGTGGGAAGACCCCTCGCCCCCCACATACACACATGTACACCCAACTATAACTGGAGAAAAATGCAAAACGAAATCTCCTTCATATGTTAGTATCTCTCCCTTCACTAACTCCAGGTAATTTGTTTCCTTGTATCAGGGATTTTACATCTGTTAAGGCAGGATTTTTATTTTAAATGATGTGTTTAATATAAGTTTTGCCACATTACATTTTAACTGCTTGGAAGGCATACTCTCTGCTAGGATGAGTATCTAATACATTTTCCAGGCTGTTTCAGTTCAAGGCCTCTTTTCAGCAATGACTTGTGTTTGCAAGATTGATCCAGCCTCTGTGACGTGGATTTGAGACAGTTCACTGTTCACTGGGAACAGAGCTGATATACAGCTTCCTTAAAAAAGATGCACACTTATGCCATACCCAGAGTATCTATCTATAATACAGGCAAAGATTTTTAGAAGTCAGCTTTGTGGCTTGAAACTTTGTGTGTGTTTTTGAAAAAGTAGTATTTAAGCTAACCTTTTGCCCCGTGGGGTTATTTCTTATTGTGATTGAGGTGGTAGTGATATGGGGAGGATTTAATTTTATTTGGTAGAAACATCTGTTCTTATTAAAAAAATATTTTTGACATGGGATAAAATATATTAAATGAGCTTTTCATTGTGGTAATAAACTGTAATTTGGTTTTATTTGCCAACCTTGGGGAGCTTCTGTAACATTTGGTATAATACTGATTTTCTTTCATTGGAGTCAGTGGTATTCATGTATTGTATTTTGGTTAGTAAAAAAACTGGTATTAGCACCCTTAATGGGATGTTATTTTCAGATTGGCTAACTTAACTGTATATTTATTTGAAATGTTGCTTATTTATAAATACTGGTCTTTAAAATACACCAATATGGAAAAAGTAAATAAATTAATGAAATGCACCAATATGCATTAACTCAAACTATTTAGAATGTTTTCAGTGCTACTGTTTAAAATTTTGTATGATGAGTTTCTCCTTCTTAGGTGTGATGGATAGTTTAGTAGTCTTCTCAGCTGAAAGATAGTAGCTACCTATTAATGAGATCAGAGAGAAACTGTCACGATGTCATCTTTTCTTATGAAAAGATGTGGAAAATAGACTTACTATATGGACTCTTACACTTTAAGTAAGGGAATTGCTTATTTGTTTATTTTTTCTGCCTTTGGATTTGAGGATATTATGGGCGCTCCACATCATTTCTATACATTGGAGAAGTAACCTGCTTCCCTTTGGAAAAGCCATGGATTTCATTTTCTGGTTCAGTATTTAAAATATAGATATTTAATACTTAGTAAAAATTGCCATTTGTCTACTGAAAGGATAATTTAAGAAACTTGTTCACTTTACTTGCCCTGTTGACCGTCATGATAGAATACTGATGCTGTTAAAACTTATAGGAAACAGGAAATTTCAGATAACAGACATGATTTGCACTATATGAGGACTGAAAGTGTCAGTCTCTTAACTCTATTTTCTCATCTAGAAATTCGTAAGTAACCTGTTTACATGGCAATAGGACATCAAAATACTGTATGTTTATTTGTAAGGACTTAGCAATTCCATTATGGTATTTATCTCAAGAAGATAAGTAGTTAAAATAATGATACTGAGAGCATAAATATAAGAATTTGCACTTCAAAGCCTAAAGTACATCTGTGTTGTCTATCGTTGCCCATTTTGGATTTTAAAACAAAGAAATAGTGTAGAGTATTTATAATTCTGCTTTTCCTTACAGCCGTACCATAATTTAATTCTCTCAGATTAAAATAATTTTGGCAAAGAAAATTGCAGGGTAAATATCCTGAAACTGTTGACCTTTAACAAATTTTCCAGTCTACATTTTAAAAATCCAATTCAATTTATTTAACAGGAAAGGGACAGTGCAAGGAGTTAAATGTTTACCATAAGAGAACAACACTGGTAATTACTTTGATTTCAGTTCCTTTTGATGTGCATTCAGAGGATGAAGAGGTCAATAATATTATGGCCATGCAAATAGAAAAGGGTTTCTTTTGACCATATTAAAAAAAAATAGCAGAGGATTATTAAAGCATTAACCTTGATTTTAATGGCCTTGGTTGAGTGGTGAGATCACAATTTGGATGAGCCTGATTATTTACTAAATACAATACATAAATGCAACGGGTTCTTAACACCCATTGCACTCTGGCATTATCGCATTACTGCCATCCTTTGTTGCCTTGCAGACAGGAATATGAAAGCAATCTGTCATGTAGTGAGACTGGCTCCAGAAGCATTTCTCTGATAAGAAGACCCCCTGCCCTTTGCTAGTGTCTGGTCCAGTAGGCTTAGCCATGCGCTTAATCCCCAGAAAGTGGTTCGATTATTGCTGACCAGCAATGGCAAGATAGTTTTTTTTTTCTTCCAAGCTATCAACCTTCCATTAATTCCTTAAGCAGAAATACGGTGCAATCTATATTTCCTTGGCATGTGTCACCCAGATGGTGCTGTGCTTATGTTTTCAAATAACCATGTTCCAAAATAACATAGTTTGAATAATAAATTCTACAAATCCTCCTAAGAAAGAGAAGCATAATTCTCAGAAGCGGCATAAACTTTTATGCATGATGCTGTGGCTTATCCCTTTATGCAGAATATATGTCTCATGTATTCTTTAAAGTGATATTTTCCTCGAGTTGTTTTTCCTTTTATTGTTGTCAGTCATTGTTAACGTGTTATGTCTTAAACAGTAGTCAGATACTCTTGGTCAGCAGTACTGAACTTGTCATTTAATATAGCTGGTCTTAAATCCTATGTGTAGGTCGATGCTGTCAAGCAGCCATGACTGTACATTTTGGTATTGATTGGGATTGCTACAGCCAATTCCTCCCTAACTCACATTTCTCCTTTTCCTTTCCTCTGCTAAAAATGGGGAGAATTTTGAACATATGTCTTTTTTATATATGTGTCAAAAGAATTTGGTAAATTCTGACACCTCCTTAAGCACATGTTTAACATGCATATTTACTTGCATTTATCTACATTTACAGATGCTTTAATTTTTGTAATACGGTGAGAATTTTGCATTTAAAAAATGATTCTTGTATGCTTTTTTTCCTTAATCATTAGATTTCCTATTACGAGATACCTGGCCCAGGAAACAGGACAACAGAGCGTCGTCTAGCTATCAATAGTGTTCAGGATAGAGTTGCTTGCTGGTGGCCACTGGTCAGTGATGATGCTTGGCCTTGGGCCCCCATTTCTTCTGAGAAGGACAGAGCCAATCTGCTGCTCCTAGGTCATGCTCAAGGAAGACTGGAGGTAAATTTAAAGCAAATATACACATTTTGTTGAAGAGCAAATAAAATAGGATTCTTAGTTTTTCTATTCTGAAATAAAGATGAATACTTTTTAAACCTATAATTTATTTTCCTAAATTCTCAAAGGAGGAAATTACATATAAAGTGAGATCCTCAGAAGTCTCATATCTATAGGGTAAACAGACAATTCCAGGGCTGGCCTGAATTGCATGGTGATTAAGAACACAGGCTTCTGGGTTCAAATCCTAGCTCTGCCACTACCTAGCTCTCTGTCCTTGAGCAAGTTATTAACCTCTGTGCACCGTGGCTTCCTAATTTGAAAAATAGAGTTAATGGAGATAAATAAGTTAATACATGCATTTAGAGCACTACCTACATATAGTAAACTCTCAAACATGGATCACTGTTCTGATTCTTGGTATCATCATTTTTAGTACTGTCATTACTGTTTGCCCATAATTTCATGTCTGCCAAAGCTATGTTATCTGTCACCTTCTTTATACTTCAGTCATCGAATCAGCAAACATTAGACAAATGCTTATTTTGTGGAAGACTCTGTGGTACCAAACCATCGCTGAGGCAAGAATTTATAAGGAGGGCTGTAGAGCAGTGGCCTTCTCAATCTAGTATCCTGCCTTGGACAGGAGCACCAAAAAGGGTTAATCTGGGGGGGGGGGGCAAGTATTTCATCTTGTCTATTCCCGACAGTGGTTCCATCATCATTCATTATTGTGAACCTGTGGGTAATTCCAGCTTGTACCAGTACTTTGTTGAATTCTGCTTTTCTTTTTTATAATTTAAAACAAAAGCACCCCTTCCTATTACTTTTTTAAGTTTTTGCCTGAGTAAAATATAGACAGTCCCAACTTATAGATGGTTTGACTTAGTATTTTCAACTTTGCCATGGTGTGAAGGCAATACATGTTCAGGAGAAGCCATACTTTGAATTTTGAATTTTGATCTTTTCCCAGCCTAGTGATATGTGATAGGATACTCTCCCATGATGCTGGGCAGTGGCAGTCAGCCACAGCTTCCAGTCAGCCATGCAATCATGAAGATAAACAACTGTTACCCTTACAACCAATCTGTTTTTTGCTTTCAGTACAGTATTCAATAAATTACATGAGATAGTCAACACTTTATTATAAAATAGGCTTTGTGTTAGATGATTTTGCCCAATTGTATAGACTAATTTAAGTTTCTGAGCATGTTTAAGGTAGGCTAGGCTAAGCTGTGACGTCCGGTAGGTTAGGTATATTAAATGCATTTTCAAGTTAGTATATTTTAACTTATGATGGGTTTACTGGGACTTGACTCCATTGTTAGGCAAGGAAGACTGTAGTATGTTTCTATATTTTCTCTTAATCTATTGTCTGTTAGGCTTTAATTCTGAGATATAATGAATAAGTCCAAGTTTTTTCTTTTTTCTTTTTTTAAAGATTTTATTTATTTATTTGACAGAGAGAGAGACAGCCAGCGAGAGAGGGAACACAAGCAGGGGGAGTGGGAGAGGAAGAAGCGGGCTTCCCGCTGAGCAGGGAGCCCAATGCGGGGCTCAATCCCAGGACCCTGGGATCACGCCCTGAGCCAAAGGCAGGCACTTAACGACTGAGCCAGCCAGGCGCCGCAAGTTTTTTCTATCTCCATCTGCCTCTTTTGGTGTTATAAACTTTCAGGCTGTCTTTTAAGACTGCAGAGTCATTTTTAATTAATTAATTAACCTTTTTCTGGAACTTTTCAAATTTTGTTGCAGTGACTAAAACCGCTCGTAATGCTTTAGGTGTGGATTTGTGAGGCTAAGCAAGTGCTTTGTTCCTATTCACTTGCTTTTCATGCCCACTGCTTTATTGATCTTGGGTTCAGAAGCTAATTGAGTAAAAGACTTCATCAAAATGATTGTAATAAAGCTAATTAGAATTCTGTTAAATGTTCTGCCTTATAATAAAAGTAAAAATAATTTAGTTATACTTTACATAAATTACCTGTATTTGAAATGAGTGTATTACATGAAATTAGCAGCGTTCTAAAGGGTATACATGGGGTCTACATACCTTATCTCCTGGTGTCGTCTACACAATGGGCTTTGGAGTTGGACAAACCTAGTTTACCTGTTGGTTGAACCGTATACATACTAACTGTGTAACCTCAGTCAAGTTTACTCCCTCTAAGCTTCTGCCTGCTCTTAGCTAATTTTGTGTTCTTTGCCCTTTGGTAGATCACCTGTCCTCTCTGACTTTAGTTTTGTATTTTTAAAATGATGGATTTCAACCAGATAGGTCAATTCCAGGTCCCTGACAGCTCTAAAAAGTGCTCATCTGGATTCTGAAGCCACAGATCTGATTTAGCCATTGTTTGCTCAAATGCCTTTAGTACATATGAAACTAAACAGCCTCAGCACTGAAAGCCCACCCTGACTGGCCCTGACCTACCTTTCCAGTGTTATTTCCTTATGTGAACCTATCATCTAGCCAAGTGGTTTACTCACTGCATCTTCTTTTCCATGTCCTGTCTGTACACATTACTGAAGGGCCTGAAAGGCCCTTCCCTCTGTTTCTACATCATTCAACAACTATTGAGCATGACTGTGGAGTAAACACTGTATTTCATTCCAAGGGATATGAATACAAAAATATCCCTGCCTGCAGGGATCCTAGTGTCCACCAATGAGAGACAAATATGAAAATGTGTAAGTGCACTAAAGCATTAAATGATGCTGTGGATAGAGTATGTGTAAGTTATAGTAGGAGCCAGTGGGGAATGATTGATTCCACTTAGGGGGATAGTCAGGAGGAAACATTAAAGAGTCTTTACAATTTGCTCAAATATGAAATTGGCAAACACTTTTACTTGCTTTTACTATCCTTTCTAAGTTCCATATAAAGGTTGTACTAGCCCTCTGGAGTGATTTGGCTAGCTTTTTCTTTTTCTCCTCTTTGAAACAGTACCAAAAGGACTTATATGATATTTGAGCATTTGGTAAAACTCACCTATAAAACTGCTTGGGTGTGGTATCTTAGAGGAAGGTAGATTGTTAAAATAACAGATTCCAGTTTTAAGGGCTGCTTTTTTTCAGGAATTCTGTTTTTTTTTTCTTGAAGTCATTTTCCTTAATTTGTATTTCTGGAAAATTATGCATTTTATGTAAGTGTTTTTGAATAGATTTTCCTAAAGTTGTATATGATACTTGCACATGATTTTTATTCACCACTGATTGCATAGTTAATGCCCCCCCCTTCAATCCTATATTAAGATACAGAAATTCCTTTTTTTTAGCAAGAGTACCTTTTTCTTGGATTTGGCCCTTTCAGTCATTCTATCAAAGTTAAACTGTTGGAAAAATTTGTGAAGATTACTTTTTCAGAACTTCATTTGAACTTCTATATGCAAAAGGTGAATGTCTTTGGAAGAAATCTCTAGGGAAATAATTGTGTCTTTTTTTCACATGTAAAGACATAATTTTTAACTGTGAATTAATTGTAGCACATTTTTTAGAATATCATGAACGAAAACCACTAGTCTGTAAAAGTAATATTCAGGCAATATGTCTTTAAATTTTTTTACTGGTCACCAATAGACTTCTTGAACTAATCATCAGAATAAAAGATACAATCTACACTTAAACTCTAAAATTCAAACTAAAAAAGTAGCAACCTCATTGAGAAGAAATTTAATCTTTGCATATGTTAAACTATAGAATTTTTGAAAAGCATTTCCCATCCAAGTTCAATAAGCTTTTAGCTGGAAAGTGGCAAGATCCTAGAATAGTGGTTCCTAGCCTTGGCAACACATTACAATCACCTGCAGAGCTTTTACAAAGGGCCCACCCAGACCTGTTACATCAGAATATCCAGAGGGACAGGAGGCACCAGTATTCCTTAACAGGTTCCCTAGGTGATTCTCATGTGCATCCACCTTGAGAAACACTGCTTTACAGCAAACTAAAAAAAGAAGAAGAAAAAGAAATTTAAAGCCATCATTTTTGCATAACAGACCATGGAAAGGATAAAGCCCACATACTGAACCAAATGAGAGTTTTAACAGTAGATTCTAAGTAGAAAATTGGCTTACCAAGCAGCTAAAAAAAAGAAAACAAAGGAAACATAGGAATAAGCTCTCTGTAACTGAATTATCTGTCTTTCAGAGGAGGAACATTTTTAAATTTATTTTATGGATATTAGAAAACTCCTGGTCTAATTTCATACCACAAAGCTCTAAACAACAGCACATATCTTAATTAGAAGCATAAAGCAGAGAGAGTTATGTAGTCTAGGAAAAAAATTTCTGTTGAAAAATATACAATAGTGTGTAGAAAAAGAAATTTTTATCAGTAAATTCATTTTAAAAACAGTTCTTAATGGTGTATGTGTGGATTATCATATATAACATGGTAATCATTTTTATTTAAATTCCACATACTCTTAATGCTTTCCTTTTGGGCAAGTTTTAACCATCATCACAGAACTATTTAACTCATTCATTTTGTCAAAAATGTGATGACAACACAACTTATTCTTCCCTTACCTTTGTATTTGAACAAGTATTTTAACGTTTCAGCTGTATGGATGATATAATGCTTTCTGAGAATGGTAGTAATTTCAAGATACATTCCTCAGAAGAGTTCACCTGAATTTATTTACCAAATTAATTAAAAACACATAAGCAGAGCTATTAAACCTTAAAACATGTTGTCAGGGATAGAGAAATAAAACCTCACAAAGATAACTGTTTTCCTCTAAAATTTAAAAACCATTTTTGCAGGGATGTAGAGGAGCAGCAACTAATGGGAGAGTAAAAATGTGACCAACTTTTAATATAGCATAATTTGATTAAAGAAGCATTTAGAAAGTGTTACGCTTGCATTCAACTGAAAAGCCAAAATATTTAAGAAATATCTCTTCCAAAGAAATGTATGTATTGTGTTAGTGTTCAACCAGATAAACAAAGATTTTATATTCTAGGCATTATAGCTTTTAAAAAATCTCTTTATTATAAAACATGCTTAAAGAAAACCACATGAAATAAATGTATAGTTTAGTGAGCTATTATGAAGGAAATAACCCTGCAACCACACACAGGTCAAGAAGAGGAACGTTGGCCAGCCACCCAGAAATACTATTATGTACAGTCATGATTTCAGCCCCTTCCTGGTCCCCAAAAGTAGCCTCTGTCATGAATTTCCATCACTTTCTTATATACCCATGTAGTTTTTATCATCCTAATGCATCTCCCAACACTGTAGTTTAATATTATCCATTTAAAACACTTGAATGTGGGACACCTGTGTGGCTCAGTCGGTTAAGCATCTGCCTTTGGCTCAGGTCATGATCCCAGGGTCCTGGGATCCAGCCCCACATGGGGCTCCCTGCTTAGCAGGGGAGTCTGCTTCTCCCTCTCCCTGTGTCCCTGCTCATGTTCTCTTCTCACTCACTCTCTCAAATAAATAAGTACAATCTTTTTTTTTAAAAAACCACTTTAATATATCTCTTCTAACTTACAAGTTCCCCTTCCATCCCTTTCCTTTCCTTTTAAGGAAACTGCAGTGTCCTATAGTTTGGATTTTGTTGTTTGCATAATCAGTGTGGTTCAACATATTTCTCTATCTTTTGAAAATCTACAAGTTAGTCAGTTTGGGCAAGACTATATGGGCTGGTGTGTTCTTTTTATCAGAAGGCACGTAATGTCAGGTTCTCTCTTGGTTGTCTGTCTTTTAATGTTAGCAGCTATTAATGCTCAGTGCCTGCACCCATTAATATATTAGGGTTGCAAAACGGTGATATTCTAATTATATTATTATTTTTTCATTTATTGATGGGGATACTTTTATAAAGAGATACTTCCACTCTTCTATTTGTTTTCCCAATGGATGAATTCATATAGATAGTATAATCAGGATAAATGTCAGTTTCTTTTATTTGTTAGTTTTCAAGATAATGAATTGGTTCCCAATCACTTCCTGAAGGTAACCAATTAGTTTTTATTTTTCAAGTAGCATTATTAATTGATGGATTTAAATATATTTGACTTGACGGGTTTTATAAATTGTATTTGTTATCCTTTTGAAAGCTCAAAGTTGTCTTATATTTGGGAGCTTCTACAAGTTGGCTCCTCTTTTTGTCATGACCTCAGTAGTCTTGGGTAGCTTCCCTGCTATTTGGTGTGACAAATATGTTCTATGCTTAGCTTGTACATTTCTGGCCTCAGACCTGGAATCAGCCATTTCTTCCATAAGCTCTGGTTTCTTTTAATGGAAAAGGGTATTTTAAGTCCAAATTTGGGAGCTAGGGATAGTGTGTTGTTGTTACTGGATTGGCCATTGTTTTAGTAGAATGAGCTAGAGATTATATATATATATATATATTCATTCATTCAGAGTGAGTTCACACTGTTACTTCTAACTTGAATTCAAGATATAGGGTTTTTAATTTAACCTCTTCTATATTACATCTATATCTTCTCTTTTTCATGCCAAAAGTCCTAGTTTGCAGGGACGTGGGGGACAAACTATATTTGTCCCATAATTACTTGCTTACTTTATCTCAGTATACACCTAACAGTCTGAGAATAATCATACTAATACTACCACTACTAATATAAATTACTGAGAACATTCAGACTTTTTGCCTATGTTTTTATCACTTCTTTCCTTTACATTTTTAAATAGTTGTACTTTATTTAGATTGTTGGAGCATGAAGTCATTACATATAATGTTCTCTCTCTTTTAATCCTCATCTAGTCACCCATGAGTTTTTGGTTTTTCTATTTAGTTGAACTGTTTCTTTCATGTGGGGATTTAGAGAGATTCAAAACTACAGTGCCGCCATCACCAGTTTGCCAGAATCAGGGGTACTATATTCATGGTCATATTTAAACAGTTTTTAAAGCTCTGCCCAACAGGGACTTGAACTAATGACCCTGAAATCAAAAGTTGCACGCCCTACTGACTGAGTCAGCCAGGTGCCCTGATCAACACTAAGTTTGAACCAACCATCTACAGCAAAACATGAAACATGACAATCTTGAGCCTATCTCCAGCTCACTATAATTGCTTTTCTGCTTTCTGTGCTTTCTCAATTTTAAAATATCTTCCAGACAGGGCCTCATTCATATTGACTGCTTATGCTCTTCCTTCTCTGTACTGTTCCTTTATTGATTGATTGATGGATTGATTGATTGATTGATTTAATGTAAAGTTCGATGATTCATTAGTTGCATATAACACCCAGTGCACCATGCAATACGTGCCCTCCTTACTACCCATCACCAGCCTATCCCATTCCTTTTTTGATGACTTTTGGATCAGTTCTGTCTACTTTTTTCAAATTTAGCTTTTTTAAGAATAAAACTGAAATCATCTCAGTGTGTGTTTTTCAACAAGTTTCAACCTTAAAGCTGACTGATTTAAACTTGACTGAAACAATTCACTTTAGGAAGGAAACTACCAGTGTGTTTATCCTTAAAATTGGGAAATTCCAAGACCTTTAAGATTCTTCTTTATCTCTTCTGCTCTTTCTTAGCTTGAATTCTTTTTCTTAGCTTGAATTCTTATACCATTTCTTTCCTTATCACACAGTTTTCTTTAAAAAACAAAAAAATTGAAAGCAAACAACAAAAAATAAAACATTGAGCCATGGTCATCTACCTCTTGTCTGGTGTCACAATCTCTCTTAATTGGCCACTTGGAACATGGCATAGTCTTTAGCCTGTGTTTCTGTGCTTTTCTTTGTACCTTCCTATTACCTTAGAATTAAAGCAGAGATCTTTTTTTAGAGATTTCCAGACTTTGAGCCTGTCACCACACATTATAAAAGTCTTCATTTTTTTCATCCCTTAATTATCTATACTGTTCTTCCCCATCTTATTGTTTGCCTCTTCATTATGCTTGTATTAAAACTTTTCACCATGTTCTTTACCACAGCCATTCCCACTGGAATTCTACTGATAAGTTCCTGAAACTTGGCAGATATATTTTAAGAATCTTTAAAAAGTTATTAGATTTCAGAATTCACCTAATCTGGGGACTGCCTGAAGATAGGATTAAGACCAAGAACTCAAGGTTGCTAAGAGAGTGAATCTTAAAAGTACTTATCACAAGACAAAACTTTGTAACTATGTATGGTGATGAATATTAATGAGACTTACTGTAATGATCATTTCACAGTATATACAAATATTGAATCATTGTTGGACACCTGAAAGTAATATAATGTATGTCAATTAGACCTCCGTAAAAAGAAAAAAAGGCCAAGAACTCAATGAGAGAAAGGAATTCTTGATCATGAAGTTTGTAGAGGATAGCATTAAAAATGCCTTACGGAAGGTCATAGTAGACTTAAACTTAATCTTGCTAGCTTACATGCATATCACCAGCCAAGGTTCTCTGTTTTTTTTCTCCTTTGTGCTTTTTTCTTCAGGGCATTGTCACTTAACATTTCTCCCATCACTATACACCACATTTTTAAAATTTCTTTATCTTAGCATTATATCTTGGCCTGATTATCTCCTGACTAGTATTTCGAACTAAGTTCATTTGGGGAGGAAAAACTAGCTGCATAAAAATGAGAGATGTCTTAGTATATGTAAGTTTGGATTTTAAAAAGTCTCTTTTCTCTTGGTGTTTTGCAGTAACTGCATAATTACATTTGAAGAAGTTTTCAACTTCTTATTTGCAAATGATCTGCTAACAGAGCATCTTATAGTTAGAAAATGTATTGACACATATAGCTCTTCAGTTAATAAGGTATATATTAATAACTTTAAAAGGTTGCTGAAAATGCAGGTATAACACTTCATTTTCAGAATCTTGGTCCATCACATTAGCATTTTTGTAGAAAAACTGAATGACTGAATTTTCTTCTCCTGCATCTCATTGCTTTATTTTAGCTGAATTGAGTCCATTTTTATTGGTGATTACCTGTTTCTTTCTACTTCTTATAAACAAAATGTCTTGCTTCAGAATTCTAACTGGAATCTCAGTCCACTTTTCCTATCAATTAAAAATATTAATATCACATTAGGTAACATGCAAGTATCATTGCAGTATTCCTGATTGACCTGAACTTTTGCCATAAGGTTTTGTGCCATGTCAGTCAAATTATTTATAAACATTTCTGTGTAGATATACGTAAGTCACTAGTACTTATTACTGCTTCTTGTTTGTAACAGTACATGATAACTTTATCGTGACAGTATCTATATGTACAGATTTCTTATTTTCATGGACTGAAATGTTTCTTTTATTCTGATAATATTGGCTATCTTTAAATATCATATAATTAAGTATGATTTTAAATGAATTTAAAATCCTGGAATCAAGTATGAACATTGTATATCTTATTTAAAATATATTCAGTCAGTCATGTTTATTGAGCTACTACTGTATGCCAAGCCCAGCACTAAATATCATAAATAAATGAAATTACTTTAATATTAACTCCTAGGTTACATCTTTCCTATGTTTAAAATTGTCTTCCACATTTGTAATTTCAAACTTTGTGTCAGCCATGAATTCTAAATAACCAAGTTTGGAATTTATTTAGGATCAGTGTCTCTCATTCTCTTTATCTGCTATTCTTGTGAAAAACTCCAAGACTTTCTCTTCAAGAACAATAAGGATAGCCACTATTTACTGTGGTCTCCTCTGTCCTCTGCATATTAGGTATGTTATTTTTAAATCATACAGCAATCCTGCAGCACAGGTGAATAAATCCACATCTTACAGATGAGAAAACCACAGTTCCAAGAGGTTATCTTGCCTCAGACTCCAGAGCTCTCTATCACCAAAACAAGGAGTCAGCGCTGTTATGTGCTGCTTCTGCTATGTGGTGTTGCTCCATGGCTGTTGCACAGGGTCAAGTCCAACTTAGAATTAAATTCTGGACCTAACTATGTCAAATACTTTTAAGCCTACAGATATTTTGGATTTTAATGCTATCATCTTACTCTATTTTAAAAGTCATATAAACTGGACCCTTTCTATTCATGACATAATACTATTTTCAAAAGATTTCATGTAACATCATAGAATAAACGTAAAGTTTTCCTTTTTATCTTCTTCTGTACAAACAAATGCAAAAACTGGCAATGATGTTTGTGTTTGTGTAATTTTTGTGGTGAGGAAATAGTTTACTTAGCGTTTGGTTCATTTAGGGATGTTTTTACATTTACACTTAAAAAGTATGCTGTCTGTTTTCATTACAACTCAATCAATGCAAGAATGAAGCATCTTTAAAAGAAGTCAGTTTATTAAGACCCTTGCCTTCCAAACTTCCTCAGTCATGTCAAGTAAAGTTACCCAGATCATCAGACAAGTCTCTTTTTCATCCCAGGTTATAGGCTCCATTGACATTTGCACAATTTGTCTCTTCAGTTCCTTCACCTAATTCTCACTCCTCCGCTCTGTGAGGATCCTTCCACTAACTTGAGTTTCCTAATGCCCTGTGGTTCTTCACATTCATGCCCTGTGATCACATTGAGGAAAAGCTGGGACCTTCATGGAAACTTACTAATTCCCTATGCTCACAAAGCAGTGCGTCTTGTAGAGACCTTGGTTTTTCCAGTCAGATAGATCTGGATTTGAAACTACAGCTCTGGGGCGCCTGGGTGGCACAGCGGTTAAGCGTCTGCCTTCGGCTCAGGGCGTGATCCCGGCGTTATGGGATTGAGCCCCACATCAGGCTCCTCCGCTATGAGCCTGCTTCTTCCTCTCCCACTCCCCCTGCTTGTGTTCCCTCTCTCACTGGCTTCCTCTATCTCTGTCGAATAAATGAATAAAGTCTTTTAAAAAAACAAAACAAAACAAAACAAAGTACCTCTCTTTAAAAAAAAAAAAAAAGGAACTACAGCTCTATCACTTACTAACACTGGGATCAAAGACATCTTAAACCATCTATGTGACCCTCATTTTCCTTAACTCTAGAACATAGATTATAATACCAAACTTTGGAGTATTAATTACTCCATTAATTGGAGTATTAAATAAAACAATATGAAAAGTGGTTAACATAGTACCCTATTTTCTTCTTATTATTTTTGGTAGGATTACTCTTTTGAAAGTTACGCACACACAAGTGATTTTTAATCTTTATTTTTTCCTGTTTATTTATTATATATATTTTTAGATTTTTATTATTTAAATTCAATTAATTAACATATAATGTATTATTGGTTCCAGAGGTAGAGGTCAGTAATTCATCACTCTTATACAGTACCCAATGCTCATTACATCACATGCCCTCCTTAACGTCCATCACCCAGTTACCCCATCTTCCCACCCCTCTCCCTTCCAGCAACCCTCAGTTTGTTTCCTGTGGTTAAGAGTCTCTAATGCTTCGTCTCCCTCTCTGATTTTGTCTTGTTTTATTTTTTTCTCTTACCCTGTGATCCTGTTTTATTTCTTAAATTCCACATATGAGTGAGATCATATGATAATTGTCTTTCTCTGATTGACTTATGTCGCTTACCATGATACCCTCTAGTTCCATCCATGTCGTTGCAAATGGCAAGATTTCAATTTTTTGATGGCTGAGTAGTATTCCATTGTGTGTGTGTGTGTGTGTGTGTGTGTGTGTGTATGTATATATACCACATATTCTTTATCCATTCATCTGTCCATGGACATCTGGGCTCTTTCCATAGTTTAGCTATTGCGGACATTGCTGCTATAAACATTGGAGTGCAGGTGCCCCTTCAGATCACTACATTTGTATCTTTGGGGTAGGTATCTACTAGTTCAATTGCTGGGTCGTAGGGTAGCTCTATTTTCAACTTTTTGAGGAACCTGCGTACTGTTTTCCGTAATGGCTGCACTAGAGCTTGTATAACCACCAACACTGTAAGAGGGTTCCCCTTTCTCCGCATCCTCACCAACAACTGGCATTTCCTGACTTATTAATTTTAGCCATTCTGACCAGTATGAGGTGGTAGCTCATTGTGGTTTTGATTTGTATTTCCCTTATGTCGAGTGATGTGGAGCATTTTTTCACATGTCTGTTGGACAGTTGTATGTCTTCTCTGGAGAAATGTCTGTTCAGGTCTTCTGCCCATTTCTTCACTGGATTATTTGTTCTTTGGGTGTTGAGTTTGATAAGTTCTTTATAGATTTTGGATACTAGCCCTTTATCTGATTAAGACGTTTGCAAGTATCTTCTCCCATTCTGTCGGTTTTCTTTTGGTTTTGTCATCTGTTTCCTTTGTGGTGCAAAAGCGTTTTATCTTGATAAAGTCCCAATAGTTCATTTTTGCGTTTGGATCCCTTGCCTTTGGAGACATGTCTAGCCAGAAGTTGCTGCAGCCGAGGTCAAAGAGGTTACTGCCTGTGCTCTCCTCTAGGATTTTGATGGATTCCTGTCTCACATTTAGGTCTTTCATCCATTTTGAGTCTATATTTGTGTATGGCATAAGAAAATGGCCCTGTTTCATTCTTCTGCATGTGGGTGTCCAATTTTCCCAGCACCATTTATTGATGAGACTGTCTTTTTTCCATGGGTTATTCTTTCCTGCTTTGTTGAAGATTAGTTGACCATTGAGTTGAAGGTCCATTTCTGGGTTCTCTATTCTGTTCCTTTGATCTGCGTGTTTGTTTTTGTGCCAGTACCATACTGTCTTGATGATTATAGCTTTGTAATAGAGCTTGAAGTCCTGAATTGTGATGCCATCAGCTCTGGATTTCTTTTTCAACTTTCCTTTGGCTATTCGGGGTCTTTCTGGTTCCATAGAAATTTGAGGATTATTTTTTCCAGCTCTGTGAAAAAAGATTGATGGTATTTTGATAGGGATTTCATTGAATGTGTAGGTTGCTCTAGGTAGTATAGATATTTTAACAATATTTGTTCTTCCAATCCATGAGCATGGAATGTTTTGCCATTTCTTTCTGTCTTCCTCAGTTTCTTTTATGAGTGTTCTATGGTTTTCTGAGTACAGATTCTTTGCCTCTTTGGTTACGTTTATTCCTAGTTTTTGATATTTGGTTTATGGTTCAATTGTAAATGGGATTGGCTCCTTAATTTCTCTTTCTTTTGTTGTTAGTGTATAGAAATGCAATTGATTTCTGTGTGTTGATTTTATATCCTGCCACTTTGATGAATTCCTGTATGAGTTCTAGCAATTTTGGGGAGGAGTCTTTTGGGTTTTCCACATAGGGTATCATGTCTTCTGGAAAGAGTGAGAGTGATTTCTTCTTTGCCAATTCGGATACCTTTTATTTCCTTTTCTTGTCTCATTGCTGAGGCTAGGACTTCTAATACTATGTTGAACAGCAGTGATGATAGTGGACATCCCTGCTGTCTTCCTGACCTCAGGGGAAAAGCTCTCATTTTTTTTCCCCATTGAGAATGATATTTGCTGTGGGCTTTTCATATTAGGTTATTATGATATTAAGGTGCGTTCCCTCTGTTCCCACACTGTGATGAGTTTTAATCAAGAAAGGATGCTGTACTTTGTCAAATGGTTTTTCTGCATCTACTGAGAGGATCTTATGGTTCTTGTCTTCTATTTATGTAGTGTATCACATTGATTAATTTACGGGTGTTGAACCACCCTTGCAGCCCAGGAATAAATCCCATTTGGTTGTGCTGCATAATCCTTTTAATGTACTGTTGGAGCCTATTGACTAGTATCTTGGTGAGAATTTTTGCATCCATGATCATCAGGGATATTGGTTTGTAATTCTCCTTTTTGGTGGGGGTCTTTGTCTGGTTTTGGGATCAAGGAAATGCTGGCTTCATCGAAAGAGTTTGGAAGTTTTCCTTCCATTTCTGTTTTTTGAAACAGCTTCAGAAGAATAGGTATTGATTCTTCTTTAAATGTTTGGTAGAATGCCCCCAGAAGCCATCTGGCCCTGGACTCTTGTTTTTGGGAGATTTTTGATTACTGCTTCAGTTTCCTTGCTGGTATGGGTCTTTCTATTTATTCCTGTTTCAGTTTGGGTAGTTTATACATCTCTAGGAATGCATCCATTTCTTCCAGATTGCCTAATTTGTTGGCATATAGTTGCTCATAATATGTTCTTATAATTGTTTGCATTTCTTCCGTATTGGTTGTGATCTCTCCTCTTTCATTCATGATTTTATTAATTTGGGTCCTTTGTCTTTTCTTTTTGATAAGTCTAGCTAGAGGTTTATCAATCTTATCAATTCTTTCAAATAACCAGCTCCTAATTTTGTTGATCTGTTCTACTGTTCTTTTGCTTTTGAGTTCATTGATTTCTGCTCTAATCTTTATTAATTCTCTTCTCCTGCTGGGTTTAGGCTTTATTTGCTGTTCTCTCTCCAGCTCCTTTAGGTGTAAGGTTAGCTTGTGTATTTGAGACCTTTCTTGTTTCTTGAGAAAGGGTGTATTGCTATATCCTTCCCTCTCAGGACTGCTTTTGCTGCATCCCAAAGATTTTGAACAGTTGTGTTTTCCTTTTCATTTGTTTCCATGAATGTTTTTTCATTCTTCTTTAATTTCTTGATTGACCCATTCATTCTTTAGTAGGATGCTCTTTGGCCTCCACATTTTTGAGTTCTTTCCAGATTTTTTCATGTGATTGAGTTCAAGTTTCAAAGCATTGTGGTCTGAAAATATGCAGGGAATGATCCCAGTCTCTTGGGGCCTGTTGAGACCTGATTTGTGACCCAGTATGTGATCTATCCTGGAGAATGTTCCATGTGCACTGGAGAAGAATGTGTATTCTGTTGCTTTAGGATGGAATGTTCTGAATATATCTGTGAAGTCCATCTGGTCCAGTGTGTCATTCTAAGCCCTTGTTTCCTTGTTGATGTTCTGCTTAGATGATCTGTCCTATGCAGTGAGTGGGGTGTTAAAGTCCCCTACTATTATTGTATTATTATTAAATGTTTCCTTAATTTTGTTATTAATTGGCTTATATAATTGCCTGCTCCTGTGTTAGGGGCATAAATATTTAAATCTTTAGCTCTTCTTGTTGGATAGACCCTTTAATTATGGTATAGTGGCCTTTTTCATCTCTTATTACAGTCCTCGGTTTAAAATCTATTTTGTCTGATATAAGGGCTGCTTTCTTTTGGTGTCCATTAGCATGATAAATGGTTTTCTACCCCCTCACTTTCAACTGGAGGTGTCTTTGGGTCTAAAATGAGTCTCTTGCAGTCAGTGTTTTAATAGGTCTTGCTTTTTTATCCAATCTGATACCCTGTATCTTTTGATTAGGGCATTTAGCCCATTTACACTCAGAGTAACTATTGACAGATAGGGATTTAGTGCCATTGTATTACCTGTAAAAAAAAGTCACAGTTTTTGTGTATGGTGTCTATTCCTTTCTGGGCTCTCTATTCACTTAAAGGATCCCTTTTAATATTTCTTGTAGGGCGGGTTTAGTGATCACAGAATCTTTTAGTTTCTGTTTGTTCTGGAAGCTTTTTATCTCTCCTCCTATTTTGAATGACATCCTAGCTGGATAAAGTATTCTTGGCTGTACATTTTCTTATTTTTTAGTTTATGCATGTATGTATGTATGTATGTATTTATTTGTTTGTTTTTTTTGAGAGAGAGTGCATAAGCGGTGGGTGGGGGGAGGCAGAGGTAGAACCAGACTCCCCACTGGCAGGAAGTGAGATGTGGGACTCAATCCCAGAACCCTGGGATCATGACTGGCTGCATATTTTTCCCATTTAGCATCCTGAATATATCATGCCAGTACTTTCTGGCCTGCCAGTTTTCTGTGGATAGGTCTGCTACCAATCTCATGTTTCTACCCTTATAGGTTACAGACCTCTTGTCCCGAGCTGCTTTCAGGATTATCTCTTTGTCTCTGAGATTTGCAAGTTTCACTATTATATGTTGGGGTGTTGACCTAGTTTTATTCATTTTGACAGGGGTTCTCTGTGCCTCCTGGACTTGGATGCCTGTTTCCTGAGTATCTTTCAGGCAGGGACATCCCTCCCTGGGACAGACTTCTAGAAGTTCTGATTTTGTGCTGTGCTGCTATATCACTTTCCAATAGCTGGCTTCTGGAGGTTCCCTCCCCCTGCGATTTATCTTCCCATATATCGCTTTGGATTCACTTCTCTGCACCTCCTATCTTGCAGAAAGTGGTCGCTTTTCTATTTGTAGAGTTGCAGCTGTTCCTAGGTCTCTGGTTGGGTTTGCAGGTGTTCAGAATGATTTGATAGTATCTAGCTGAATTCCTGGGACCATAGGAAACTAAGGTATCCTATTCCTCCGCTGTCCTGGACCCCCTCTTAATCTTTAAACTTTTATGGTATCTTTATGCCATGTAAGACATTTTCTTTTCTTAAATGAACTTGAGCTATTTAGTGGGGAAGATAGCAGGTGATCCTCTGACCTTGGCTAGCGGTTTAGAGTTATCTGAGATTGACAGTCAAATTGTTTCTGGTACCAATACTAATGATGGGGTGGGGGGGTCCCCCCATACCAACAACAATTCTTGGATACCAGCAGGGTATCGTAATTCTGATACTATGTACCTGGAGATCCTGCAGGTTAAGGGCTCAGTCCTAGCTAGAAGACTGCAGCCCACCCCCCACCCCCACTTTAAATGCCATTCACAAGCCCTGGTTGATACCTGTGCTTCTGACTTACCAGCTACAGATTGGAGGTTCCCACAACCTCCTCCTTGTACTTCAGATGCCAGTCTGAAGTAACAACCTGGACTTCTGACTGGCTGGCTGCAAATTAGAGATTCCTCTGACGCCTCTCTGGCTTTGATTTATTTGTCAGAGCGGCTCAGAGAACTCAGGGAAACATGTAGATCACCGGTTTATTATAAGAGGATATAACTCAAGAACAGCTAGATGTATAGAGCAAAGTATGGGGAAAGGGCTCAGAGCCTCCATGCCCTCTCCAGGCTTCCGCTCATGGTATCTCCATATATTCACCAACCTTGAAACTCTCCAAACCCCATCCTTTTGGTTTCATTACATAGGCATGAGTAATTAAATCATTAGCCATTGGTGACTGACTCATCCTCCAGCCCCTCTTCCCTCCAGGAGGTCTGGGGATGGAACTGAAAGTTCCAACCTTCTGAACACATGGTTTACAACCCTTGACAACCAACCCCCACCTTTAGGTACTTTACAAAAGTCACCTCACTAACTTAACATAGGATACCTTTTTCACTCTCAGCACTTAGGAAATTCCAAGAGTTTTGGGACCTGTGAGCCAGGAACTGTAGAAAATGAGTAAATATATATGAGAAATAAAGTTTGATTATCTGAATAATCATATATATAGATTTCTTAAAAATCGCAATATCATACTTGCCTTTTCTCTTGGTGAAACTACAGAGCCTATTGGATTGACATAAAGTCTTGGAAATCAAGAAGCCTGGGACCCTTCTCCCTAGACCTTGAGCCTAATTTGTAGTATACCAAGACTGCCGTCTGGCTAGGCTCTTCCTTTTGGGCTGTCTCTGTATAAGTACAGGCGCTATTTAGAGTCAATTGGCCTCTCAGTTTTCTGCCCAGAGGCTTCCTTTACAAAACTTGAAGCCTTCTGGAAGAATGGTATTTCAACCAGCATTATATTATCTGTGTGTATTTAATTCATAGTTATAGAAATTTATTGCATACCCACTACCTGCATAGCTTTTGGCTAGCTGCTACATAAGACACATAAAAAAAGTGTAAAATAGATGAGACAGGTTTTTTTTTTTTAAGCTTACAGTAAAAAAGAGGATGTTTGTCCAAATATTAGAAGTAAATAAAAGACTGAATGTCCCAAGCAAGTCATTGGCTAAGTTAGAGTGGGGACGAGGGTACAGAGGAGGTGCGATCAAAGAGAGAAAGGATGGCAGCCAGCTGGAAAGAATCCAGAAACTGGAATAGCATTTGTTCTCGTTCTTCAAGGGTGAATATGATTGATAGGAAAAATGGAGTATCTGGGTGGATTTCTGGCAAAGGACATGAGTGATGTTGTAAAATTTTAAGAGTTTATTTGAGCAAAAATTTATTCTAGTTGGGCAGCGACAAACGAATTGGTTAGGAACTCTGCTGATAGGAATCAGGGAGTAAGCTTATATAGAGAAAGCGCAGAAGCTAAGAAAGGAAATTATTTGATTGGCTATAGCTTAAGCTTAGTTGGCTCTTTGTGCTTGGTATCCTTAGCATTTTGATTTTGTAACATCGAGGCATTTACAGGCTTTGACTTTGGTTTGGCTCATGTAGGCCACCGTGGCATTAGAGCCACCTCAGTCTAACGCTCTCCTTGTTAAATTAATTTAACAAGTTATAGAGCTGTAAAAATGCAGAGCAGATTTTACTTTGAATTTAGAGTAATGAGGGGAGACTGGAGAAGATAACACTAGAATTTGCAAGTTAGATCATGTCCCTTCTTTGCTTATGGCTTCTCATCTCATTTAGGGAAAAAGACAAAGTCCCTAAAATGCCCTACAAGCTACTGCATAATTCCCCCAATTTCCACTACTTTCTTCCTTCCTCCTTCTTCTCTAGCTCTTTCCCTTGATCAGGCTGTTTGTTTCCTCTGCCTGAAATTGTCTTCTCCCAGACAGCTATGTGGCTCACCCTTTACTTCTTTCAGGTCACTCTTATCTGAGAGACCTGTCCTGACTTCTCTATATTGCCCTGTCTCACTCCTGTCACTCCCAATTTCCCCTACTTTGTTTTATTTTTCTCAGTACTCAGGAAGTACAAATATAGGATCACTAGCATCCTATGTATGTTTGCTTGTGAATTGTTGCCTTGTGTTAAGCCATTAGAGTGCACATTCTCTGGGACTGAGGACTTACTGCTGTATCCCCAGGACCTAGGACCAGTACCTGGCACATAGCTTGTATTCATTTATTTATTAGACAAAAAAGAAAAACAAGAGCAGGAAAGAGAGTGAGAGGGAGGTAAGGAATTGGATATGGGTCCTACAGGATTTTGCATTCTAAGCAGGGGAATATAAATTTTATTCCTTATTAGGGTTTGAATAGGAGAGTGAGAGTGAAAACATTTACGTTAGGAAGATTAATAGGTGATGACGTATAGGATGGATTTTTTTTTTAATTCCGTCAGTACCCCCTTCCTATCCCTACGCACTATGTAACGTAGCTATTTTTGCTTAAAAAAATAAAAATTTAAATTTTGAAATGGTTTGGCTCTCAAGAAACTGCTAAAATTGCTAAAAGCAAATTCCCTGTACTTTTCCCCCAATTCGCCCCAGTGATAGTATCTTACATTACTGTAGTTCATTGTTAAATCCAGAAAAATGACCTTGGTACAATACTATTAACTCTGATACAGAACTTAGTTGAATATCATACTTTACGTACACTTTTGTGTGTGTATGTATATAGTTCTAAAATTTATGTTACATGTGTAGAAACATGCTTTTTAATGTTTCTACATCTGATTTTAAAGTTTTTTTGACTAAGTGTTAGAAAATCTCCTCGTTGGGGCACCTGGGTGGTGCGGTCGTTAAGTGTCTGCCTTTGGCTCAGGGCGTGATCCCAGCATTCTGGGATCGAGCCCCACATCAGGCTCCTCTGCTAGGAACCTGCTTCTTCCTCTCCCACTACCCCCGCTTGCGTTCCCTCTCTCGCTGGCTGTCTCTCTCTGTCAAATAAATAAATAAAATCTTTAAAAAAAATAAAAAATAAAAAAAAAGAAAATCTCCTCTTTAATAATACTCTCCAGGTTCTTGGCCTCCCACATTTACATAAATATAAAGCAAATGGCCTGCTGTTTTATTTCTTTATTCTTCTGCCCATGTGTTCCTTACAGCCTTTTCTTCCTATAATAAAGATGATTTAAAAATTTTACTTCATCAATGTTAACAAATATTACTTATCAGGTCTTAATTTTTTGTTATTGTTGTTTTAAAACCAGTTCACTATATTATTATATAACATTTCTTTCTCTTGGTCATTTATCTACTTAACAACTTTCAGATCTTTTCTGATAGTAAAATATTTCTAAAAGACTATTAACAGGGTCCTAGTGTTTTCCTTTGCCTACCCTACCATACTAATTAGAAGTATTCTGGTAAGTAATTTACCACACATTTCAGAATTGGGAAGGGTAGTGGGTGGGAATGAGATTAGCTAAATTGTTTAAAGTCCTTTATTCATTCTTTTAAAAATTAAACTTCAGATGTTTTTAGATATTCTGCTAACCATATTATCTTAGTAAAAGGCCACCTTATTAATTTTTATATATTGAACATATTTGTCTCTAAGCTATTTTACAGACTTTCAAAAACAACATGTTAATGTTAAAATCTTATAATTTCTTCAACTGTGCTCTATATGTGCTATATATATTTATATATGTTCTTTGTGAGAGAAATATAACACATACACAAATATATATGGCACATACATACATGTGGCTGATGTTCAGGGTGATTATTGATGGTCTTCAGTAGGATGCTGGATTCCTATGCAGGCCTATGTGTGACTGCTGAAGAAAAACCAAGGTCTATGTGAACATACCTGATACATTTCTTACAGGTTCTGAGTTCTGTCCGCACAGAATGGGATCCACTGGATGTTCGCTTTGGCACCAAACAGCCTTATCAGGTGTTGACAGTGGAGCACTCTGTCAGTGTAGACAAAGAGCCCGTGGCTGACAGCTGCATCTATGAATGCGTTCGGAACAAAATCCAGTGTATATCAGTAACCAGAATACCACTAAGATCAAAGGCCATCAGCTGCTGCAGGAATGTTACTGAAGACAAACTGATTCTGGGCTGTGAAGATTCTTCAGTAATTCTTTATGAAACTTACCGTAGAGTCACTGTCTTAGCCCAGGCTGAACTTTTGCCTTCATTAATAAGCTGCCACCCAAGTGGCGCCATTCTACTAGTTGGCAGCAACCAAGGGGAGCTACAGATTTTTGATATGGCTTTATCCCCTATTAACATCCAGCTCCTGGCCGAAGACCGCTCACCCAGGGAGACCCTGCAGTTCCGTAAATTCTTTGACATTTCCGGCAGTCTTGTTCAGATGCAGTGGATAGCTCCTCAGGTGGTTTCTCAGAAGCCAGAATCTGGGGACATCTATGATCTCCTCTTCCTCAGATTTGACGGAGGACCTTTGGGTGCACTTTTGTTTAAACTTGGTAAGTCAAGGAAGTTGGTGAGTAAGTAAATTCAAATGTTTATGATGGTGATGTTATGATTAAGAGAATAAAACGATTCTAGATATGGAGGTTTTCTATGTTATCCCATAAGTTGGCTTGCCTTTCAAACAGTTCATAGTTTTTTGTGTTTTGGGGGGGTTTTTTTTGGTTTTGTTTTTTTAAGTGATCTCTATGCCCAACCTGGGGCTTGAACTCACAACTCTGAGGTCAAGAGTCATGTGCTCTACCAACTGAGCCAGCCAGGTGCCCTCATATAGTTTCTTTAAGAAAACTTTATGGATGACTTTCTAAATGTTAAGGAACATTAGATAGTGAAGAATTTGGAAATTGCACTAATTGTCCATTGTGATGCATAAAAAGCTTAAACTTCTATATCTGATACTTTCCAAAATAAATACATATGTGAATATTTTAGAAGTACTTTAGAAGTTCTGTGTTGGGGCACCTGGGTGGGTCAGTTGGTTAATTAGCTGCCTTTGGCTCAGGTCATGATCTGGGTCCTGGGATCGAGCCCCACATCAGGCTCCCTGCTCAATGGGCAGCCTGCTTCTCTCTCTTCACCACTTATGCTGTCTTGTGCTCTCTCTCTCAAATAAATAAAAATCTTGAAAAAAAAAAAAGAAGTTCCGTGTTGTAGAAATAAAATACTTTTTTCTATTTTCTGTTATTTTAGATAATAGGTATCCACTGCTTCCCAGATTGGAATGTAAGACAAATATTTTAAAAGAAGAGAAAGCAAATGTTTGGAGAATTTGGACAGAGAGTTGTATAACTTTTTTTGTTTCCTTTTAGATAAAAATATTGAAAAAGATTTTTCAATATAATGAAAATCATGTATTAATGGTAGCCCATTTCAACCAGGAAACTTATTATTTTTTTTAGATTTGAAGATTTTTATCTTTAAGTAATCTCTGCACCCAGCGTGGGGCTTGAATTTACAACCTGGAGATGAAGGGTCGTATGCTATACTGACTGAGCCAGCAGGAGCCCCTCAACCAGGAAACTTTAAAAGAAAATTTTATTAGTATGATTTATTTGTCTTTTGCAGTTTTACCTTACCAGCTATGTCCTATAATATTCTTTAGGTAGTTTAGTATATATAACTTAACATTCTTGAGAGAACCTCACTTAGGTTTAAAAACTGGATTTTAATTAATGCATATTATTGCAACTTGAAAACATAGAAAAGTAAATATATTTTTAAATCCATTACATGATTTGTTTCTGTGATACAAAGTTTTTAAAGACATTGTAGTATTTGTTAAATAGCTGTCAGTTTACTTTTTTTGTAATGTAGCTACCTCTGAAATTGAACCCATGAAATAAATCTAGTTGAAAATGACTTGATTAACCTGAAAGATATAATGGATATAATGTGAGGGCTATATTCTTTCCACATAATAAAAATACAACTAAATCCATTTATAATGTTCATGTCGTCCAAGAAAAAACTGTTTGGAATCTCATTTATTGTAAGATAATCCAGTTCTACTTTGCCTGGCTACATGTTTAACAGTTGTATGTCTCCATACACAACACTCATTAAAGTGGATGTTAGATGTTTTGCATGTCTGTTAAAACACACACACACACACACACGCACGCACGCACACGCGCGCGCGCACTCTCTCTCTCTCTCTCTAAATTACCCAGTTACCTGTCAAACAAAAGGCTGTCTGCCCACATATACCTAGCTTTTCTTCAGCCCTCCCTTGTGGGCCTACTCACAACAGCTTTGCAAAAAGCACAGCTTTCTCTTCCTATCTCTAGCACATTTGCCTTCTTACTAAAGTAAACAGGCTCTCAGTGTAGGGATTTAGAGGGCTTCCTGCTAATTGCCAGCTTGTAAACTTAATTGGACTGTCTCCCTGGGCACTGTTCCTAAATCAATTAGGCAATGAGTTGGCTGTCACCTCTTTTTCCCAAGAAGGTCTCTTGGAAGAGAATTATCCAATAGAAGTCAAGCATTCAAATGAAAAGGTGATAACTTCTGCAACTGACATTTATCATTTAAATTTTATTTTCAATATGATTCTTAAGTTTTATGGGATAGGGGAAATTTTACAGACTTATAGACTCTTTAAAAGATCTAAATATGGAGTTTCCCAGAATTTTAAAAATGTATTATAAGATTAATATTTATTACAGATCATTTATTTTTTCTAGGAAGAGTCAATTCCTTGAAACAGTAGATTCCAACTAACAGATCTTTTTTTTTTTTTTTTTTTTTTTTTAAAGAAAACCCTGTTTAAAGAACAGATTTTTCTTAGGTTCTGCTACTAAATACATCCAAAAATTTTAATATACTTCTTGAATTAACACAGTGCTGATTCTGGGCATCCATGTGGAATTTTCATGTATAATTCAAGTTACTGCATATATAAACAGGTAGTTGCATGTGCAGTTTCTCCACTAGGGAGCATTTACGAGATTTTTTCATAAGCTTGTTATGCAAGCCTTTGGAAAATTTGACATGCAAGGTGTAGCTTACAATTTAAGAAGCTGACATAGATCATAGTTTAAAATAGAATGCTGTCATATGTAAACGTGGCAGTGGCTGGTGCCAATATGGTAAGATTTTTGGAGTTTGACTTTTAGAATAGGTCAGTGTAATGTTGAAGGAAAACTTTGTTCCAAGGTTAGAACTTCCATTCTAAATCCTTATAATCATCACACATATATTTTGGGGATTAAAAGACCATCGCCACTGTTAGAAGAATTTGAAGAGCATGTCTTCCTCAGGTGGGAGCTAGAAGTATCATCCTCCCACATGGAAGCCAAGAAGTACTGTTTTATATAAAGTAAAATGTAATCATATTTCTTTGCTTGGCAATCATTGTCCCATATTTCCACATATGTAGACTGAGATTAATTTTCAGGAGTCCCTAATTACAGAGATATTGAAGCTTTTCCATTCTCATCAGTACCTTTTTCAACTTTCACTGCTCTCTTTAAACTCACATGATCAGCTCCCTGCCCTCTCAACAGAGAGTCTTACCTTTTAATTGGCACTTCGTTAAGTTTATCTGCTCCTCACCACCTACCCATCCCCCTAACCAGCCACTTAACGGGAACATAAATCTCATCAGGAACATAAATCTTTCCTTCTCATTTCAGTGGAAAAGGAGCCCTTCTTCTTATCTAAGACTAGTTCCACCACTAGTTTCAGTCTGGATCCCACTACATTCCTATGGATCCCTTTACTTTATCATCCTCCCCACTGCCCCCATGAATCTTGCTATACCAGTAGATATAGGCCCAAGCCACACCATAAAACAAACATCTCTTCCTTAAAATTGTTTCTCCTCTGTTACTAATCACATGCTCACCTTCTTTTTTTCATAGTCATACTCACTGAAATAATAATTAACACTGACTTTCTCTGCTTCTTCACTTCCCATTCATTCCTCACAGTACCAAGTTCTGGCTTGGATCTTTAGTGTCCTCCTGGAACTGCTCTTGGAAAGGTCACCAGAGACTTCCTACTTGATACATATGTTTTTTTTAATAATGTTACTTGTTGACTTTTCAGCATTTGATGCTTGCTGACCACTTCTACTGTCACAGAATTCTCATCATACTGCCCTCTGTAACCAGGGATACACCTTTGCATTACTTTTTCATGCTCTTCTGCATACTTATGAATATGCTGAGGCTCCCTAAGTTTCCATTTTTAGCTCTCCTCCCATTTTATACACATTGAGAATTTATTCCTAATTTTCTTTCTCCCCAAACCTGTTTCTTCTCTTATATTCTCCATTTTGGTAGATGGTATGATTATTCAGATAGAATCCCAAGTCAGAAATCATCCTAGAATCTTCCCTATCCCCTGATGCCATATCCAGTGACCAAGTCCCATCAGTTCTACCTTGTAAGTACTGTCAGAAACATGTCTTGTCAGCCTTGCTGTCATGACCTTAATCTTGACCTTCCCTGATTTCAAGCAGTAATCAAGTAGTAGCTTTCTCTCTGTAATCTTCTCATCCCACCCCACAATTAATCCCTGAACTGCCACTGGAGTGATCTAACTGCAGATTTGGTCATGGATTCTCCAGCCTGAAATCCTTCAGTGGTTGATAAGCCCTCTTCTGCCTGTCAGGCTTCATCTTCCCAGCCATTTTTGCAGGAGCACAGCTCCCCATCCACGGCATGTGCTCTCACACCTTCCCATGGTGGTTTTGGTAGTATTCCATCCACCTGGAGTGCCCCTGGAGTGCTCTGACTAGAGCCTGCAAAGTTGGGAAAAGGTTAAATGTTCCAGTGATTTTATCAAGCAAGAAATATTTAAAGCTAACCTCTTCCCTCTCATAGGATTTTGAAAATCAAAGGCAAAATGTATGTGTGCGCGCGTGTGTGTGTGTGTGTGTCAATCTGTCTAAAAAACAAGTATGATTTTTCTCTTAGTATTTTTATAAGAAGTATGTTTTCTTCAGAAGAGTCATTTATAATGAGCTATCGAAATATTTACTTTACCCAAGTGGTAATTGGGGGTAATTTATCACTGGAAAGAAATGTCAGATAATTTATTAGATGGCTACTCATCTTAAAATTGGATCTCATATCATTTGAAATGGACTGTTATTCCAGATAGCATTCTGCTTTCTTTAAACTAGAGTGATGATGGATTTTTAAATCAAGTTTATTGGGGTATAATTTACATAAAATGTACCCATTCCAAATGTACAGTTTAATGAGTTTTAACCAGTGTATATATTCTCATGATTACCACCACATTCAAGATATAGAACATTTCCATCACCAAAAAATTCTTTCAAACCCCTTTGCAACCATTCCCCATCTCCCTCAAAGCTCAAGAGCGCTGACCTGTTTTCTGTCATTACTGCTTAGATTTGCTTTTTCTAAATTTCATAGAAAAGGACTCATGAAGTAGGTATTTTTTTTAATTTCTTACTACTTTCACTCAGCATCTGTAAATTTTCCATTACATTACTGAGTAGTATTCCACTGTATAGATAAACCACAATTTGTATATTGTTCCACATGTTGGTGGACATTTGTTTCCAGATTTAAGCTAATATCAATAAAAATGTCATTACTTTCGTGTACACGTCTTTATAGCAACGTATATTTTAATTTCTCTTGGGAAAAACATAGGAATAGAATGGCTGGGCCATAGGCTAAGTGTATGTTTAACTGAAGAAGAACCTGTCTGTTTTGAAGTTCTAGTTGCTCTATATCCTAACACTTAACATTAATAGTCTTTTTAATTTGGGGCATTCTAATGGGTTTGTAATGGTGTTATTTTGCATTTCCCTGATGACTGTTGGAGTTGAGCATCTTTTTATGTGCTTATTTCCATGTATCTTCTCTGATGAAGTATGTCTTCAAATCTTTTGCCCAAATTTGGTTGGATTGTTTGTTATTGAGTTGTAAGAATTTTTATATATTCTGAATACAAGTTCTTTGTAAGATACTAATATTATGAATATTTTCTTCCAGCTTGTTATTACCTTTTCATTTACTTAACAGTGTGTTTCGAGTCCAGAAGTTTTTCATTTTAATGAAACTCAATTCTTAAATTTCTTTATGACTTGTGTTTTTCATGCACTGTATGAAGTGTTTGTCTAACCCTGTTTTCTTCCAGAGGTTTTATGGTTTTAGCTCTTACAATTAGGTTTATGGTCTGTTTCAAGTAAATTTATTGTATATGGCATGAGGCATGGATTGAAATTAATTTTTAAATATGAATATTCATTTGTCCCAGACCCAGTTGTTGGAAAGACTACCTTTCTCCATTGAATTGCCTTGACCATATGTTTTTGTTTCTATGAACAGACTCTGTTCTCTTCCACTAATCTGTATGCCTATACTTAAGTGAGTACCACACTGTCTAAATTACTGTAGTTTTACAGTAAATCTTGAAGTCAAGTACTGTTGTCCAACTTTGTTCTTTTTCAAAATTGTTTTGGCTACTCTAGATCCTTTGAATTTCTATGTATATTTTAAAATGAACTTGTCAGTTTCATAAAAACACCTGAGATTTTAATTGGGATTATGTTAAATCTATAGTTCAATTTGGGGTGGAATGACATTTTAACAATATTGAGTCTCTCAATCAATGAACACAGTATCTCTCTGTATTTATTAAGATCTTTTAAAATTTCTCTTTTTTAGTTTTAAATGTAAAGATCTTATATATATTTTGTTCATGGTTTTGGGTGCTACTGTATATTTACTCTATACACTAAAATACTGTATAGTATTTTTTAATTATAATTTTAATTGTTCATTAGGATTATATAGAAATAAAAATTTAAGATATTGACCATGTATCCCAAAACCCTGTTAAATTCATTTCTTCGTTGTAATGTTTTTGTAGATTCTTTAGGACTTTCTGTGATGACTGTGACAATGGCAATTAAAAACAGTTTTACATCTTATTTAACCTGTATGCCTTTTATTTTGGTTTCTTCCCTAATTATATTAGGATCTCCAGTACAGCAGTAAATAGATGTGGCAAGAGAGAACATCCTTACTTTGTTTCTGATTTTAGGTAGAAAGCATTTAGTTTTTTCACTATAAGTATTATGTTATTAGGTTGAAGAAGTCCCCTTCCATTTCCTAGTTGGCTGAGATACATTATCCTGAGTGGATATTGAATTTTTCAGGTGCTTGTTTTGCATCAGTTGAAATGATTATATGTTTTTTCTGGTCATATGGTGAATTATATTGATTAGTTTCCAGATGTTTCAGTGGCCTTGCATTTGTGGGATAAATCTCTTTTGTTCATGATATATGATCTTTTTAATATATTGCTTGACTTGCTAATATTTTGTTAAGGATTTTTGTATCTGTTTATGGGAGATGTTGGTCTGTAGTTTTATTTTTCTTTTCCTGTGATGTCACTGTCATTTTTGATATCAGTGTGTAATGGTAACATCATGAAATGAATTGACAAGTGCTCCCTCTTCTTATATTTTGAATTGTGTAGAGTGGATATTACTTCTTTTGATGTTTGAGAGAATTCACCAATGAAGGCATCTGGGCATGCAGGTTTTGTGTGTGTGTGTGTGTGTGTGTGTGTGTACACACGCATGCATGTGTATGTGCATAAAGGTTCTTTAACTATGAATTCAAATTTAAATAACACACACTCAACTTATTTATTCCTTCTTGAAAGAGCTTTGAGAGTTTGGATCTTTCAAGGAATCCATTTCATTTAGATTATATTTATTTATATAAAGTTATTCATATTAATCACTATTATTTTTTAATGTTTGTAGCTCTGTAGTCTTTATTCTTGATTGTGGTAAGTTGTGTCTGCTCTCTTTTTTTTTTTATCAATTTAGGCAGATGTTGGTCAATTTTACTGATCATTTCAAAGAACCAGCTGTTGATTTCTTGGCTATTCTTTATTTTCTATTTCTTATTTTTATCATTTCCATCCTTCTATTTACTTTAGATATAATTTGCTCTTCTTTCCATAGGTTCTTTTTTTTTTTTTTTTAAAGATTTTATTTATTTATTTGACAGAGATAGAGACAGCCAGCGAGAGAGGGAACACAAGCAGGGGGAGTGGGAGAGGAAGAAGCAGGCTCATAGCAGAAGAGCCTGATGTGGGGCTCGATCCCATAACGCCGGGATCACGCCCTGAGCCGAAGGCAGACGCTTAACCGCTGTGCCACCCAGGCGCCCCTCTTTCCATAGGTTCTTAATGTGGAAGCTTGGATTGTTGATTTTAGATCTTTCTTCTTTTCTAATTAAAACATTTAAAGCTAGAAATTTCCCTCTAAGTACTGCTATAGCTACATTTCACAAATTTCAGTGTTATATTTTTATTTTTATTCATTTCAAAACATCTTAAAATTTACTTTGTGGTTTCTTCTCTACTTTTATTTATTTTTTAGTAGTCTCTACTCCTAACATGGGGCTGAAACTCATGACCCTGAGATTAAGAGTTGTATGCTCTATTGACTAAGCCAGCCAGGTGCCCCTGTGATTTCTTCTTTAAATCATTGTTTGTTTACTTACTTAAGATTTTATTTATTTATCCAAGAAAGAGAGACAGAGAGAGCACAAGTAGAGAGAGGGGCAGAAGGGGAGAGAAGGGGACAAGCAGACTTCCTGCCAAGCAGGGAACCCAGTGTGGGGCTCCATCCCAGAACCCTGAGATCATGACCTGAGACCTGAGCCGAAGTCAGACTCTTAACCAACTGAGCCACCCAGGCACCCCTAAATCATAGTTTTTTTTTTTAAAAAAGAATGTTGATTAATTACTAAATGTTTGGAGATTTTCCAGACATCTTTCTGTACTGATATCGAATTTAATTCTGTTGTGGTCAGAGAACCTACTCTGTATAATTTCAAAGCAGTTAAATTTATTGAGGCTTGTTTTATCACCCTGAGTTTGCCCCATCTTGGTTGATATTCTGTGTACATGTAAAAAGAATGTGTATTTTGCTGTTGTTAGGTGAAATATTTTATAAATATCAGGTCAAATTCATTGATAGTGTTTTTCACGTATTTTCTATTTTTGCTTGTTTTGTTTACCTGTTCTCTTAATTCGTGAGAGAGAAATGCTGAAATCTCCAATTATAATTGTGATTTTGAGTTTTTCTTTTAGCTCTATCCCTCTTTGCTTTATTATTTCAGAACTCTGTTATTAGGTACATTTAAGATTGTTATGATTCATCATGAATTTTCAGCTCTTTATTATGAAGTTATAGAACTTTAGTGTAATTCATTTTTATTTCAGCATTTTTAAAAGTCTTGCTGTTGTCTTTTGGTTTGCATGATTTCAGAAGCAAATTTTGCAATTTTTCTTATCTTTGTATGTGTGTCCTTTTCTTTGGCTACTTTTTAAGATTTTCTCTTTATCACCTTTTAAACAATTTGATTATGATTATATTTTAGTGTTTTTTCTTGACAGATCAGTTCCTATTCTTGCTGGAAGTATTGCTTAGGGTATAGATGGAGTCAACAGATTTCAGATATTTTTGGTTCCCTGTAAAATTCCTACACATTAATATCTACTGCCAAGGAACCACCCTGATTTATGAGAGCTTCCAGTGCTTGACTGCAGGCTCATGAAGGCTTTTGGATAGTACCATTCATTGATTCTACCAACACAAAAAGAATAGTGAGGTTTTATTGCTAAGTATAGTCAGGGCAATTCCCCAGATTCCCTATCAAGTTGAGTCCTGTCAGATATAGCACAAATTCTCATTTTGATGTGACTTGAAGTTAATATGAAGAATTTTAGCATATTTCTTATGAACTAATATATTTTTTAAAATCCTAAAACCTATAATTCTTCCAGTTAAATGATGATGATGATAGTAATAAAAAGAATTGCAGTAATTTTTATATACTTTATAGCTTACAAATAATTTCACATACGTTTTTCTCATTTAGCTTTATGATTATTTGTACTGAGAAGTTTTTATAGGCCCACTCCAATCAGTAAACATTGGCTGAAGAAAAAGGATTTTATAGCCAGCCATTTTTGAAAGACTAAAAAAAAAAAAAAAAAAAAGCTGCTCAGAAGCCCTAATACTTACTGTCATTTAATTGCACAGAAATTGTTAGTTTCAAATGCAATCAAGCACATATAAAAAATGATCAAAATTAGAACAGAGTGCCCACTTTTTTTTTTGTAGTCTTGCTCCTCTAAGATTAGAAGTGGATTTTCTTTCATTTTAGAAGGATAAACATGTGTTTATATTATACCAAGAATATCTCAGAGTAAATATTAGTTGTGAAGGGCATCACTAGTGGGATTAATACTGATCATTTCTTCAATAGAAAAGAATAGGTTTTAAATGCCAATTTAAGATAAATTGGTATGTGGTATCTATGAAAAAACTATCAATTGAGAGTACCCATGAATAAAAACAGACTTAAAAGTATTTATATAGTCATATTTGTCATGGATATTTGTACTTACCCACACCCACTCCAAACTATGTGGGCCTGACAACTAGAAACAACTTAGAACTGATGAAGCTGGTCAGTAAGAATTATGTTCACATCAAAAACCCGTCTTTAAATGAATACAACAGAGGCCTAAACAACTGATAGGAAAAATAGAGTTAGCTATTGTGGTCTATCTAAACATTCTTCTCATGTTTATTCATTTTTAGTGTAAGTGGTTTGATTATGTTGAGTACAAATTAATTAATGCTGAATGATAGGCATAAGATAGATGGAGCTGGTTGGTAGCTGGTATTCAAAATGAAGATTTAACCACAGAATCACCATTGGCCTTGTCAATCCCACATTTCTAGCACTTATGCAAGAAATGATTACTGTTTTTTTTCCTTTGTGGAAATGTTAACTCTGTTTTTGTTAGTCTACCTTTTATTTTTAAAAGAACCACTTGGTTTTACTTTTTTTGTGACAGGTATCTTCACACGAGGACAGCTGGGCCTGACAGACATCATATTCCAGTACATTCACTGTGATGAGATCTATGAGGCAATAAACATCCTGAGCAGTATGAACTGGGACACTCTGGGCCACCAGTGCTTTATCAGCATGAGTGCCATTGTAAACCATCTTCTTAGACAAAAACTCACTCCAGAGAGAGAAGGTGAGACATGAAATATGTTTCATAAATGGATTTTATATATATATGAAGTGCATTTTATTGAGTCAGTTATTTTTTGAGGATTTTTTGAGTTATGCTATTGGAGATTGAAAGACAAAAATGTTAATGCCTTATGAAAACTGACAAGATCAGATATCAAATAATTATATGGTACTTTACTGTATAGTATTTATCAACATAAAGAGTAACATTTTTGTATATACCTGTGTTGGAACTCACAATGCAGCCATTGTACATTTCAGTCTAAGTTCATGTGTGGAATATGCTCAAATTTCAAACTTTAATCAAAAACTTCATGTACTCTTGGGGTGTCTTGGTGGCTCAGTTAGTTAACTGTCTGACTCTTGATTTCAGCTCAGGTCATGATCTCGGTGGTGAGATGGAGCCCGGCATTGGGCTCCATGCTGAGCATGGAGTCTGCTTGTCCCTGTCTCTCCCGTCTACTCCTCTCCCTCTCTCATCAGAGTAATTGCTATCTACTCACTCTCAAATAAATAAATAAATAAATAAATAAATCTTTAAAAAAAAAAAAAAAGAGTTAACGTGTATTCTCTAGGGTCTGGTAGACAAAGGGCCCCAAATGAAAGTCCATATTCTTCCTTCACTTTAGGCATAAATATTTTTCTCTCCCATCCCAAGTCTTTTGTCCAGAGAATAGTCCTTACCACTGATTGTGTGTGAATGAGAGAGAGAGAGAGAGAGAGAGAGAGAGATTGAGAATTGTAGTTCAGGCAGCTGCTCCTTGTTTTCATTCTAACTGGTATTTCTGATACACTTCTGCCTGCTTGGATTTCTCTACTTTCCTTCAGTAAGTAATTCTGCCCATAAAATCTCAGATAAGACACTGTTTTTTCTCTCTCTCTCTTTTTTTAAGTAAGCTGTATGTCCAGTGTGGGGCTTGAACTCACGACCCTGTGATCAAGAGTTGCATGTACCAACTGGAGCCAGTCAGGCACCCCTCAGATAGGATACTGTTTTAAAAATAAAGGGGGGGAGGGGAATAATGTGCCACATACAATAATGAAATCATTTTAAAATTGCCAATTATCCAGTATATGTTATTTTTGTTATAAGTTATTTACTTAATGTAAAATGCACCTAAATGTTCTTGCACTTGTATCTTTATTTCAAATCTTTGCAAGAAGCATTGACATTAATGATGAGAAGTCCTAGCTAATGAGAAACTGTCCCTAGGTAATTTACAAGATAGAGAAAACAGGAAATATGTCAAAAGGTCTTCGATGGAGAGCTTTTTTCCCTACTATTTTCTTTGAATGTTTATAGATTTTCTTACTCCATTTTATTACATTTCCAAAGTAAACACAGTGTTTAGATAAAATTCTATACATAACCTTCATTGTAGTAATTTTAGAGGGCATGTTCCTTCAGGAACTTCACATTATGGGACTTGTCCCAACTCACAGGAGGCCCACAATAAATATTTATTTAATGTTAATTGAATGTGCTTTTTGGAGGTAGTCCTATCCATCTATGGAGGATCCAGTATTTCTATAATGAGAAAATGCCTAGCACAGACAGTGCTTGGCCTACTGTAGGTACTTAATGAATGTTAGTTAAAAATAAAAAGAAGAGTGTAACCTCAAAATGTTAGATATTACTGTAAAATGTCTGCTTACAGAGTTATCTCAAGTACTTATTTCTTATATTGGTACACTCGCAAGATTAGGTACATAGTAGGAAAAAGAAAAAGGCAGAGTCCGTAAAGAAAGCCTTTTATGGTGTACACAGTCTATACAAGAGATCCTAAATTCACAGCTGGAGAACTATAGAGAAGATAAAATATTCAACTGTCACTCAGGACACTGGGTGAGAAATTGCTAGCACCTTGGTGAATTTGTGGTTGTAAGAAAGATTGTTAGGGAATTCACAAATGGGCATTATCAGATTCTTGCTTTAATAAAGGATGTTTTCAAGGAACTGTTATGGGAAGGTAGGGAAATAAAAAGCTTGTATGATACTAGGCTATTAAAACACTTGCATGATGCTGAGTTGTCAGAATATGTACATTTTAAGTAGGTATAGGCGTTATTTCCCAAGTAACTGTAAAATACATTTCTAAAACATTCAGAATTCTTCTCTTTTGAGATTTATTCTATCTGAATCTAACAAATTTGACATGGTAATTTGTTTTCCTTTTGTTAGTGGAACCCAGTGAGGTCTTTTATTTGTAGCTGTGTTGTGGTTATCTTTGAGATCTTCATTTCTGCCTTAAACATTAAGCTGGGCTATCTAATGAATCTGTAACTGTTCTGGGAGTTACAAGTATTCCATGTAGGCTCAAACATTTCAGAAGTACATGCTGTCAGGAAAACAAGCAATGGCAAGAGGATCTGGCTTGTTTTCATAATAGCATTGCTGTATTCAATTTTAATCTAAATTGACTGCTGCTTTGAAAGAAAATACCACTAAAGTTCATCTTTCTTTACTGTCTAGATTTGAGATTAAAAAGAGAGAGAGAAAAAAAAGAAATTACTAACAGCTTAGCCAAGCTGTTAGCAATTACTCTGATGAGGTATTTAATACTTTCAAACCCAAATATGCCTAAAACTAAAGAGTTTTGCTAAATAAGAAATTGTTTATTCAATCCAGTGCTAGTAGCATAAAAATCAGTGGAGTCTTACTGTGAACTGTAGTATTCTCATACAACTCTCACCATTACTGTAATTACATAACTTCTAGGTATTTCTGGGAGAAAACACAACCCCAAAGGCATGGCTTGGTAAAATTATGAAGTAGGCAAAATGTGCCTTTTTTCCCCAATCTCTAGCCCTCTGGTTTATCAAAACTTGCTCTCCAGTCCTTTTTTCCTAGGAAGGTGTCAGTTGACCAAGAGCGGATTAGCATGTCATCCCTCCCAGGGGTATTAGCTTTCACACTTGGACAAAACCAACAATCTTGTTTTTTAGATTTAGGGAAGGTATGGGGACTTTCACTGTTTCTTTAAAATTGTCATAGGAAGATATTATTACTCCAGTAGGGCTATTTTCATTTGTATTATTTTTAAAGTATTTCTAATACTTATTTCAATTCCCAATGCAAAAAAGTTCGCTTTCTCCTCTCAGTTAGAGAGTAAATGTTGAGCACACTGTGAGTTGATTTTACTGGAAATACGAGTTCGAACTGTGTTACTTTGATGAGTCACTGTTTTAATTATCCATTTGTGGTGAGAGGTTGGTTCATTATGGATTTCTTCAGTTTTGACAGCTTTTTGTTGCTCAGAGTCATTGTCAGCTTTGCCTCAAGTGAAAGTTTATACACAGGTTTGTTTTTGTACCAGCTGTCATATTTTAATTTCATCTTTCCTGCAACAAGCTCACATTTCATCCAAGTTTGCAAAACCTGACTGACTGCAAACATGAGTATTCTGTTGTAATTGAAGGAGTTTCACTTGTTTTAGTGCTGCTATGTTTGAATTCCACAGCACAGCTTGAGGCAAGCCTTGGAACCTTTTATGCTCCAACAAGACCACTCCTGGATACAACTATATTGGAATATAGAGACGAAATCAGCAAATATGCAAGACGATTCTTCCACCACTTGCTCAGGTGAATAATATCTTGGAATTGATGAGTGTCAGACTACCTATTTAATGAGCCATTTTCTTTAATTAGAATATTCCATAATATGGCTGTTTTCTAATAGTCAATTTCCTAAGAGAAAAAACAAATCTTCTCTTGATATTCTTTATTTAAATTGTTCTTGTTTTCCTTTTAAGGAATATATTTGAATATTGTTTAGGGCTTTTATATCATCAGTACATTTGAATATAACTTCTTTAATATGAAAGCATACAATACTAACTATGTAAAGTCAATTTTGGGAGAGTAAAGTCAGTTTTAAAATATTAACTTAATTGTGCTCTTAGCACTAGAGAAATGTTTTAGTTTTAAATGAAGCTAAAAATATGAATGTGCTATAAAGCCCCGAGACAGTCCTTGGTTTGCTTAACTTTCAGAATTACTGTAGAAGGATTTGTCCAGTGTCCTCTCATATAATGTGGCAAGTTCCTAGTTTCACTGTGCCTCATTTTCTCTGCTTTAAATGGGTATAATACATTTCTTTAATCTTAGGGATTATATGAAAAATTAGATAATGTCAAGAAATCACTCTGTGAAAAAGACTATAGAAGTTGAAGGACAAGTACATATAGCATATTCTATATACATAAAGGTCAAAAAATGGGTGGATGAATGGATTGAAGGTGAATGGACAGATACAGATAGATGATGGCTACATTGTTTAGGGATACATATAAATGTGTCAACGCTATAAATAAAAGCAAAGAAGTGATTAGCACAAAATTTAGTACAGTGTAGGGTGGGTTAAGAGAAATATGATAGGAATAGGCACATGGGAGCCTCCAAGGTATTAGTAATGTTTCATTTTTTAACATGAGAGGGATATATATCAGGGTCCATTAAGATTATTCTTTTAATTGAATATATATGTTGTATACTTTTATATATGATGTATTTTATAATAGGAAGTGATAGAATTATCAACTTCATGTACCAAAAGGAAGTATTACATCGAGTTGAATATAGAGTTTTGATTTTATTCATAATCTGTTGTAGTTCTTTTTAACACTTTCAAGTATCGTCTCTCCTTTTTTTCTCAGAACAGCCCTGTAAGAGGGTATTATCATTTGACAAATAAATAAACTATTAAGTGGCACTTTAATCTCTACCCAACAGGGAAGCCTTTGGAAAACAGTCTTTAGAAGCTGAGAAATGTTAATATATTGCTTGAATTACAATCTATGATTGAATCTTGCCTTTTTTTCTGAATGACTTTAGCATATTTCAAGAGCCTCTTCATCCTGAATGAGGCAGTCTTCTACATGTGAACATATGCCAAAAATATTGGGGCTGATGTCACATTTATTTGGACGTAGGCTTTGTTCTTGGCTCTGACTATATTTTGTTTTCCTTGTTTCTGGGGAAAACTAATGAATTCACCTCCTGCCTAAGGAGCCCAAAAAGATTCATTTGAATGAAACAGTTGTTTTGGAGGCATATTCTTGGTGGCCTCACTATGTCTGGCTTCTCTGACTTTATGCAGTAGTTTAGTTGTGCATGAGCCTTACATTTCATAATGCTGGGCCCTCAGATGCTCATATCCTGCTGATGTTCACACATTCTACTAATGTGCAATTTTTAGTTCATTGATTTTTTCCTCAAATGCAGTATTCTAATTATTTTTTTGAAATGTATTTTGATGAGGTGACTATTGTTGTTGTTGTCATTATTATTAGACTCTAGCTTTTCTGTGTGGTTATACCTGGAATTGAATGTTTTTCCTTGGGGTAGACTATGATTTTCACATTTTCTTTTTTGCATTCTTTGCAATTATTTCAGTTATAATGACTGTTTATTAGTTCTTTTGACAGTAGGCTATGTATGACATTATGAAAAAAGAGTAAGTTTAGAAGAATTAAATGAGATAGCTTAAATTGGAATTATTTTTTTGTTTAATCTGCCGCCAAGAAGTTCTCCTACTTAAGGGAAGAGGAACAGACCAAATACTTTTTGCACTTGCAGAGTGCTAGAATTGCACTACAACCTGTACCTTGTCTAGTCAGTATATTAATATTCTAAAAGTTATTAGATAATGGAATAAGTCCTAAACAGTAAAGACCATCATAAAGAATTTTAAATTAAAGATGAAGAAAAGGAGCACCATGCAGAGTAGGGAGGTACCTAAGGTCACTAATCGGTAAAGCTGAGGACTGAGATTGCCTGAGTCCAGATAAGGCTCTTTTGATGAGGAATTAAATATTACACTGATTTTAATTTCATACAGCATATAAAGTGTGAGGTCATAGTATGAATTTGTGATAATTGACAATTATCTATGTGGGTTATTAAAATATTTTTGCATATACTTTTGTTTTTTTTTTCTTGACATTAGAGGAAGACCATTGATCTTTTTGTCTTTTAGCAAGTTACAATATTATCTTGACAGCCTTCCTCCAAATCCAAATGAATCTAAACTTTAAAACTTATTTCTCACGTCCTTTCTTGACACCTTTTTGTATGTGTTCAAAGTGATAAATTTTCATAAAGAAGTGCTTCCTGTAAATGTAAATTATTGCTCCTAACATTGAAGATAGAAAGCAGGGGTACGATATTGATATGATAGCTAAATAAAATGTTTGCTATAGTAAAATTTTAAATAGATGATGCAGTCTAATTCATAAAATCATTTAGCTAGAAGACACTTATCTGTAGAAAGTATCTAGAAAAAAATTCAGTGTGTTTTCCTTTACTCTCATATTCACACTTTTGATACTAGATAGGCTGGAGGGTTTTTTTTTTCCCCACACTGACCAATTCTCTGAAACCTGCTTGGTGTCCTGTAATTCAGTTCAATTCTGACACTACCCAGAGTTAGCACAGAACCCACATGTAAAAGGATCAGTCCCACAGGAGTGTCCCTACGTCAGCTGCCACTTGCAAGTAGTAAGTCACCAGGTTACCCACAACTTCTGTCCAACTTGGCTACAAATTGGAGTTTCCTGCTACCCCTTACTCAGGTTCACAGAACCCAGGAGAGCAGTTTACTTACTATTGCTGGTATTTTAAAGGATGTTTTAAAGGATACAAGTGAACAGCCAGATGAAGAGATGCATAGGGCAAGTTATATGGGAAAGGATGTGAAGCCTCATTCCCTTTCCAGGAATGTGACCCTCCCAGCACCTCCACATGTTCAGCAAGTTTGGAAGCTCTTTCAACAGTCTTTTTGGATATTTATGCAGGCTTCATTTCATAGGCGTGATTGATTAAATAATTGGCCATTGGTACTAATTCAACCTCCAACCCCTCTCCCCAGCCCCAGGTCTGGTGGTGGGGCTAAAATTCCCAATCCTCTAATCATGTGCTTGGTTCCACTGACAACCAGCCCCCAGCCAAGGGGCTTTCACAGTCTTCTCTGTAGTATAAACTCAAGTGTGGCTGAAAGGGGCTTGTTATGAATAACAAAAGATTTTCCTTTCAGTTAGGAAATTGCAAGGATTTTAGGAGCTGTGTGCCAGGAATGGGACAAAGACCAAATATATAGTTCTTATTGTAAATCGCAGTATCACAGAAGGCAAATTCAACTGCCTAAGCTAAGTTCAGAAGTTGGTTGTTCACTTTTCTCTCTTCATGAAAGTGAATAAACCTGCAGAACTACTGCATAAGGAAGTGTTAACACGTAAGAGCTTTTCATTATAAATAAATATCCTAGATATTGATGAAATAAAGGGCAAACATTTCAAATGAATGTGCCCCATATGAAGCTTATTTTACTAACTTGGAAATATAAAGGATTAAAATTAATTCTACTTATTTCCCCTCTTAACTATAAGGCTACTGTTTTCTGACTCAAATGGCATTAGATGATGATGGCATAGAGTCATGCTTTTCAGTTCTTATAAAATAGTAAGCAAGATGTTGGGAAAGGGAGCTTTATTGCTTAGAAATAAAATATTATGCTTGTGAGATATTTGAGGCAGGATTTATTGATGTCTGCATTTTCCTTGGCACTGCAACAAAAAGTAAGATGAATTGATAGGGAGATGGATGGATATGTGATAAAACAATATTGTAAAATGATGGTAGAATCTAGGTGGTAAATATATTCTTTCAACTTTCCTGGATGTTTGAAAATTTTTATAATAAGATGTTGAAGGGAAATATACATTATGTTGGAGTCAGTATTTATACTTAGAGCTCAGGGAAAAAAAAGGGTAGTGTTTTGGAAATTATTCTTAGCTTTCGAAATGGTTCTTAACTTATTCAATAAATATATATGATAGGCAAAAAGAAATCATTTGTGACCAATTTGATTTCTAAATGGCTTTTCAGTTACACTTTTCACTAATGGAGCATACACAGTAAGTAAAACCATTATATGAAATCAATTCATAAAAATGTGAATACTAAAACAGTTACCTAAGAATATTAAGGGAACAAGACAATATTTGCAAAGAAAAACTTCCTGGTCAGATCATCTAAAAATGCTGGATAATATATTTAAAATATTTGCTTAAAGCAAGGTTGAGCTGGCAGGAAACGAAGGGAAACACTCAGAGGTTGAAATGACAAGGATGCTTGATTCCACAAGAGTAAGCAAACTTGAAGTTTGCCTTGAGGGCATGTGCTGGCACCTGGCAGGGAGGAACTTGGTTTACAAAGGCTGTATACTTAGAATGTAGGAGACAAAGTGTAGGGCTCAAGAAGGATCCATATCCCTATATCAATCCAGTACCATTAAAGGGTAGCATATTCTCTGAACTATAAGGAAGGAAGGTATGAACAGCATGGAGGAATGGTGGGCCAAAAAGAATATTAAACTTGTGGGAACACTAAAATCGATAGTATGAAACATAAACACCAATGTCTAATTCAAGGGGTTAAAATTAAGATAAAATCCTGGACAGGAACAATTTTAAAAAATGAAATAATAATAATTAGACGGTAGGGAAATTTTTTTAGAAACATGAATGAAGAAGTTAAAGCATTCTATGGTCTTTATACTTTTCAAGAGGAAGATAGAGATACTGATTAATACTAGATTTTATTAAGTAAAATACACATGGTAGAATTTCTAGGGTAATCACTAAAAAAATAGAGTACATAGTTTTCAAACAAATATAGTGAAAATGTTGGATGAAGAAAAAAATTCATCCCAAAAGAAGGCAAGAATTGGGGGAGGGTACGGCATATAGGGGGAACAAACATTTAAAACAACAACAACAAAAAAGAAAACAGAAAACACACAATGTGGTGGTAGAAATCAATTTTAAGAATCAATAATCATTATCAATGTAAATGAGCTAAATTTTTCATTTGCAAAGATTGTTGAAACAGATTTTTCTTGTAAGTTTTTACAAGAGACATGTAAAACAGACAAGTTTAAAAACTAGAGAATGGGAAAAATTATACTAGGTAAGTAACCAAAAAAGAACTAGTGAGGTTATAGAAATAGTCTTTAGAGTAAAATCATTGGTAGGGATTACTAGAGATCAGTATTGGTAGAAAAATTGATTTCGCTAGGAAGATAAAACAATTCTGAATATGTAAAACATAGCTTAAATACACATGAAATAAATCAGTAAATCCACTATCATAGTTGGAGATTTTAATTCCTTTCATGTGATAATTGATAGATTAAGCAAATAAAATATCAGTAAGGAAATATAAGATTAGAACAATATGATTAAAAGCTTGATTTAATGGATGTATATAGAGTACTATCTACAACTTTGGAAGCTATACTTTTTTCATGAACAAACAAAACATTTTTTTAAAATTGACCATGTCCTAGGCCATAAATCCTTCAAAATTTCAAAGGATTAGTTAGTTGTCTTTACCCAGTAATTAAATATTGAGTGCCACATGCCAGCACTATTGTTAGAACTAGGACAATAGCAAAGAACAAAACAGACAAACATAAAAAAATCCATGGCATCATAAAGCTTACATTATAGTAAAAGAAACTATGTAAATAAGTAGGTAGAATATATAGTATATTAGATAATGATATGTTCCACAAAGATGAACAAAGCAGGGACAGTGGTTAGGGAGTATTGCATGGTGGAGTGAGTGGACTACAGTTTTAAATAAAGTTGTCAAGCAAATGAATGGATAAAGAAGATGTGGTACATATTTACAATGGAATATTACTCAGCCATCAGAAAGGATGAATACCTACCATTTGCATCGACAATGGATGGAACTGGGGGGAATTATGCTAAATAAGTCAAGCAGAGAAAGACAATTATCATATGGTTTCACACATATGTGGAACATAGGGAACAGCACGGAGGACCATGGGGAAGGGAGGGAAAACTGAAGGGGGAGAAATCAGAGAGGGAGATGAACCATGAGAGACTATGGACTCTGGAAAACAAACTGAGAGTTTCAGAGGGGAGGGGGGTGAGGGGATGAGGTAGCCAGCTGATTGGTATTGAGGAAGGCACTTCTTGTTGTGATGAGTACTGGGTGTTATGCACAACTAATGAATCATTGAACACTACATCAAAAACTAATGATGTACTATACAGTGGCTAACTGAACATAAATAAAATAATAAAATAAAATAAAATAAAATAAAATAAAATAAAATAAAATAGGGAAGGCCTCACTAAGAAGGTGAACTATGAGTTAAATCCCAGCAGTTTCACTGGAGCAGTGAATGGAATGGCAGAATAATAAGAAAATGGGTCAGAAAGGTAGCAGGTGGCTTGCTAATATAGGACTTTGTTGCCTATTATAAGGAATTGAGATTTTTCTTTTGAATAGTAGGGGAAGTCAGAGGATTTGGAATCAGCAAGTGAATAGATCACTCAGATGCTGTCAAAAATAGACTTTTGAAGGATAAGGGCATTTGGGAGTCTACTGCAATAATTGAGTGAGAAACAGTGACCATTCAGAGCAGGTTGACAGCAAAAGGGATGAGGACAGAGTGGTTGGATTTTGAATATATTGAAGATTTTGCTGACAGTGTTTGCTGACAGACTGGATGAAGAATATGATAGAAAGAGAAGTCAAAGATGACATCAAGTGTTTGGACCAGAGCTACTTGAAAAATGGAGTTGCCACTGACAAGAGTTTTAAGACCACAGAAAGAATAGGTGTGTGGGAAAAGGTCCTGAGATTAGTTTTAGACATGTTGAGTTTGAATGAGGAATTCAGAGGTGAGTTCTGAAGCAGAGTTATAAAGGGAAATACATAGTCTTAACTGTTTACGATAGAAAAGAAGAAAGACTCAAAGAGCTATGCAATCTAAGAAATTTTTTTAAATATCAGTAAAATACTCAAAGTGGAAAAGGAAATAATAAAAATATGTTCAGAAATTAATGTAACAAAAAAGTGGTAAGAGGATTAATAAAGTTATAAGCACTTGTTTTTTGAGAAGATTAGTAAAATAGAAAAATAGTGAACAGTATTAGGGATATAAAAGGGACTTGATAGACATATAAGAGGATTTTAAATATTGAAATAACCCTGTTTACTATGAACAGCTTCATTACAAAAAACTTGAAAAATTAGGTGATAGGGAAATTTTTTTAGAAAAATAAAAATAACCAAAACTAACTAAAAAAGAAATAGAAGAGCTGAATAGCTCTATAACCTCTAAAAAATGAAATTAGTAATTAACATTTTCCCATGAAGTATGCTACAGTCCCAAGATATTTTTAACAAGTGAAGTTCGATCACTATATTCACACAAATTTTAATTTGTTGGTTTTTTTAGTCCTTTTTTTTTTTAAATTTTATTTATTTATTCGACAGAGATAGAGACAGCCAGCGAGAGAGGGAACACAAACAGGGGGAGTGGGAGAGGAAGAAGCAGGCTCCTAGCGGAGGAGCCTGATGTGGGGCTCGATCCCAGAGCACCAGGATCACGCCCTGAGCTGAAGGCAGACACTTAACGACTGAGCCACCCAGGCACCCCATTTAGTCCTTTTTTTCAAGTGCATATTTATTTACATAGTTGTAATTATTGAGTATATGAAATTTTTAAAAAATCCTAAGAGGGTTAATTCACTATAATGGCATTTCAAGAGACTTTTACTCTCTTTGATATGGTACTCAGATTTGAAAGATTTATTGTGGCCTTTAGAAAGTGGCCCACACACATATGAACAGACCTTTTTATTTATTTATTTTTTAGAAAAAAAGATGAAAGAACAAAGAGGGAAAATAAGCAGAAGGGAACAACAGAAAAACCTCAAGCCCTTTAACTAAAAGCACCTAGAAAAATGTGCTTTCATACATGAAGGCGCTGGTTTTCATGTGGGCCTGCTTAGGGTTGGTTGGGATGGAAAACTGTGAGTATGGGGCTACTTTGGATTTCTGCCAAGGGGTGAGGGGCCTCTACCATAATGGCAAGTTGAAAAAAAAGTTATGATGCTAATCAGTAAACCAGGATGCCAAACAAAATTGGCAGAGTATTGGTAAATATAAATTGAAGGCCATTTCATGAACACTTTTATATACTTGGCTCTTCCTTAAGGTTCCCCTTTTGTAGTTAGGGGTGTGGCCCAACTGTGTTGCATTTGGCAGTCTGGCATTCCTTACAGCATGACTTCCCTGTATGTAACTATGCCAATGAAGTTAAGTCCTTAGATTTTGTTTATGTTGCTCATATTCTCTGTCAGATATTGTATCTAAAAATCAAAAGGGGTAAAAACTGCATTGTTAAAGAAAACGATGATTCCTTTGGAAAGCTATGATAATAACCATTCGGTTTTACTAGAATTACTGTAATGGCATTAGGGAACTCTCTTTTGCCCCGCGCAAGAGAAATAGACTAGATTCATTGTAGGGATCAAGCTAAGAGTGGGGATGGTCTTTGTATTAGGCAGCACATTGAATGGATGAATCTTAAGACTTTTCTCAAAGTCATTAGTCATTAGTTATCTTTTCATCTATGATGTACAAAATGTTTTCCACCAAAATTCCAGATGAGTTGTCTTTTCAGAACTGTTTGTCACTCTCAGTTTCTCTTGCATGCAACTCCCCACTGTTTTTGCTGGTACTCTTCAATGAGTGATATTCTAGGACCTGGGTAAAAGGCCATGTTTATGAGTGAGTGAACTGTGTCTACAGACCTGACTTTTTTTTTTTTTTTTTAAGAGAGATTGAGATAGAGGGGCGCGTGGGTGGCTCAGTCATTAAGCGTCGGCCTTTGGCTCAGGGCGTGATCCTGGGGTCCTGGGATCGAGCCCCACATCGGGCTCCATGCTCCGCTGGGAGCCTGCTTCTTCCTCTCCCACTCCCCCTGCTTGTGTTCCCTCTTTCGCTGGCTGTCTCTCTCTCAGTCAAATAAATAAATAAAATCTTTAAAAAAAAGAGAGAGATTAAGACACAGAGAGAGTAGGGTGGAAGGGGCAGAGGGAGAATCTTAAGCACCGAGCCTGACTTGGGACTTGATCTCATGACCTTAAGATCATGACCTGAGCCAAAATCAAGAGTTGGATGCTTAACCAACTGAGCCACCCAGGCGCCACCTGACCAAGGCAGCTGTTGACTTCAAACCCTAGACTGGCCCTGGCTGATGGCCTCCTCATACTTCTTGTCAGGAAGTCTTGGTCTCTTTCATTTGGCAGAGAGGGATTAAAAGGCTAGGACCTGGGGGCGCCTGGGTGGCTCAGTCGTTAAGCGTCTGCCTTTTGCTCAGGTTGTGATCCTGGGGTCCTGGGATCGAGCCCCACATCGGGCTCCCTCCTCGGCGGGAAGCCTGCTTCTCCCTCTCCCACTCCCCTTGCTTGTGTTCCCTCTCTCTCGCTGTGTCTCTCTCTCTCTGTCGAATAAATAAAATCTTAAAAAAAAAAAAAAAAAAGACTAGAACCTGTTCACATTCCCTGTATTCAATGAATGACTTTTAGGTACCTTTGAGCCTACCACCTAGCAGCAATGGGTATGTACTAAGAGATGACTGTGGACACTTTTATTACAAAGTTACAGCTGTATTAAAGCTGAAGGATGAGGATAGCCTTTACCAATGTGGTAAAAATCAAAGATGTCTTACTATATGGTGAAGGACATGTGGTATGTGCAAAAGTAAGAGAGGTATGATGATTCTTGGCTATTGACACTCATGAACGCTTTGTAAAGTCTAGGAGAAATTTTGCTTTGTTAGATATTCTACCTTGTTGAGGTCTGAAAAGAAACGTGCAGAGAAAATACAACCAACAGTTTATGAGGCAGATGTTATTACATTTGCAGATCTCATGGCTCAAGGAAGGACCATGACATATAGTGTAGGAACACTAATAAATTTCAGAATATGTCTACCTTTATATGAAATATATTTGCTTCCTTTGTGTTTAGTATAGACACAACCTTAATAATTCTTCATCCTTTTATTGTATATTTAAACTTCACAGAACTCAAAAATACTATGAACAGATGATGTAACTTTATTTCTAATTATAGTAAGTACTCTCACCCATCTGTCTCCTTCTGGAGGAAACAAGATAAGTATCATTCTGTTCCTAGTTTTTGAATTCCCCCCTCTTCCCGTTCCTTCCCTACATGTTCAAATAATAAAATAATACTCAGCTTGCTATATATTCTGATCTTTATTAGCTATCTTATTATATATTTGCTAGAAAGAGATACTTAAGTTTCGTCAGTTCCTGGAGAACTAAGGAGTGTCTGTCTAAATTTTAGGGAGGTAACAAATATTAGCTTTCCTTGGAAAGCTAACATGTGGGCCTCAGCAGTGTTGAAGTGGTTAGAAAAGAGACATTACTTTGGGAAAATCTTCAATGAGCACTCTGATACATGTTGTTACAACTGTGCAAGGATATGTATTTGTCTTTAGTTCATAGGTTTTATAAATAAATGTTGTTTAACCCTAAAGGTCTTCCACTAATTCAACTTTTCCTGATCCAGAGGACAGTGCATTGTCATTATAGTTTTTTAGAACACTAAGCTACATTTTTTTTCCAAAATAAAAATAGCTTTCTAATTGTAGAAGTAATACATAACTTTTTTTCACAGTATAATATCATTGCCCGCTTTGCCTGTCAATAAGTATAGATTCACATCTTGCATTATAAGGATGCACCACCATAATTGATTCAACCTATCTATGGACATGGATTATTTCCAATGTTTTGCTACTATAAACAATGCTATAATAAGCATATTCATATATATATGATATATACATATCTCACATACCTACACACACACCTTTGTGCATTTATCTGATTATTTCCTAAGAATAAATTCCTATAAGTGGAATTACTGAGTCAGGAGTTATTCTTGATATATATGGTCAAATGTTCCCCTCACCTTTTTGTGAAGTTACTTATCATACCCACCGTTGAAAAATCAGTATCTTAAAACATTGACAATTAACTAGGTAGAATTTGGCATCTTTCTGCTTTTATTTTTTATGTATTCTTTCTATTAAAGTTCTTTTTAATAATTTATAAACTTTATTTTTAGAGCGGTTAGATTCATGGGAAAATTGAGAGGAAAGTATAGAGATTTCTCATATACCCTCTGTCCCACATCTACTCTAACATTAATTTCTCTTTTTACTGATGGTGATTGCATACATTTCACACACACACACACACACACACACATAGGCTACTTATTATGCGAATGGCTGTTATTTAACGTGTGCTAGTTAAAGCTGAGGGCTTTATAAACATGATTATATTTAATCCTCACATCTTAGCCTCTGTTTTGTATGTTAGCCATTCTGAGAGGTATGTAGTGATATTTCAGTGTAGCTTTAGTTTCCATTGCCCTAATGGATAATGATGTTGAATATCTTTTCATACAATTGTTTGCAATTAGATTCTCTTTGATGAAATGTCTCAATATCTTTTGCCCGTTTTCTAATTTTTTTATTGTTACATTTTGCATTCTTTATATGTTTTGATACTTACCCTTTGTCACATATGTGGTTTGTAAATATTTTCTCTCAGTCTGTAGCTTGTCTTTCCATCCTTTTAATAGCGTATTTGGCAGAATAAAAATTTTTAATTGTGATAAAGTCCAATAGATCAATTTTTCCTTTTATGAATAGTGCTTTTGGTGTCAAATGTCTTTGCCTAGCCTTATACACCAAAGACTTTCTCTTATGTTTATTTTCTAAAAACTGTGTAATTTTAAATTTTACATATAAGACCATAATTCTTTTTGGGCAATTTTTACATAAGTGTGAGATTTGGGTTGAGGCTTTTTTGGTTTTTATTTTATTTTGTTTTGTTTTGTTTTATTTTTTATATCTGGTTGTTCTTGTACCATTTGTTGAAAAGGTTACTGCATTGATTTTGCATTGCAATGACGCAGTGACATTGCAATGATGCAAAGGTGCATTTGCACCTTTGTCAAAAATCAGTGGGCATATTTGTGTGGGTCAATTTCTGGTTTCTCAGTTTTATTCCATTGTTTTATGTACTGTCCTTCTGTCACTACCATGCAGTCTTGATTAATGTAACTATATGAGTCTTGAAATCAGGTAGACTGATTCTTCTCATTTTCTTCTTTTTCCAGATAGTTCTGCTGTTCTAATTCCTTTGTCTTTCCATATAAATTTTGGAATGATTTTGTCTATCTAAAATCTATCTTGCTTTGAATTTGGTGGGAATGGTGCTCAACTTGTTTATATCAATTTAAGCAGAACTGACACCTTTACTATGTTTAATTTCCGATCTATGAAGATAGTATGTCTCTCCATTTATTTAGATTTTCTCTACTTTTGTTTACCAGCATTTTGTAGTTTCAGCATACAAATCCTATACAAGTTTTGTTAGATTTGCATCTTAGTATCTCATATTTTTTTACTAATTGTCACTGATATTGTATTTTTTATTTTGTGTGTACATGTTCATTGTTATTATATAGTAATATAATTGATATTTTGTGTGTTGCTCTATCCTGTGGCCTTGCTGAATTCAGTTAGTAATTTTAGGAGACTTTTTTGTAGACATAGACCACAATGTCATCTGCAAATAGGGGCAGATTTCTTTCTTCCTTTTTGATATATACCACTATTATTTCCCTTTCTTCCCTGGCTAGAACTTCCAGCACTATGTTGAAAAAGTGGTGAGAGGGGACATCCTTTCCTTGTTCCTAGTGTTAGGGGAAAACATTTCCGAGTTTAACCATTAAGAACAATGTAGGGTGTAGGTTTTTAAAGATGTTCTTTACCAATTGAGGAAGTTCTTCTCTTTTCCTGTTTTTCTGAGGGTTTTTATCATCATGGTTGTTGGATTTTGCCAAATGCGTTCTCTGTATGACTTCATATGGTTAGGTGATTTTTGTTCTTTAGCCTATTATTATGATAGGTTACATTGATTAAACTAGCCTTGTATCCCTGATATAAACCCCATTTAGTCATGGTGCATAATCCTTTTCATATTGCTGTAATCTGCTTGTAATGTTTTTAAAGAATTTTTGCATTTAGGGGTGCCTGGGTAGCTCAGCCTGTTGGGCGTCTGACTCGGTTTCAGCTCAGGTCATGATCTCATGGTCCTGGGAATAAGCCCCACATTGGGATCACCATTCATCAAGGAGTCTACTTGTCTCCCTCTTTCTCTGCCCCTCCCCCAAAGATAAATAAATAAATATTCTTTTAAAAAGAATTTTTACATTTGTATTCGTGAGGGACTGTTTATCTGTAATCTTTTTTGGTAATTTTTTTTTTTATTAAAAAAAATTTTAAGTGATCTGTACACTGAGTGTGGGGCTTGAACACATGACCCTGAGATGAAGAGTCACATGTAATACTGACTAAGCCAGCCAGGCCCCCCTTTCTTTGTTTGATTTTAATATGTGGGTAATAATAGCTTCATTACATGACTTGGGAAGTGCTCCTGCTGCTTAAGCTCTATGGAAGAGATAATGTAGAATTTCTGTTAATTTTTTAAACACTCTAAAGTTAATAAATCTGGGGCTAGAGATTTATTTTCTAGTACTTTTAAAATTATGAATTCAATGTCCTTAAACTTACAGAGCTATGCAGATTATCTGTTTCATATTGGATAGGTTTTGATAGTTTGTACTTCTTGAAGTATTTGTCCATTTCACCTAAAATCTCAAATTTATGTGTGTGTGATATTTGTAATATTCCCTTACTAACATCTGGATGTCTATAGGGTCTGTAGTGATAATCCCTGTTTCATTCTTGATATTGGTAATTTGCGTATTTCTTTCTTTCTTTGTTAATCTTGCTAAAGGTTCATCAATTTTATTGCTCTTTTTGAAGAGCAATAAATTAAAATTCCTTTGTTTCACTGATTTTTTTTCAATTTCATTGGTTTCTACTCATCTTTATTATCTTTATCCTTCTTGCTTTGGGTTTATTCTGCCCTTCTTTTTCGAGTTTCTTAAGGTGGAGCTTAGATTATTTTTCTGTGGGTGATGTTTAATTAATTTTATTTTTAGAAGAATTTATTATCAAAGTATAGTTGATGTACAATATTATATCAGTTTCAGGTGTACAACATAGTGACTCAACAATTCTATACATTACTTAATGTATATTACTTATTTTACATCACCACAATAAGTGTAGTTACCAAGGAAGCTTAGATTATTGACATTGGACATTTCCTCTTTTCCAATATGAGCATTTAGTGCTATAAATTTCCCTCTAATTACTGCTTTCACTGTGTCTCACACGTTTGGTATGTTGTATTTTCATTTTCATTCAGTTAAATTCTTTTCATTTTACATTGAGACTTCTTTAGCCCATTAATTATTTAGAAGTGTGTTGTTTATAAGTGGAGATTTTCCTATCTGTTACTGATTTCTAGTTCGATTCCATTGTGGTCAGAGAACACACTCTATGATTTCACTTCTTTTACATTTGTTAAGGTTTGTCTTATGACCAGGATACTTAGGAAAGAATATTTGCTCAATGTTGTAGGGTGGAATGTTCTATAACTGTCAACAGATCAAGCTGGTTCATAGTGCTGTTGAGTTATAACATGACTTTACTGATTTTCTATTTAGTTATTCTATCCATTTTGAGAGAGGAGTGTTGAAGTCTCCAGCCATAATTGTGGTTTGTCTATTTCTCTTTCCAGTTTTATCAGTTTTTCCTCACATGTTTTCAGCTTTGATGTTTGATATATACTCTGTCTTTATGGTGGAATAACTTACCCATTATGTAATATCTCTCTGTCTCTGTTAATTTTCTTTTCTCTTAAGTCTTTATCAGATGTCAATATAGACACTCTGCTTTACTTTTGTGTTTGCATAATAATTTTTCCATCCTTAAGTTTTAACCTGCCTGTTTGAAATAAGTTTCCTAGAGACAACATATAAGTGGGTCATGTTTTTATTTTTATGTATGTTTTTAAATTTAATTAACATATACTGTAGTATTGGTTTCAGGAGTAGAATTTAGTGATTAATCACTTAAATATAACACCCAGTGCTCATCCCAACAAGTGCCCTCCATAATGCCCATTACACATTAAGCTCATCCCCTGCCAACCTCCCCCCTCAGCAACCCTCAGTTTGTTCTCTACAGTTAAGAGTCTCTTATGGCTTGCCTCCCTCTCTGTTTTGATCTTATTTTATTTTTCCTTCCCTTCCCCTATGCTCATCTGTTTTGTTTCTTAAAATCCACATATGAGTGAAATCATATATTTGTCTTTCTCTTACTTTGCTTAACATGATACACTCTAGTACCATTCACATAGTTGCAAATGGCAAGATATATATATATATATATATATATATATATATATATATTTTGTCTTTGCTAAATTCATGTATCAGGTCTAGCAGTTTTTTTTGTTTGGAGGCTTTTGGGTTTTCTACATAGAGTATCGTGTCATTTGCAAAGAGTGAAATTTGACTTCTTCCTTTCTGATGTGGATGCCTTTCATTTCTTTTTGTTGTCTGATTGCTGAAGCTTGGATGTCTAGTACTGTGTTGAACAACAGTGATAAGAGTGGACATCCCTGTTGAGTTCCTGACCTCAGGGCAAAAGCTCTCAGTTTTTCCCCATTGAGGATGATATTCACTGTGGGACTTTCCTTTGTGGCCTTCCTGATACTGAAGTATGTTCCCTCTATCCCTGCTTTGCTTAGGGTTTTTATTAAGAAAGGATGCTGTATTTTGTCAAATGCTTTTTCTGCAGCTATTGAGAGGATCATATAGTTCTTACCCTTTCTTTTATTATTGTGGTGTATCACATTGATAGATTAGCAGATATTGAACCACCCCAGTGGTTCAATAGGAAGAACTCTCACTTGGTTGTGGTGAATACTCCTTTTAATTTACTGTTGGATTTAATTTACTGTAGGCTAGTATCTTGTCGAGAATTTCTGCATCCATGTTCATCAGGGATATTGGTCTGTACTTCTCCTTTTCAGTGGAGTCTTTGTCTTATTTGGATCAAGTAATGCTGGCCTCATATAAAGAGTTTGGAAGTTTTCCTTCCATTTCTATTTTTTGGAATAGTTTAAGAAAAATAGATATTAATTCTTCCTTTAAATGCTTTGTAGAATTCACCTGTGAAGCCATCTGGCCCTTGAGGGTTTTGTTTGGAGATTTTGATTACTGACTCAGTTTCTTTGCTGGGTATGGATCTGTTCAGTTTTCTGTTTCTTCCTGTTTCACTTTTGGTAGTTTATATGTTTCTAGGAATTTATCCATTTCTTCAAGATTGCCTGATCTGTTCACATGTAATTGCTCATAATCATCTCATAATTGTTTGTATTTCTGTGGTGTTGATTGTTATCTCTCCTCTTTCAGTCCTGATTTTATTTATTTGGTTCCTTTCTCTTTTTATAAGTCTGGCTAGGGTTTTATCAATTTTGTTAATTCTTTCAAAGAACCAGCTCCTAGCCTCGTTGATCTGTTCTACTGGGTTTTTATTATTATTATTATTATTATTATTATTATTATTATTATTAATTTCTCTATCATTGATTTCTGCTCTCATCTTAATAATTTCCCTTCTTCTGCTTCCCTTCTGCTCCTTCCCCTTTTCCCTTCCCTTTAGGCTTTATTTCGTGGTCTTTCTCTAGCTCCTTTAGGTGTAAGGTTAGGTTGTTTATTTGAGACTTTTCTTGCTCCTTGAGAAAGGCCTGTGTTGCTATACACTTCATACCTCATATGACTGACTGCCTTTGCTGCATCCCGAAGGTTTCAACTGTCATGTTTTCATTTTTGTTTGCTTCCATGTAATTTTTTAAAAATTTCTTCTTTAATTTCCAGGTCAGGCCATTCATTCTGTAGTAGGATGTTCTTTATAATCTTAATAATTTCATGTAAATTGTGGTCTTTCCGATTTTTTTCTTGTTGACTTCAGGTTTTATAGTGTTGTGCTCTGAAAATATGCATGGTATATGATCTCAGTCTTTTTGTACTGGTCGAGGCCTAAGATTTGTGACCCAGTATGTGATCTATTCTGGAGACTGTTCCATGTGCACTTGAAAAGAATGTGTTTTTGCTGCTTTAGGGTGATCACTGCTGTAAATATATCTGTTAAGTCTCTCTGGTCCAGTGTGTCATTCACAGCCATTGTTTCCTTGTTGATCTTCTGCTTAGCTGATCTGTCCATATTCCTGAGTGGGGTGTTAAAGTCCCCTACTATTATTGTATTATTACAGTGATTATCAATGAGTTTCCTTAGGTTTGTTATTAATTGACATATATTTGGCTGCTCCCAAGTTGGGGCATAAATATTTACAATATTGAGATCTTCTTGTTGGATAGACCCCTTTATTATGATATACTGCCTTTCTTTATCTCTTGTTACAGTGTTTGGCTTAAAATGTAGTTTGTCCGATATAAGTAGGCTACTCCAGATTTCTTTTGATGTCCATTAGCCTGATAGATTGTTCTCCACCCCCTCACTTTTAATCCGGAGATGTCCTTGGGTCTAAAATGACTTTTTTATAATACCGATGGGTCTTGTGTTTTTATCCATTCTGTTACACTATATCTTTTGATTGGAACATTGAATCCACTTATATTCAGAGTGATTATTCATAGATATGAATTTAGTGCCACTGTATTACATGTAAAGTTGCTATTCCTATAGATTGTCTCTGTTCCTTTCTAGTATTTATTGCTTTTGGTCTCTCTTTTCCACTCAAAGGATCCCCTTTGATATTTCTTGCAGAGCTGGCTTAGTGTTCACAATCTCCCTTAGTCTTTGCTTGTCTTGGGAACTCTTCATCTCTCCTATTCTGAATGACAGCCTTTCTGGATATAGTATTCTTGACTGCATATTTTCCCATTTAGCACATTAGGGAGAGTGCTAAAGAGAGTAACTCTTTAGCATGTTACTCTCTTCTGGCCTGCCATGTTTTTGTGGACAGGTCTGCTGCTAGCCTTATGTGTCTACCCTTGTAGGTTAAGGACCTCTTGTCTCTAGCTGCTTTCTACATTCTCTCTTTATCTTTGTATTTTGCAAGTTTCACTATGACATCTTGGTGTTAACCTGTTTTTATTGATTTTGAGGGGAGTTCTCTGGGCCTCTTGGACATGAATTCCTGTTGCCTTCCCCAGATTAGGTAAATTCTTCAGCTATAATTTGTTCAAATAAACCTTCTGCCCCTCTTTTCCCCACTGTTCTGGCAATTCCTGTGATATAGATATTATTGCACTTTTTGGAATCACTGAGTTCCCTAAGTCTATATTTGTGATCTAACAGTTTTCTTTCCCTCTTCTTTTCAGCCTCATTATTTTCTATAATTTTATCTTCTATATCACCTGTTCATTCCTGTACTTCTTCCATCTTTGTTGTGATTACATCTGGTCGGTTTTGCACATCAGTTATAGCATTTTTTTATTTCAGCCTGACTAGTTTTTAGGTCTTTTAACTCTACAGGAAGGGTTTCTCTTGTGTCTTCTATGCCTATTTCAAGCCCAGCTAGTATTCTTATGACTATTGTTCTAAGTTCTGCTTCAGAAACCCCTGGATGTGATTTCTTTTTTATCTTTCTCTTGTGGAGAATTCTTCTGTCTTGTCATTATGTCTGGGCTTCTGTTTTTTGCATGTTATGAAAGTTTGTTATGTTTCCTGCTCCTAAAAGTAATGCCATATGAAGAAGGGGTCATATACTGTCCAGGGCCTGGTGCTTCAGGAAGTGTTTCTGGTGTATGCTGTGTGCACCCTGTTATTGTGTTCTGGCTGCTCTTTCCCACAGGTCAGCCCTCTGCAGAGTTCCTCCTTGCAGTGGGGAGAGTTTGGACCTTCAATTAGATATGCTTTGATATGTTTGTTAAGATAAGCCTGATTTTGGGGGGAAAAATGCAGCCCCATCTAAAAAAACGAGAAAAGGAAACAAATGTTATCTTCCCCCTGTGCGCACCTCTGTACCCTGCTGTTGAATGGACACTCAGTGGTGCCCAGCAGGCCTTTTGTCCTTGGAGAGGCAATATATCCTTCCAAATGTGCACCAGGAAGGGGAGCGTTCTCTTCCAGTACGACCCACAGGATCCCTACACAATGGCATCTTGAGTGAATCCTACACACTGTTCTCTCTCCCACTCTCTCCCTTTCTCCCTGACTTCTCTCCATATAAAGGGCTGTGTCCCCTCTCACCGTGGCTTTTCTATCCCCAGGTCACATCTCTGAACCTTGCATCAGCCATGTTCTGTCCCTCCAATTGTGCAGATTGTTTTCTTAATCCTCAGATCAATTTTCTATTTGTTCAAAATGATTTGATGTTGATCTAGCTGTTTTGAGGGATGAGGGAAGCCCAGGCTCCCCCCTACTACCTCACCATCTTAACTCCTCCAGGGTCATGTTTTTAAATTGAATATGCCAGTCTCTCTTTTAGTTGTTATATTTAGACCATTTTCATTTAATGTGATTATTGATATGTTTAGGTTTAAGGCTGCAATTTTTGTTTATTTTCTGTTTTTGCTCTCCCTTTTTTATTTTACTATTTTTTCTGCCTTCATGTATATTACTTGAACGTTCTTTAGAATCCCATTCTTATTTACCTTGATTCGTTTTTTCATGTTGCTTTTTTATTAAGATGAAATTAATATAAAAATTCAACATTTCAACCATTTTCATGTGTATAATTGTTTTTTAGTATATGACCATCATTGCGATCTAATTCAAAACATTTTCATTATCCTAAAGAGAATCTCCATGTACATTAAGCAGTCATCCCTAATCTTCCATCTCCTTAGCTCCTGAAAGTCACTAATCTACTCTCTCCCTTTATGATGGTTTCTGTTCTGAACATTTAATATAAATGGAATTATTTATCCATTTCACTTAGCATATCTTCAATTTATCCATGTCGTAGTATGTTTCAGTATTTCATTCCTTTATATAATATTCCATTATATGGATATACTACATTTTGTTTATCCATTCATCTGTTGATGGACAGTTGAGTTGTTTCCACTTTTGGGCCATTATGAATAATGCTGCTGTGAATATTTCTGTACAATTTTTTTTGTGAGCATATGTTTTCAGTTGTCTTGGGTATACTTAGAAGTGGAATTGCAAAGTTACATGGTAACTGTATGTTTGGCCATTTGAGGATCTGCCAGATCGTTTTTCAAAGTATTTGCATCATTTTACATTCTCACCAGCAATATATGAGAATTCCAGTATCTCCACATCCTTGCCAACACTTGTTGTCTGACTTGCTGATTATAGTCATCCTAGTGGGTATGAGTGATATCTCATTGTTGATTTGCTTTACATTTCTATAATGATTAAAGATGTTGGACATCTCTTTATGTGCTTTTTAGTTATTTGCATATCTTCTTTGGGGAAATATCCAAGTTCTTTGCCCATTTTGTCATTGGACTGCTTGTCTTGTTGTTGAGAATTCTTTATACATTGTAGATTGTAGACTCTTCTCAGGTATATGATTCGCAAATATTTTCTCTCATTCTATAGGTCATTTTTTCACTCTTTCGATAGTGTTTGATGTGCAGAAGTTTTTAATTTTGATGAAGTTCAGTTTACTGCCTTTTGTTTCCTGTGCTTCTGGTGTCATATTTAAGAAATCATTGTCTACTTCAAGGTCACAAAGATTTACTCCTGTGTCCTTCCATGAATTTTATAGTCTTAGCTCTTATGTTTATGTCTTTGATCCATTTTGAGTTAATTTTTATGTATGCTGTAAAGTAGTGATCTAAATTTATTCATTTACGTATGGATATCCAAATTTCACGGTACCATTATTATCTAGCAGGAATGAAAATTCTATTTCCCTACTCAGCCTTCTCTGATATCACTCTGAGGAGCAAAGTAGGGATAGAGCTCCTGTTTCAGTCCCTAAGATTGGAAGTCATAGACCTTTGCTGTCATGGGTGGGGACATTTTTCTGGGTATTTGGCTGGAGTAAAGCGGTTATTTCTAAGAGGGTTTTTTTGTTTTGTTTCATTTTGTTTTGTTTTGTTTTGGTCTTGGTAGACTGTCCTTTCTCAGTTCTTTGAATAAAGAGACCAGGGCTTTTGGAATGCTTTTTCTTTCTCTGTACCTTATGGCATTTTGGGGTTGCTGACTTATTCAGCTTCAAGTCTGGAACATATGAGGCAAAAAGAAAAGCCAGAAACACTATTATGTCTTTCCTTGTCCCAAGTTTTCTAAGCTGGTTTGTCTTTTTCTCCCCACCTTTCAGTCTTCTTATGTTTGTTTTTATTTATAAGGTCCAGGTTTTTAAATTGTACTTAGAGGGAGATGTAGGAAAAGTATTTCTATCATACACTCCCAGCAGTGGAAGCCTCTTGACACATTTTTAAAAACCCTAAAATCCCTGTCCATTGATGCCATTACCTTCACAGTTAAAAAAGGAAATTGTATAGAACTTTATCTGAACATAATCTTTCTAAAACCCCCTGGAGGCCAGGGTGGGTTTAATGGGTTTCTCTAATAGATCATAGCTGTTTTTAAGGCAGTCTGACTTGCTCCTCAGAGTGATGTCAGCAAAGGTCTATGACTTCCGACTTCCTAAGGCCTACTTATGACTTTTCTACTATGTATATTCTTTTAAGAAGACTTAGCAGAAAGCATAAGTTCCTTTTACATATTACTACTATTATTATTGTCCTCAGTTTCACCCAAGGAATGGATCTTTAGTCGTCCATTCCCTGAACATTTGGACCAACCACTTCACTAACTTCTCCTCCCTCTTTCATTGTGATGTGCCATACTCTGCAGTGATATATAGTAGTCTGTGGATTTTTAGATACTGTAGCTTGATAGGAAATAGCAACTTTTCCCATTCTCTGGTGTGCTATCAGTACAGATCAGTGGGGTTTTTTATTTTAAGATTTATTCATTTATTTTAGAGGGAGGAAGAGCACAGAAGGAGGGGGAGGGACAGCAGGAGAGGGAAAGGGAGAGAGAGAATCTCAAGCAGACTCCCCACTGGATGTGGAGCCTGATGCAGAACTTGATCTCACCACCCTGAGATCATGACCTGAGCCGAAATCAAGAGTTGGCCACTTAACCGATTGAGCTACCCAGGCATCCCTAGATCAATGGTTCTTAACTGTACACAGAAACTTTCACAGGTATTCTGCCAAACTTTGATTAACATGTAATGTCCTATTTTGCTAAAAACTATATGGACATCCTATTATAGTGTTATTTATTAAATAGAGCACTGAGAAGAATGAGCCATATGACATTATATAGTTGGGATATTCATTTTTGCCAATAAAACATTAATTTCATTAATACTAATTTTCAAGAGAAAAAGTGTTTTTGTTTTACCTGGGAAATTTGCCTTGTGAGCATATGAAACAGCTCAGTTTAGTAAGTAAGTTCTGCATAAAGACAGTGCTGAGAGGTGATGACTGAGAACATTTTTTTTTTTTTTTTGGTTTTTGGTTTTAATTTAGTCAAATAATGGTCTTCATCCATCTAGTGAAATACAACTTGATTACATGAAGAGAAATTTAATTATTTAATAAGGTCACAATTAGGAACGAATTTACTTATTCTTTATCATCTGTGAGATTCTTAACATACCACAACGATCGTATCAACTTCTCTTCCAATTGCTAACAAGGCAAGAATTTACCTTTAAACATAAAAAGTTCACTCTGGCCATAGATCGTAGAGATAAACTATGTAGAGGCAATTCAATGAGACATCCCCACTTTCTTCCCTGTCCCCAGTGAATAAGGTCATTTGAATAAGGTGATTCCTTCAAAGGGAAAGAGCCACACAATTTTTAAATGTTTTATATATAACAAATAACTAAGAAGATTTTATACACACCTCTTTGAGAACTTGTCTGATCTCAATATAGAACTGTCCTTAATGCTTATATTTGAAATATCTAATCAAGAGGCATAGGTCATCTAGGTCATCGAAGGGTTTGTTGGCTGTTCCACGTGGGTGAATTTTCTTAATGGCCAAACTTTGTATGGGATGCTTCTTGTAGCGTCAGGTTTTCTTTCTAGATACGTTACTAGATACATTACCGCATAGGTTGACTGGCATGCTAAACACACTTTCATCCTCACTGGATATCTCAGAGAAGCTACTTGTTCTAGAAAAACTACTGAAATCGGCTACAGACTAGGGAGTCTGGTCCTGCTGTGCCATTAACTTTTCATGTGATGTTGGGAACGATACCTAATCTGTCTGGGCTTTAGCTTGCTCACCTGCAGAATGAAGGCATCACCCTAAATCTGCAGTTCTTAAATAAACGTCAGCATGCATCAGAGGGCTTGTTAAAACACAAATTGCCTAGACCTGCCCCAGAGTTTCTGATCCATTGGTCTGAGGTGGGCCCCAAGTATTTCCATTTCTGATCAGTTCCAAGGTGATGTTGATAGTGCTAGTTTAGGGATTACTCTGAGAACCACTGATCATCTCTGCCATGCACTGCTCCCTCTGTAACTCAGCCTTCTGATTTGTATGTGTTAAGCAGATATTTGTTTATTGGTTGTTTTACTAAAGATCTCAGACATTCTGATAACTCTAAAATAGGCTTTTATAAAGCAAACCAGTAGTTAGAAATTCAGGAATTTCTAATTTTGGTAAATTGAAACTAGATTTTCTTCAGCTTTGTTCACATATAATTGACAAAATTGTAAAATATTAGAAAATATTAAAAAGGTAAATCTGAATGATTTGATAAATACTTACATTGTGAAAAGGATTACTCTCATCAGATAAAAAGCTTCCAGGACAAGCAGAAACTAAAAGATTCTGTGATCACTAAACCAGCCCTGCCAGAAATACTAAAGGGGATCCTTCAAGTGAAGAGAGAGCCCAAAAGTGACAAAGACAGAAAGGAACAGACACAATATACAAAAACAGTGACTTTACAGGTAATAAAATGGCACTAAATTCCTATCTGTCAATAGTTACTCTGAGTGTAAATGGGCTAAATGCCCTAATCAAAAGATACAGGGTATCAGATTGGATAAAAAAGCAAGACCTATTAAAACACTGACTGCAAGAGACTCATTTTAGACCCAAAGACACCTCCAGTTGAAAGTGAGGGGGTAGAAAACCGTTTATCATGCTAATGGACACCAAAAGAAAGCAACCCTTATATCAGACAAAATAGATTTTAAACCGAGGACTGTAATAAGAGATGAAAAAGGCACTATACCATAATTAAAGGGTCTATCCAACAAGAAGAGCTAAAGATTTAAATATTTATGCCCCTAACACAGGAGCAGGCAATTATATAAGCCAATTAATAACAAAATTAAGGAAACATTTAATAATAATACAATAATAGTAGGGGACTTTAACACTCCACTCACTGCATAGGACAGATCATCTAAGCAGAACATCAACAAGGAAACAAGGGCTTAGAATGACACACTGGACCAGATGGACTTCACAGATATATTCAGAACATTCCATCCTAAAGCAACTGAATACACATTCTTCTCCACTGCACATGGAACATTCCCCAGAGTAGATCACATACTGGGTCGCAAATCAGGTCTGAACAGGCCCCAAGAGACTGGGATCATTCCCTGCATATTTTCAGACCACAGTGCTTTGAAACTTGAACTCAATCACAGGTCGAAATTTGGAAAGAACTTAAATACTTGGAGGCCAAAGAGCATCCTACTAAAGAATAAATGGGTCAATCAGGAAATTAAGGAAGAATGAAAAACATCCATGGAAACAAATGAGAAGGAAAACACAACTGTTCAAAACCTTTGCGATGAAGCAAAGGCGGTCCTAAGAGGGAAGTATTTAGCAATACAAGCCTTTCTCAAGAAACAGGAAAGGTCTCAAATACACAAGGTAACCTTACACCTAAAGGAACTGGAGAGAGAACAGCAAATAAAGCCTAAACCCAGCAGAAGACAAGAATTAATAAAGATTAGAACAGAAATCAATGAAATCAAAAGCAAAAGAACAGTAGAACAGATCAACACAACTAAAAGCTGATTCTCTAAAAGAATTTATAAGATTGATAAACTTCTAGCCAGAATTATCAAAAAGAAAATAGGAAGGATCCAAATTAATAAAATCATGAAAGAAAGAGGGAAGATCACAACCAACAAGGAAGAAATGCAAACAATTATAAGAACATATTATGAGCAACTATATGCCAACAAATTAGGCAATCTGGAAGAAATGGATGCGTTCCTAAGGTGTATAAACTACCCAAACTGAAACAGGAAGAAATAGAAAACCTGAACAGACCCATAACCAGCAAGGAAACTGAAGCAGTAATCAAACATCTCCCAAAAACAAGAGTCCAGGGCCAGAGGGCTTCACAGGTGAATTCTACGAAGCATTTAAAAGAAGAATTAAGATCTATTTTTCTTAAACTATTCCAAAAAATAGAATAGAAGGAAAACTTCCAAACTCTTTCTATGAAGGCAGCATTTCCTTGATCCCAAAACCACACAAAGACCCCCACCAAAAAAAGAGAATTACAAACCAATATCCCTGATGAACATGGATGCAAAAATTCTCACCAAGATACTAGCCAATAGGCTCCAACAGTACATTAAAAGGATTATGCACCATGACCAAGTGGGATTTATTCCTGGGCTGCAAGGGTGGTTCAACACCCGTAAATTAATCAATGTGATACACCACGTAAATAGAAGACAAGAACCATATGATCCTCTCAGTAGATATAGAAAAAGCATTTGACAAAGTACAGCATCCTTTCTTGATTAAAACTCTTCACAGTGTGGGGACAGAGGGAACATACCTCAATATCATAAAAACCACATATGAATAGCCCACAGCGAATATCATTTTCAATGGTGAAAAACTGAGAGCTTTTCCCCTGAGGTCAGGAAAACAGGGATTTCCACTTTCACCACTGTTGTTCAACGTAGCACTAGGAGTTCTAGCCTCAACAATCAGACAACAAAAACTAAGACAAGTCATCTGAATTGGCAGAGAAGAAGGCAAACTCTCACTCTTTGCAGATGACATGGTACTTTATGTGGAAAGCCCAAAAGACTCCACCCCAAAATTGCTAGAACTCATATGGGAATTCATCAAAGTGGCAGGATATAAAATCAATGCACAGAAATCAGTTGCATTTCTATACACTAACAGTGAGACACAAGAAAGAAATTGAAGAATTGATTCCATTTACAATTGGACCAAAAACCATAAGATACCTAGGAATAAATCTAACCAAAGAAGTAAAGGACCTGTATTCAGAATAGTATAGAACAATCATGAAAGAAATTGAGGAAGACAGAAATGTGTCCATGCTCATGGACTGGAAGAACAAATATTATTAAAATATCTGTGTTTCCCAGAGCAATCTATACATTCAATGCAATCCGTATCAAAATACCATCAACTTTTTTCACAGAGCTGGAACAAATAATCCTCAAATTTGTAAAACGACCCTGAATAGCCAAAGGAAAGTTGAAAAAGAAAGAAAGAAAGAGCTCTTGGCATCACAATTCAGGACTTCAAGCTCTATTACAAAGCTGTGATCATCAAGACAGTATGGTACTGGTACAAGAACAGACACATGGATCAATGGAACAGAATAGAGAACCCAGAAATGAACCCTCAACTCAGTGTTCAACTAATTTTCAACAAAGCAGGAAAGAATAACCCATGGAAAAAAGACCGTGTCGTCAACAAATGGTGTTGGGAAAACTGGACAGCCACATGCAGAAGAATGAAACTGGGCCATTTTCTTACACCATCCACAAATATAGACTCAAAATGGATGAAAGACCTAAATGTGAGACAGGAATCCATCAAAATCCTAGAGGAGAACACAGGTAGTAACCTCTTTGACCTTGGCTGCAGCAACTTCTGGCTAGACATGTCTCCAAAGGCAAGAGATCCAAAGACAAAATGAACTTTATTGGGACTTTATCAAGATAAAAAGCTTTTGCACCACAAAGGAAACAGTTGACAAAACCAAAAGACAACCGACAGAATGGGAGAAGATACTTGCAAACGTCTTAATCAGATAAAGGGTTAGTATCCAAAATCTATAAAGAACTTATCAAACTCAACACCCAATGAATAATCCAATCAATGGCCAGAAATGTCCAGCAGTCACATGAAAAAATGCTTAACATCACTCAGCATCTGGGAAATACAAATCAAAACCAAAATGAGATACCACCTGACAGTGGTCAGAATAGCTAAAATTAACAAGTCAGAAAACTACAAATGTTGGTGAGGATTCGGAAAAGGGGAACCCTCTTATACCGTTGGTGGGAATGCAATCTGGTGCAGCCATTCTGGAAAACAAAAAGTTGAAAATAGAGCTGCCCTACAACCCAGCCATTACACTACGAGGTATCTACTCCAGAGATACAAATGTTGTGATCCGAAGGGGCACCTGCACTCCAATGTTTATAGCAGCAACATCCACAATAGCCAAACTATGAAAAGAGCCCAGATGTCCATGGACAGATGAATGGATAAAGAAGATGTGGTATATAAATTTATTTTATTTTATTATTTATTTGTCAGAAGGAGAGGGAGAGACAGCACAAGCAGGGGGAGCAGCAGGCAGAGGGAGAGAGAGAAGCAGACTCCCCACAGAGCAGGGAGCCCAATGCGGGACTAGATCCTAGCACCCTGCAATCATGACCTGAGCTGAAGGCAGACGCTTAACGGACTGAGCCACCCAGGCATCCCAAGATGTTGTATACATATACAATGGAATACTACTCAGACATCAAAAGAATGAAATCTTGCCATTTGGAATGCATGGATGGAACTAGGGAGTCTTATGCTAAGAAAACATGTCAATCAGAGAAAGACAATTATCATATGATTTCACTCATACGTGGAATTTAAAAAACAAAACAGAGGATCATAGCGGAATTGATGGAAACAAAAACAATATGAAATCAGAGAGGGAAACAAATCATAAGACAATCATAGGAAACTGAGTGTTGCTGGAGGGGAGAGGTGCGGGGTGATGGGGTAACTGGGTGATGGACATTAAGGAGGGCATGTGATGGAGTGAGCACTGCGTATTATATAAAACTGATGAATCACTGACCTCTACTTCTGAACTAATAATACACTATATGTTAATTAATTGAATTTAAATTTAAAAAATAGGAATAAAAAGGGATTCCTGTCATCTAGTTAATGATTACATCCATCACCTCACATAGTTATTTATTTTTGGTGACTACATTGACATTTTACTCTTTAGCATATTTCAGTATGACAGTAGAGTATTATCAACTATAGTCACCACGTTATACATTAAATCCTGGGACCTTATTCATCTTAGAGCTGAAAGTTTACACCCTTTTATAAACATCTCCCTGTTTTCCCTACCCTGTAGCCTCTGGCAACCATTTCTCCACTCTCTCTTTCTATGAGTTTGACTTTTTATTTAGATTATGTATATAAGTGATACCACACAGTATTTGTCTTTCTCTGAGTTATCTCACTTGGTGTACTACCCTCAGAGTCCATCCGTGTTGTCACAAATATTAGGATTTCTTTCTTTCTCATGGCTGAATAATATCCCATTGTATACATATAAACCACATCTTCTTTATTCATTCCCAAGAATGCTTATATACAATATGAAACATAGATTTAGGTGAGTGATGAAATTACATATAGTATTGATTTGTTCACTGTTATTTTTGTTTGTTTGATATTGGTTTTTCCTAAAATAAATTAATTTTGGAAAATCTTTTATTAAATTAACATATATTCAGAAAAATGAACAAATTGCAAATGGATAACTCATGGAATTATCATATTATAGAATAAGCTACATAACCACCAACCAAGTAAAGCCATAGGAACTTTACTAGCACTTCTAAAACCCCCTTTTGACACTGCCCAGTCATCCTCTCTTCTTTCCAAAGGTAACCGTTATCCTGAATTCTGACAACATAGATTAGTATTACCTCTTTTAGAACTTTATGTGAATGAAATTATGTTTTTTTTGTGTGTGTTTGCCTTTTGTGCTCAACATATTTGTGTGAGTAGTACATGTCGTAGTATGTGGCAGTAGTAGTTTCATTTTTATTACCAAATATTATATTATCTTTTCATGGTATATACTGTTGGAATGTTTCACATTTTATTTATCCATCCTACTGTTCAGGGATATTTCTGTTGGTGTCTAGTTTAGGGCTATTATAAAAATGTTGCTATTCGTGTATATATCTTTGATGGATATGTGTGGATCTTTCTAAAGTATTGACCATTTGTAATTTTTTTTTTGCAAATAGTCTATTCCATTGGAATTTTTATCTTTTTCATGGATTTTTAAGCAAATTTTGGATATTATTGATCATCTTTCATGTGTTGTATTTTTTCCCAAATTACCATTTTTCAATCTAGTACATCATTTTGTTGTTGTTGTTCCTTCAGGAGTTTGATAAGATTAACTGATACATAAATGTTTTGCATTATGGTTTCTTAATTCTTACATCTTCTCTCCCAAGGATTATAAAAAATACTTACCTCGGTTTTTTTTCAATCACCTTTATGATTGTTTGTATTTCTGTTAAGTTTTAGGAGTTCTCTATATATTCTGGACAGTAATCCCTTATCCGATATATGATTTGCAAATATTTTTCCCATTCCCAAGTAGGTTGCCTTTTTCCTTTGTGAATGATGTCTTTTCATACTCAAAATTTTTAAATTTTCATACTGTCCAGTATGTCTATTTTTTCTTTATTTACCTGCACTTTTGGTGTCATATCCGAGAAGAAATCATCAAATTAAATGTTGTGAAGCTTTTGTCCTATGTTTTGTTCTGAGAGTTTTATTGTCTTACATTTATGTTCTTGATCCATTTTCAGTTAATTTTTACATATTCTTATTGGGTAAGGGTCCAACTTTGTTCTTTTGCAGGTGGCTATCCAGTTTTCTAAGCACCATTTGTTGAAAAGACTGTCCTTTCTCCATTGAAAAATCTTGGCACCCTTCTCAAAAAACATTTCATTATATATGTGAGGGTTTATTTCTGGGCTGTGTATTCTGTTCCATTGGTCTATATGTCTGGATGCTAATACCACACCAACACTGCACTGTTTTGATTACTTTGCAGTAAGTGGAAATCAAGAAGTGTAAAGCTTCCAGTTTGCTCTTCTTTTTCAAGAGTGTTTTGGTTATTCGAAATCCTTTGAGATTTTACATGGATTTTAGGATGGGTTTTTCTATTTTTGCAAATAACAACATTGGGGGATTTGTAGGGATTTCATTGAATCTGCAGATTTCTTTGGGTGCTGTCAGCATTTTATTAATATTAAGTCTTCTAATCCATGTGTGTGGCTTGTGTTTCCATTTACTCTTGTCTTCTTTAATCTTTCTGCAATGTTTTGTAGTTTTCATTGGACAAGTCTTTTATCTCCTTGGTTAAAGTGAATTCCTAAGTATTTTATTGATGCTACTGTAAAAGGAATTGATTTTATTTTTGCCTTTTCACATTGTTCATTTTTGCTTTGTAGAAATGCAACTGATTTTTGTGTGCTTTGTATCCTGCTACTTTGCTGAATTTATTTATTAGTCCTAACAATGGTTTTTGTGTGTGGAATCTGTAGGGTTTTCCACATATAAAATCATGTCATTTGCAAAGAGAGGTCATTTTATTTCTTCCTTTCCAGTTTTGATGCCTATTACTTCTTTTTCTTTTCTGATTGCTCTAGCTCGAATTTCGGTACTATGTTGAATAGAAGTGGCAAGAGTGAGCATCTTTGTCTTGTTCCTATCTTAAAAGAAAAGCTTTCAGGGCACCTGGGTGGCTCAATCAGTGAAGCGTCTGCCTTCAGGTCAGGTCATGATCCCAGGGTTCTGGGATTGAGTCCCGCATCGGGCTCCTTGCTTAGTAGGCTCCCTACTTCTCCCTCTCCCTTTGCCTGCCACTCCCCCTGCTTGTGTTCTCTCTCTGTCAAATAAATAAATAAAATCTTAAAAAAAGAAAAGAAAAGCTGTCAGTCTTTTACCATCTGATGTTTAGTGGGGGCTTTTCACTTATGGTTTTTATTAGATTGAGGTAAGTCCTTCTATTTATATTTTGTTATCATGAAAGGGTGTTGAATTTTGTCAGATGCTTTTCCCAAATCAATTCAGATGATCACATGCGTTTCCCCTCCATTTCATTAATGTGCAGAATACATTCATTGATTTTCATATGTTGAACCATCCTTACATCCCAGGAAATCCCATTTTGTCATAATGTGTAATCCTTTTAATATACTATTAAATTCTGTTTGCTAGTATTTTGTTGAAGTTTTTTGTCTCATGTTCATACAGTATATTGGCCTGTAGTTTTCTTGCAGTGTCTTTGTCTGGCTTTGGTATCTAGGTATGCTAGCCTTAAAGAATGAATTAGGGAGTGGTCCCTCTCAATTTTTTGGGAAAAGTTTGGGAAAGATTGTTATTAGTTATTTAATGTATAGTAGAATTCACCTGTGAAGCTGTCATGTCCAGGACTTTTCTCTGTTGGGGAATTTTTGATTCCTAATTTAATCTCCTTACTAATGATAAATCTATTCAAGACTCTGTTTCTTTTGTTATTAGTCTTGATAGGCTTTGTTTTTCTAGGAATTCGTGCATTTCATGTAGGTTATTCTATTTTTGATGTACAGTTGTTCATAGTACTCTCTTATAATCCTTTTTATTTCTGTGGAATCAGTAGTAATGTTCTTACTTTCATTTCTGATTTTAGTAATTGAGTCTTCTGTTTTTCATAGTCCATGTAGCTAAAAGTTTGTCAATTTTGTTGATCTTCTTGAAGAACCAACTTTTTGTTTCATTGTTTTTCTCTATTTTTTCTATTCTCTGTTCATTTATTTCTGCTCTAATCTATATTGTTTCCTTCCTTCTGCTAGTTTTAGGCTTAATTTATTCTTTTTATAGAACATTTCTTAAATTATAAAGTTAAGTTATTGATTTGAGATCTTTCTTGTTTTTTAATGTGTTTATAGGTATAAATTTCCCCTTTAGCACTGCTTTCACTGTATCTCATAAGTTTTGGTGCTATTCACTGTATCTCATAAGTTTTGGTTTGTTATGTTTTCATTCTCATCCATCTCTAAGTGTTTTCTAATTTCCCTTGTGATTTCTTCTCAGATCCATTGGTTGCTTAAATGTGTATTGTTTAGGTTGTCTAGGTGTCTCCGTTGATAAGCATCTGCCTTTGGCTCAGATCATGATCCCAACGTTCTGGGATCGAGCCCTACATCAGGCTCCCTGCTCAGTGGGAAGTCGGCTACTCCCTGTGCCCACCCTCCCACCCCACCCCCCACTGCTGGTGCTCTTCCTCTCTCTCTCTCAAATAAATAAATAAAATATATTTTTTAAGTGTATTGTTTAATTTCCACAATTCCCTGAGTTTTCCAGTTTTACTTTTGTTATTTATTTCTAACTTCATCTGGTTGTGGTCAGAGAAGATAATTTGTATGAAATCTATCTTTAAAACCTGTTGAGACTTAATTTGTGGCATAACATATGGCGCATCCTGGAAAATGCCCCATGCTTACTTGAAAAAAATGTGTGTATTGTAGTTCTGTATATGTTTATTAGGTTTAGTTGGTGTATTGTGTTGTTTATGCCCTCTATTTCCTTGCATATTTTTTGTCTGATTATTCTATCCATTATTATGAGTGAGATCTTGTAGTCTCCACCTGTTAAGAACTTCTGTTTTTCCCTTCAGTTCTGTTGGTTTTTGCTTCATATATTTTGATAGTCTGTCTTTAGGTTTATAAATGTTCATAATAGTTCTATCTTCTTGCTTTGGTAAACTTTCTATTAATATATAATGTCCTTTGTCTCTTATAACCTTTTTTGATTTAAAATTTATTTTGTGGGGCACCCTCAGTCAATTGGGCATCTGCTTTCAGCTCGGGTCCGGATCCCCCAAGTCCTAGGATCAAGCCCTGCATCGGACTCCTTGCTCAGCGGGGACCCTACTTCTCCCTCTCCCTCTGCCTACGACTCCCCCTGCTTGTGCTCTCTCTCTCTTTGTGTCAAATAATAAATAAAATCTTAAGAAAAAAATAGTCTTTTGTCTATTAGTTTAGCCACCCCTACACTCTTTTAGTCTGCCACCCCTACTCTCTTTTAGTTTGCATGGAATATCTTTTTCCATCCTTTCACTTTCAACCTGTTTGTGTCTTTGAGTCTCAGATGAGTCTCTTGTAGACAGCACATAGTTGGGTCATGTGTTTTTGTCCGTTCTGCCAATCTCTATCTTTTGTTTGGATAATTTATTCCATTTACATTTAGAGTAATTACTGATAAGGAAGGACTTCTGTCATTGTGCTATTTGTTTTCTGTATGTGCTATAGTGCTTTTGTCCCTCATTTCCTGCATTACTGTCTTCTTTTGTGTTTAGTTGAGTTTTTGTAGTGAAATGTTTAAATTCCTTTTTCATTTCCTTTTGTGTATCTTCTTTACCTGTTTTCATTGTGGTTATCATGGAGATAACTTTTAACATTCTAAAGTTATAACACTCTAACTTAAATTTGTACTACTTTAACTTCAATAACATACAAAAAGTCAGTTTCTTTACAGTTCTGTCCCTACTCCTTTCAGTTGTTGATTACAAAGAATTACAGTAGTTTCCCTTAATCCTGGGGAATATGTTGTAACACCCCAGCTAATCCCCGAAACCACAGATAGTACTGAACTCTATATATACTGTATTTTTTCCTATACATACATACCTGTGATAAAGTTTAATTTATAAATTAGGCACAGTAATAGATTAACAACAATAATAATAAAATATAACAATTATAACAATATACTGTAATAAAAATTATATGAATGTGATCTCTCAAAGTATCTTATTATATTGTACTCACCTTTCTTGTGATAACATGAGATAATAAAATACCTACATGATAAGATGAAGTGAATGATGCAGGCATTGTGACATAGCATTAGGCTACTACTGACTTTCTGACAGTACATCAGAAAGATCATCACTGGCTTCTGGACCACATTTGAACATGGGTATCTGAAACCATGGAAAGCAAAACCACAGACAAAGGGGGACTATTGTACATCTTTACATATTGTGTGCTCCAAAACGTACACTAACAATCCTTTTCAATGCATTAGTCTCCTAAACTGTGTAGAAAACAGGATGTGGAATTACAAACCAAAGTTAAATTAATAATTGTCTTTAAATTAATAATTGTCTTTTTTTAATGTATCATATAGAAAACAAAAAGTACAGTTACAAATCATTGTTACAATAATAATGGCTTTTATAATTTCCCATGTATTTACTTTTATTGAGATCTTTATTTCTCCACATGGCTTCATGTTGCTATCTGATGTCCTTTTATTTCACCCTACAGGATCTTCATGAGCATTTGTTCCAAGACAGGTATATTGGTTACAAATTCCTTCAGCTTTTGTTTATCTGGGAATGTCTTACTTCTCCTTCATTTTGAAGGATAGTTTTAGGTATAGGATTCTTGGTTGGCAGATATTTTTCTTTGAGTACTCTGAATATATCTTTCCACTGTCTTCTGGCCTCCAAAGTTTTTGATGAGAAATCTAGTCATAGTCTTATTGAGGATCCCTTTTATGTGTAATTCATTTCTTTTTTTGTTACTTTCAACATTCTCTTTTTAACTTTTGAAAGTTGGATTATAATGTGTGTCTGTATGGGTCTCTTTGAGTTAACCTTACTCAGAGTTCATTGAACTTCTTGGATATTTATATTTGTGTCTTTCATCGAATTTGGGGAGTTTTCAGCCGTTATTTCCTCAAATATTCTCTTTGCTCCTTTCTTTCCTCTGGGACTCCTATGATGCATATGTTGGTCCATGTCCCACAGGTCCCTAAGGCTCTGTTCACTTTTCTTTCATCTTTTTTCCTTCTGTTTCTGAGCCTTGATTGTCCTCTTTTCAAGTTTATCAATTCTTTCCTCTGCCTGCTTAACTCTGCCTCAGATCCAGCCAGTGAAGTTTTCATTTTGGTCATTGTACTTTTCAGCTCCAGAATTTCTTTTCAGTTTCTTTTTAGGTTCTCTCTCTGTTGAGATTTCCATTTTACTCACACATCACTTTTTGTTTGTTTGTTTACTTTTTTATGTCCTTAGTTCTTTGACCATCTTTAAGATAATTGTTTTAAAGTAGTTGTCTAGTGTATTGGCCATTAGGTTTTTCCACAGACAGTTTCTGTTGATTTGTTTTTTCTTTGAAAGGACCATACTTTCCTGTTTCTTTGTATTTCCTTACTGGTTTTTTTTTGTTGTTGTTGTTGTTGTTAGAATGCTGGACATTTGAATCTAATAATGTGGTAACTCTGGAAATCTGATTCTCTTCCTTACCCAACATTTACTGTTTTTTGTTATTGTTTTTGTTTTTTGATTGTTTTAGATGTCTCTGTGCCAAGAATCAGCCTAAAGTATAAACTTAATGTCTTCTCAGTTCTTTTCTGAGCTTTTTCTCTGGGTATGCAGTATCACTTCCTGATTTTACTACAAATGCAGTAGCTTTTAAGTGTCCTAGTCTTTAATGGCTGATTCTCAAAAGAGGAGAAAGCAAAAGGTGAAGAGGGGGAAAGAGGGCCCTTGAAATCCTGTGAAATTCATTTCAGCCAAAGGAGAAAGGGCTTGTACCAATGGGAGGAGATGCAGCAAAGGTGGCTCCCCCACTTCTTTGCACCTCTCTGATCAGAAGCATCAATTAACAATCAGAACACAGTTCCCCAATATTTGGAGGACAGAGTCCTTTTCCCCATCCTAGCTCCCACAGTTGTGAAAGTTGCTCCAGGCACACATGCACGGACGCCTGCCATATGGCTGAGGGTAGGGAATGAGTAACTCCTACTGAGGTAAGAGCTGAAATTGACCAAAATTAGTCTCTATTTACAATCCAAGTCTTCCCCTGGAAGTTACAAGCCTTCAATAGATTCCAGAGTTCCAAAATAGTTATTATCAGGCAGATTCTGACTGGGCGATTGTTGTCTAGGTGGGAGACCAATGCCTGGTGCTTCCTTTACACCATTTTCCCAGAGTCCTCCCTGTTGTGTTTTTATTTTTTTATTTATTTATTTTTTTTTAAAGATTTTATTTATTTATTTGACAGAGAGAGAGACAGCCAGCTAGAGAGGGAACACAAGCAGGGGAGTGGGAGAGGAAGAAGCAGGCTCATAGCGGAGGAGCCTGATGTGGGGCTCGATCCCATAATGCCGGGATCACACCCTGAGCCGAAGGCAGACGCTTAACCGCTGTGCCACCCAGGCGCCCCTCCCTGTTGTGTTTTTAAATCATGTTAGCCAAACATTTGTCTCTTCCTAAGCTACCAAGGAGTTGAAACATATTTTGTATCTTACTGAATGCCTTTTGGGGCTCTTCAGATAGGATTATATGTAAGTCTTCTCCCTTTGTAAGGATAGTTACTGTTGTTGACAGATTCCTAATAATAAACCATCCTTACATTACGAGAATGTACTACTCTGACCATGACTATTGAAGTGAATGTAAACAGTAAAACTTGACCCCAAATTGCATACTACAGTAAGTTGCTTATTTCAAAATAATGGCATTACTATTTTGCAGATGCACATGAGTTCCAACTTGATTTCTGTTATGTTCTGAGCAGTAATCACTTGAAATCATTCTTACAATGACATTTGAAACCTTGGGCTTATTCCTAGAATCCAAAAGAGAAAAATCTTGATGATAAAGAGATAGAATCCTTAAATATACTCAATCCAAAAGAATGGCAGAAAGAAGAAAAAAAAAGAATGAGACAATTGGAAAACAAATAGTAATGTGGAAGATTTAAAACCAAAACATATCAATAATCGCACTGTATGTAAATGGTCTAAACACTCCAATTACGAAAATAGAAACAGCACCACACAGAACAGATACCACCGGAAATCAGGACAGACTTTATACAATCACAGTGAATGTAGATGAAAAGGCAAAGAGATTAAGGCAATTAGAAGTATGTATTAGATATAGAAGACATAATTCAACATTAGGATAATGGGAAGAAAAGATGTAGTCAAATATATAATACAAAAAAAAGTCCCTGAAATGAGAAAAGAAAATCAAGCAGTTCAAACCAAGAATATTATACTTAGGTGACATTTCAGGCAAATACATCAAACATTGAAGTCCTCAGACAATATAACATCTCTGAGCCTTTCATTGAAAAAATGCCTAATAATGAGTGTAAGTAAAAGTCTCCTCAAAAATGGAGAATCTTATGGGAAAAAAAGAAGCATGGTGGTAAGCAATCCATTTGTGAGTCAATTAATACTAAACAACTTAGAAATTATGATCAGAAAAGTGTTATCTTAGATAATATAGAAGTAACATAACTGTATTAAGAATTGGAAGTTGCAGGAAGGGGAGATGGAGAAAACATCAGTCATTATCTTTCAGAACAGAGTCAGTACATCCTGCTTAAAAGGAATATAAATTTTTTTAAAAACCTGAAATATTTTTCATAATCTCTTAACTTTGAAGGGATCTTTTAGGAAATAGCCTGTGATTAAGAAGTAAATATTTGAGGGACACCTGGGTGGCTCAGTCAGTTAAGCATCTGCCTTCGGCTCAGGTCATCATCTCCAGGGCCTGGGGTAGAGCCAGCATCAGGCTCCCTGCTCAGCAGGGAGTCTGCTTGTCCTTCTCCCTTTGCCCCTCCCTGCCCTGTTCACACTCTCTCCCTCAAATAAATAAATAAAATCTTAAAAAAAAAAAAAAGAAAGAAAAAAGAAATATTTGAGTGGTGCCTGGGTGGCTGTCGGTTGAGTGTCCTTGGTCTCAGTTCAGGTCACGATCTCATGATTGGTTGTGGGATCTGCCCCAAATCAGGCTCCACAGTCAGCACAGAGTCTGCTTGAGATTCTTTCCCTCTCCTTGTCCCTTCCCCGCTGCTCCTGCCCTTCTCTCTCCCTCTCTCCAAAATAAATAAGTAAATAAAATCTTAGGAAAAAGAGAAATATTTGAAGCTTAATCCTACAAAACTGCCTTTCTTTTTTTTCTTTAAAGCAAAATTAAATTTATTCTCTTTATGAACAAATAGGATGTGTAACAAGCCCTTTTACATAAAAGAATTTCTTAGTATCCCTCCATTTGTTTTATATACCTATACAAAGATGTTTGGGATGATGTATGCCTAATGTGAACAATGGGAATTTCTAGGTATTTATTGCAATATGGGAGTGACTTATACTTTGATCTTTGCCCTTTTGCATTGTTTGAATTCTTTTTTATGAATACATATCCGTTTTATAAAAACAAAGGTGATTATTTTGTGCATATCAGAAGACATCTAATGAAATAAGCATAAGTATATACAGTTGAACTTTCAACAACATAAGGTCCACTTATACATGGATTTTCTTCAATACAGTACAGAACTAAAAATGTATTTTTCTCTTTCTTATTTTCTAATATTTTTTCTCTAGCTTACTTAGTTGTGAGAATACAGTATATAATACATATAACATACAAATATGTGTTAATTGATAGTTTGTTATCAGTAAGGCTTCTAGTCAATAATAGGTTATTAGTAGTTAAGTTTTGGGGAGTCTAAATTTATACATGAATTTTCAACTACGTAGGGGGTCAGGCCCCCAACCCATACACTGTTCAAGTGTCAGCTGTATCAATCTAGATTAGTAAACAGTGATAATTATGTTTTTCTTTATATTCATCTATATATTTTTTTCATTTCTTATTTTTAAAGTTTCTGGTCATAAATGAAGAACAGTACTAAAATTGTACCCCAGGGGCGCCTGGGTTGCACAGAGGTTAAGTGTCTGCCTTCGGCTCAGGGCGTGATCCCGGCGTTATGGGATCGAGCCCCACATCAGGCTCCTCCGCTATGAGCCTGCTTCTTCCTCTCCCACTCCCCCTGCTTGTGTTCCCTCTCTCGCTGGCTGTCTCTATCTCTGTCAAATAAATAAATAAAATCTTAAAAAAATAAATAAAATTGTACCCCAAATCATGATCTTTAGAGGGTTTTATGTTACAGGAAAACTGAAGCAGAAAGTATCCTTAAGAATAGCCTAGTGTGTAAATAAAACATTCAGGCAAGCACAGTGGTTAAGAAAGTTTATTTCATTTGTGGAAACAAAATTTTTGTATTAACATCAAGTAAACTAATCTCTGAAAGGGCCAGCTCATTTTTCAAATCTCTGCTCACCTCAGAGATTTCAGCCTCTCCTAGACTTCACTGGAGAAGCACAGCTATGCAGACCAGGGTTATTAGCATAATTCATTTTCCTGACAGTACTGGGTCCTATTCATAGTCATGAGACTGCAATATTAATAAATACATCACTGATGACCAAGATAAGAATAACACACTTTCTTTAGAACAGTGTTTTTCTATTTTCAGGCACCCTCTCTTTTACCTCTCTCTCCCTTTCCCTCACCCCGCCCAAAACTGCCAGAAAAATTGGATTCTGTTGATCTTACCTGTATATGCATGTGACCTTACCTCATTAAAAAGGAAAAAAAAATAGAACCTTCCTCTTCCACTCCAAATTTTCAAGTAAATTTGCCTCCCCTAGAGATGCTATGAATCTTGGAGCTTTGCTGCTTCATCCCATCTCTCTTTGACAAGTACAGCTTTAACCTTTGTCGGTGTTGTCCTCACTGTTATTCTTTATTCCCACTCCCCTCATTCGTATTGTCTGCAAAAGAATGAAAGATTAGGCTGGTGCTTGGGCAGGTTATGTGCTACCAGCATAGAACTAAGTAGGAGTTTTCTACCCTGCATGGTGATACAGGTGCTTGGTATACTGTGAACTACACTCAGGTGGTTTTAGTTTCAAACCACTTCTTTATTTTTGCTTCTGTGGAATCTTCTCCAGATATTTCTTTAGTTTTTGAAAAAAACATTCATTCACTCAACAAGTATTTATTTACTGTGTGTCCTCCACTATGCCAAAAGTGCAGAATAGAGCTCAAAGCTCTATCTTATTGTATCTGCTGAGGCAGCAGCCCCATGCTTAGTATAATTTATAGTCAGTGGTCAGTGATCAGTTTCAGGATATTCAAGCTTATACATTTATTACTTCACTAGTTATTTAGCCCACAATATTACATTATAAGTCTTAAGTACTTTATATGATCCACTATGCAAATCTTTGTGACTCTTCTTGTCCTTCTCCATCTTATCACTTTTATATAATTTATATCCTTTTCAGTGACTTAACTGTAGTTATTCTTCAAGAACTTTAATCTTTTCTGACTCCATGTCTACGTGATTAAGGTCACTGTGAATTCTGACCTGGTCTCTCTCAGTGCTAGACTAGACATATTCCCTTCCTTTCTTCCATCTTGTCCTGCCATGAAAACTCTCTGTTGAGATCTGAAGGAGAGATGGAAGACAGACATTTAAATGATTTCTAAGTTCCTGTTCCCGTAGTTAAAATTGTTGTGATATCACATCTGGACAATTGACATTTATCATTAGAATGTAGTTCATTCTTAGAGCTGTGACGTTGGATTCCTTGAGCTGACTGTGTGTGTAGTCATCCCGACAGTTTGTTCAGTAAAACATGGCTTTCCTATTAAGTTTAAATGATCACTACAGTGAAAGACCTACAGCTGGAATGGAAGAAAAGCTGCAGAGAATTACTGAAATAAAGGATGGGATTTGGCAGACTGGGGCTGGAGCAAAAGAAGTGTGAAACAACAGGTGCTGTGGGTTATCGGCATTTTTAATTAACATCTGTTTTTAGCCTGAAGCACTTTGCTGAGAATGCTTCACCAGTGCCTGTATTCAGAGATAAACACAGACTATTGAGAAGCAGCTGAGTAGTAAGTAAGAGGTTAGTGAAACATAAAGGTTTTCCTTGAGAGGTAATAACACTGGGGGTTACTCACTGGATATAGACGTCTAAGGGAAACCCGTATTCAAATGGTAGGTTTTTATATCATTTATTTTGATACTTAATATGTAAGTAAAGTCACAGTAAAGGTATGAAAAGCCACAATCCATAATAATAAAAGTGTTTTCATCTGCTTATAACTGGGCTTGGAACTTGGAAGTAGTTCTGAGGGGATTTTTGCTTTTTCTGCATTGTTTGAATTTTGAAAAGGAGACAATATTTATGTATTATATTCATAATTATAATAAAGAATAAAAACAAAAATAATCTATGGTGTAAGGTATTGTGGCAATTAAAGAATTTTTCATGTTGGGGAAAAAATGAAAAGAATTTAGAAAATGAAAACAAAGTCAATAGGGGTTTGGGCAAGGGAATAAAAGTGGTTTTCTTTTTTCTTTTTAAGTAGTTTTTCTTGATTAGCTTTTGTTAGATATAAAAATGTTCACTAATGTCATCTAACATTGAGACCCTAACCATAAATAAAACCAAGTAACACTAAGACACAGGCTTCCATTATTTTGCCTTTAGTCTAATACAAAGCTCAGGTTTGGTTTGTTTTGCATTGTTTGCAGAAAGAAAAATTTCTTAGAAATTTTTTAATGGATACTACGTTTTTACATATATCCTATATTAATTCGGCTTTCCTAAGAAATGTTATTCCATTAAGCACAATTCTAAAAATCATGGAATTTCCTTATCAAGGGCATTTTGGTTATTTCCAGGTTGGAGCTATTACAAATAAAGGTTCCATGAACATTCATGTACAGGTTTTTGCATAGATGTGAATTTCCATTCTGCTGTGATAAATGCCCATGGCTGTGTTTGCAAAGTCATATGCAAAGTTGCATGTGTTTTATAGGAAGCTGCCATACTGTTTTCAGAGTGGCTGTATCATTTTGCCTTCTTATCAGCAGTATATGAAATATCTAGTTTCTCCTCATCCTTGCCAACATTGTCACTGTTTTTCACTTTAGCTGTTATAATATGTGGTGATACTTTTTGTAGTTTTCATTTGCATTTTCCTGATGGCTAATGATGTTGAGGATCTTTTTGTGTGTTAATTTTCTGTCTGTATATGCTCTGGTGAAATATCTCTTCATGTCCTTTGCTATTTTCTAATTGGACTTTTTGAAAATATACTTTTTACAAGTTTATGGATATTCTTTGGAAATGCAAGTTTGTATTTTGTAAACATGAGGGAAATATTGTAAGACTATTTGATGACATTGTGGATGTTTAAATGTAGAGCTAGAGCCAGAATGATGTGGTTGGATTATGCTAAGATTCAAACATTGGGGGTATGGTATTGAGATATGAAGATAAAAAGGGAGGGAGAAGGAGAGAAAAGAAGGTAAGGGAAAGGAAGGAGGGAAGATTGAAAAAAAAGGAAGGAAGGAAGGGAGAAGGAAATAGAGAAAGAATATAGTGGAAGGAAGGAAGAGATAGGGAAAGATAAAGATAATAGGAAGAATGAAAAAAGGGGATAAGAGATATAGTGATACCGAGGAGGAAGATGAAATACTCAAAGCTAAGTACATCCTAGCAACAAGGGCTTTTTTCAGGGGCTAGAAGGTATTGCTGGACTAATAAGAAGTAGAGACTGAGGTAGACCATTAGAGAAGTTGGGGGATGAGTGTCATGAGTTGTAACCTGCAAGGAAAAGAATTCGACTTCCTTTAATTGTATCTAAGCTGTTGGTGGTAGAGTTAAAAGAGAATTGGAATCAAGGGATATGATTCTTCATCCCAGTTTTACCAAAGACTAAAAGATCTTTGATAAGCTCTTTATCTGTAAAATGGAAATCAAACTCTTGGGAGTGTTGTAGCCATTAAAACAATTACTAGAAAACACTTTTACATCTGTAAGTTATTCTACAAATAAAATTGTGATAGCTAATTTTAAAAAAACTTTGGGAAATAGGAGCAGGACTGGAAATGTTAAATGAATGCAAAAATAACCATGATTTTGAAAAAAAGAAGTACTTTACTAGTTTGCATTAAAAGGAGCTAGTTCATTACTAGTTTTTCATAGTGTAACCATCATTAGATGCCAACTAGCTTGTAGCAGGGGTCAGTAAATTCACGTCCAGTTCACCTTATTTGTAAGGAATGAACACAAGCTTCCAATGCATAGAGCTAACACCCTCCAGCTTGGAGAATGTGTCGTCCCTGTATTTGTGTCTCTGGTCTTACTGGAGGTCAGGAAAAAGGTCTGGCATACAGAGGTTGTCTTTGTCCTTTTGGGCTACACTAACAAGATACCACAGACTGGATGGCTTATAAATAATTTATTTTCCACAGTTTTGGAGATTGGGAAGTCCAAGATCAAGGGTACCAGCATGGTCACATTTGGGTGAGGGCCCTCTTCTGGTTTCATAGTCAGCACCTTTCACTGTGTCCTCACAAGGTGGAAGGGTTGAGGGAGCTCTCTCAAGCCTCTTTTTTTAAGAGCATTAATCTCATTCATAAGGGTCTGCCCTCATGACCTAATCACACTCCAGAGGCCCCACTTAATAGTCCAGATGCCATCATGTTGTGAATTAGGTTTTCAATGTAGAAATTTTGGGGAGGCACATGATGTGATGAACACTGGGTCTTATATGCAACTAATGAATCATCGAACACTATGCCAAAAACTAATGTACTATATATTGGCTAATTGAATTTAAATTAAAAAAAAAAAAACTTAGTGGATAGCTCTAAAAAATTTAAAAATTAAAAAAAAAAAGGAATTTTGGGGGGACATAAGCATTCAGACCATAGTAGAGGTCATGTACTTAACTATAGGAGACGCTGGTTCCAGTCTCCGCTTTGCTTTTGAACCCAGATTAAATCAGAACAACCAGTGCCTATAAATTTTTAACATATTTATTAATCACAAATTTTCATTCCTATACTCAACATACAGGCATACAGACCTACTTATTCATCAGGAGAAACTTGAAGCAAACTCAAAGTGTCCAGGAAGTGACACTGAGAAACATTTCTCAACACTTAGATATATCTCCCTCTCTCAGCATGTTTTACAGGGCCACTGTTTAACTGGTATCTCATCAACTCAGCTATTATGAAAAATCTTGATGTCCTTAGGACCAGAATATGTTGTCATATTTGTTCTCAGAAATCCTGACTGAACATTTCTCTCTAGAGGAGTATTCTTTGTTAAGTAGTACTGTTATTCTCCTTTGTCAGGTCCTATCTTTCACTTATGTTCTTATTTTAAAAATATGCTTGCTGCCATTAATTAGGAGGTTTGTATTTTTATTTTATATTGATTTGCTAGCATAGAATTATTCTTCAACCTAGTAGGGTTTTTTTTTTTTTACATATTATAATGTCATACTGCAACATACTGTTATCATCAGTATCATATGACAGCAATGAATGACTTCTACCATTATGTTTATGGTGATAGAATCAATTTATTTCCAGCTTACTCATCATAGCTTACAGAAGAAGGTCTCAGATTAATATCTTTAATAAATATGATAACACCACCAATTTGACTAATTGCTACACACCATCTCAGTAATCTCAACAGCTGTTATAAACAGTGCCTCTACTAAGTATTGAGGAGGATGCACTAGTTTGGAATGCTCCCTTAGGTCTTAATTTAGAGCTCTAGTATAGCACTTACGGAATGAGGTTTTAGTCAGTTGTGGAGGTTGTGCTCAATAATTTTTGAAAAGCCCAAGCGCTAGAGTCAGGTTTGAATCCCAGCTTCATAATTTACTGGATTCATAAGCTCTTATTTCCATTTTACAGATGAGGAATTTACCAACCTTTAACATCATTGTTAAGATTATAAATAATAAATAAGAAGTAACTAGCATATATTAAGTACTTAATAAGTGTGATAGCTACTATCATTGTGGTTATGGCTATTTCTCCTACCAGACTGTGAGTTGCTTAAGGTCAAGAACTAACGTCATTGGTTTTTCTAATCCTTTGAGTTCTAACACAGGAACTTGGGCATTACAGGTATTTTGTAAGCACCCTATAAAAGTAAATGTACTTATAGGTGACAGTGTAGCTTATGATGATTTTTGAATGATATTAATCTAAAAGCTTGTAGAGTTCAAAATGATAGAATTCTGGGTCCCTAACATGCTGTAGAAGCCAAAGAGGGAGATGGCTCATCTCTTTGTAGAGCCAAACATGGAAGCTATTTGGTCATTCCTTTTTAATGAATGCAACATGGCATTTCTGATCTTGAACTCAGAAAGCCAAGAACCAGATACCTGATCTAAAGAAGGACCTATAAGCTTACAGCATTTAGTTCATTCTTTTCTAGTTATATTAGAGCAGTGCTATGGAAGAGGGTGCAACTTTGGAGCTAGATTGCTATACAGGTAGCAAGAGGTTGAATAAGTTTAAAGTTGCCGGATTTATTTAGCAAATAAAAATAAAGAATGCCCAGTTACATGTGAATTTCAGGTAATAAAGAATTGTCTAGTATAAGTAAGTTCCAAATATCGTATGGGATATAAACACTACAGAATCATTTGGGGTACCTGGGTGGCTTGGTTGGTTAAGCGTCTTCTTTCAGCTCAGGTCATGAGCCCAGGGTCCTAGGATCAAGCCCCACATCAGGCTCCCTGCTCAGTAGGGAGTCTGCTTGTCCCTCTTCCTCTGTCCCTACCCCTGCTCCTTCTCTCTCTTTGTCTCTCTCTCTCTCAAATAAATAGATAGATAAATAAATAAAATCTTTTAAAATCTTTTAAAAATAATTATTCATTATCTGAAAGTCAAATTTAACTGGGTATTCTGTATTTTGTATGGCAACTTTTACTTAACCTCTCTGTGCTTGAGTTTTCTCTTCGTTAAATGGAAGATAATAATAGTACCAATCTGATAGGGTTGTTATGAAGATTACATGAGTTAATACATAGCAAGTACTTAGAATAGTAACTTGTATAGAGAAGATCTCAATAAATGATACTTTGCTGTTGTTGATGGGGTTATAATATTTTTTGAAGATATTATTTCTGAGATCTTCTGCTGTCAGCTGTGATAGTTAACTAGTAACAGACTGACCTATCACCAGAGACCTCTATTAAACCGGACAAATGCACTAAAATTTGTTTTAGAGATTAAGTGATTGACAATGCAGGAGTCTGATCCCTGAGAGTGAAAAACAAATGAGGTCAATCTTATGATCTCCCAGTTTTCCGATGGAGGGCACTTTCTAAACCAGAGAGCAAGGAGGGGGGAACCCAAGCAGAACATGGCAGTTTGTCAGTTTGATCAGAGTTCAGAGGAGATGAAGACAGGAAGATGAGACAACTGGAATTTGTGGTTTTGTGACATGGAGAAGCAGGTGCTGCGCAGAGAAGGAGCTCCAGAAATCTGCATAAGGGTCAACTTAGGGGAACCCTAAACTGTGCATGGATAGAGTGAGACTCCACGAGGCTTGGCAAAAGACGATGACAAGACAGGTCCATGTCTCCCAGGAATGGCCCTGCCTGAGAATCCCTGCTTCATCATTCATTGGCTGGGTACAGCTTGGGGGAATGCAGCCTCAGTGTAGGTGCAGTGATGAATTTCAGATCACAATAGCTGAAGCTGTTGATCTATTTTGTTTCCTGAAGTCAGAGATCTCAGAGGTGCATTCTCATGAATACCAATGTACAGATCTATTTTTCCACATAGGTTCAGAGAACAGCTACTCTGTGGAAACTGATTGGAGACAGGGAAGTTAGTAAGATTAAACTATATCCATTGTCACTGCATTTCATCTCATGGCTACAAATAGTATTCATCCTCTCCCTCACCACTATCCACTTTCTTTCTTTTTGGACTATTTGCCATCGCCAGGCATTTCCACTGCATTGAGTATTGGCCATTGTGGGTTGTTGTTTTTTTTCCCCCAGGCTTTTAAAAGCCATTCCACTAGCAATTTATTCCAGCCCCCTGGAGTCCTTGATAGGATGTTAAATTCCATGTCTTGAAAGAGTGCCCCCACATTAATGAATTCTTATGTATCCTATCTTCCATTCCAAGTCCCCTTTTCTTACTGACACATGCTGGCTAAATCTTGCAATTCTTTAGTGTGTGGTCTCCTAGTTTATCATATCTAGCATGTTTCCAACTGGATTGTGCTGAGGTTTAACCCCAGTTATCAGGCTGGCAGCCAGGAGAGGGGTAGGGGCATTTCCTGAGGGGACGGAATATTTGTTGGATTGTGGGGAGAGGTTTCTACAGAATCTTCTACCACAGTGGAAATGCTAGCTCAGATTCAGGGGGTCTGTACTGTCAACACTATCAAAGGCATATATCCAGATGTACCTATCCCAGATATCAAGATCCCAGGTATTTTTAAACAGGGCATTGACTAGCAAAGTAGACTTGCCTGCCTTGGTGGTACATCCAAATGTCTCTAAAAATCTGTGACTCTAACAGTTAGGTCTCTCCCCTGTCAACTGTGTCTGCTTTTCAAATGCAGAAGATAAGGACCTCTGTAAGCTACCAGAGTGGCTCTCTGGCTAGTAATTGTTTGAAAATAATACTCAGAAAAAAGAAAGAAATGAAAAGAAAAGAGCACTCAGTCTCTCATTATGCTTCCTTAGGGCATAAATATAACTTAGTAGTAATCAGCCTATTCCAGTGTCTACTTAGTAAGTATTGCCCATCCACAGCCTCCATCACCCACCAAAGTACACCACAGAACAGTTCTAAAGAAAGTTCTAAGGCTATCAGAAGTCGTCAAGCCAGTGTTGCCCATCTGAAGAATCCCATGTCACCCAGGAATGGGACTGCCTTAGTATCTCAACTGCAGTCACTGCCCAGGAGCAGCTTGTGGAAAGTGTAGCCTTAACAGGAAAACACAATGATACATTTCAAAATGCAGCAGCTGGGGCTGTCAGTCAGTTATACTCCCTGCAGTAGGAGATCTGAGAGAGATATTCTCATGAATGCCACATTGAGGTCTATAAATAGAAGTGGGAGAGATGACATGAAAACAGCAGAGTAGGGAGCTCCAAGAATCAGTCCTTCCACTGAAGCAATCATTAAGCAAACAAAACTGACAGAATTAACTTTAACTCTAGAATCTAATTTAAAAACTTATAACAATCAGGAAAGTGCTTAATAAAGACAGAGGATGTTAAATATTGGTAAGAAGGCAGTACTGCATTTTTGTTTACCTGTCTACCATCTCCAGTATGGCATTCCCCAGTATGACAGTGGCCATGAAGACAGTGGTCAGCATTTCTTTTGTTACCTAGCTGGTGCCAGAGGGCCATGATGGACCTTGTTCTAAAAAACTGTGGTTATGCGTTTTGCATTTTGACCAGTCTTGTGGTTTCCAGAGGGACCAGTGCGGAGGCTTGGTTTTGTTTTGCCTCCAACAGGCTGTAACAGCATCTCTGGCAAAAGCATTCACATATGTCAAAAGCATTTAAAGACATATAATATGCATAGCTGTCTCAGGCAAGAGATGGAGAATGGTGAAAGCAGCAGTTGGACCAACAGATCTCAGGAGGAGAAGACTGAGGAGAAGATATTTGGGGAATAAGGTCCTTGAAGGGCTACCACATATACCAGGGAATCACAGGTGCAACACACATGCCTAAAACTGGATGCATGCTCAAAAAGACCTGAAACTCTGGACCTGAACCTCATAAGACCTGAATCTTATAAACCTCTGGAAGACCTTGGGTTCTGCATAAACAAGCAGGGAAGGATAAGACAGAATTGTATGTAAGTAACTTGGCTAAGCAATGAAGGAGTGTCCTAACACCAAACTAGTCTACAAAGACTGGGAGAGTTGTTTGTTTGTTGCTTTAGGATTTAAAAAAAGACCTATCAGGTCATCTGTCAGGAGTTTTAAAAATATCTGGCTGATTGCTGAGATAATGAAACAGAGATGTTGGTGATCACACATGACAAAGAATATAGGCCTTGCAAAAACAGTTTGGGAATGTCAGTAAACAAAAGGATGAGTGCTCAACAGCACAGCACAACCTGGAGAGGGGAAGAATCTGATTTCCAGAGTTACCACATTATGATATTCAAAATGTCTAATTTCAAAAATATATATATTGAAAGGCAATATATACAAAAAAGCAAGCAAGTATGGCCCATTCACAAGAAAAAAAATAAAGTCAACAGCATCCCAGGGGAAGCCCAAGCGTGGGGCTTATTAGACAAAGACTTTATATCAACTATGAGCTTAAATGAGCTCAAAGAGCTAAAGGAAACCATAGACAATGAACCAAAAGGATGATGTCTTACCAGACAGAGAATACAATAAAGAGACCAAAATTACAGAAAGGAATCAAATAGAAAAATTTAAGCTGTAAAATATAATAGCTGAAATGAAAAATTCACTAGATTGGCTCAACAGATTTGAGCAGGCAGAAGAATCTGAATGTTAAAATAGGACAGTTATCAAGTTAGAGGAGCAGATAGAAAAAAAGAATTAAGAAAAATGAATAGAACCTGAGCAACTTGTGGGATGCCATCAAGTATATGCATTATGGGAGTCTTAAAAGAAAATTCTGAATAGCAGCATGAATCTACATATCGAAGAAACATGATGAAATTCAGTGCAACAAGATCCACATCAAAACACATTATAATCAAAATTCAAAAACCAAAAAGAGAATCTTGAAAGTGGAAAGCAGAAAGTAATTTATCTTGTAGACAGGATCCTCAGTAAGACTAACAGCTTATTTCTCATTAGAAACCATGGAAGTCAGAAAGTGGTGGGATGACATTTAAAATGTACAAAGAAAACCATAAACCAAGAATTCTATACTTGATCTTAGAAGAAAAGCTCTCAACTCATGATGCTAGTTGTGGGTTTTTCATATGTTTCTCTAACATCAGGAACAAGATAAGGATGTCCACTCTCACCACAGTTTTTAACATAGTACTCGAAGTCCTAGCCATGCAGTTAGACAAGAAAACGAAATAAAAGGCATCCAAATGGGTAAAGAAGAAGTAAAACTTCCAATGTTTGCAGACAACATGATATCAAATATAGAAAACCCTAAAGACCACCAAATAAGTGCCAGAACTGATAAATGAATTCAGTAAATTTACATGATACAAAATTAATACACAAAAATCTGTTGCATTTCTGTACACTAATTATGAAGTAACAGAAGGAGAACTTAAGAAAACAATCCCATTTACATTTGCACCAAAAAGAATAAAATACCTAGAAATAAACAACCAACAAAGTGAAAGACCTATACTCTGAAAACTATAAAACACTGATGAAAGAAATTAAAGATGACACAAACAAATGGAAAGCTATTTTACACTCATGGAGTAGAAGAAACAATATTGTGAAAATGTGCATATTACCCGAAGCATTCTACACATTTGATGCAATCCTTATCAAAATTCCAATGGCACTGTTCATAGAACTAAAACAAATAATCCTTACATTTGTATGGAACCAAAGAACCTGAGTAACCAAAGCAATTTTGAGAAAGAAAAACTGGAGGTATCACAGTCCCAGATTTTAGGTATACTACAAAGCTGTAGTAATCAAAAGAGTATGGTACTGGTACAAAAATAGGCGCATAGATCCATGGAACAGAATAGACAGACCAGAAATAAACCTATACTTCTATGGTCAATTTACAACAAAGAAGACCAAGAATATACAATGGGGAAAAGACAGTCTCTTCAACAAATGGTGCTGGGAAATCTGGACAGCTATATGCAGCGGAATGAAACTGGACCCCTTTCTTACACCATACACAAAATAAACTCAAAGTGGATTAAAGACCTAAATGTGAGGGGCGCCTGGGTCACACAGCAGTTAAGCGTCTGCCTTTGGCTCAGGGTGTGATCCCGGCGTTATGGGATCGAGCCCCACATCAGGCTCCTCCGCTATGAGCCTGCTTCTTCCTCTCCCACTCCCCCTGCTTGTGTTCCCTCTCTCGCTGGCTGTCTCTATCTCTGTCGAATAAATAAATAAAATCTAAAAAAAAAAAAAAAAAAAGACCTAAATGTGAGACCTGAATCCATAAAACTCCTAGAAGTGAACACAGATAGTAAAAATCGTCAACATAGGCTGGAGAAACAATATTGTACATATGTACATATGTCTCCTCAGGCAAGGGAAACAAAAGTTAAACTATTGGGACTACACCAAAATAAAAAACTTTTGCACAGCAAAGGAGAACATCAACAGAACAAAAGGGCAGCCTAGTGAATGAGAGTTAATATTTGCAAATGATATATCTGATAAGAGATTAATATCCCAAATATATACACACACACACACACACACACACACACACACACACACACACATAATGGAATATTACTCAGCCATAAAAAGGAATGTGATCTTTCCATTTGTTACAATGTAGATGTACCTAGAGGATATAATGCTAAGTGAAATAAGTCAGAGAAAGACAAATGCCATATGATTTCACTCATATAGGAATTAAAGAAATAAGACAAATGAACAAAGAAAAAAGACAGAAAATACAGAGAACACACTGGTGGTTGCCAGAGGGCAGGTGGTTGGGGGGATTTGGTGAAAGAGATAAAATTAAGAGTACACTTTTCATGATGAGCATTGAGTAATATACGGAATTGTGGAATCATTTTATTATAAACCTGAAACTAATACAACACCGTATGTTAATAATACTTCAATATATATGTTGAAAAGAATTTTTAGATATACCTATAAAAGAATTCTATACCTGGCAAAGTCTTACACACTAAAAACAGAAAAACATTGCTAAAATCAATTAAAGAAGACTTTAAATGTGGACCTCCTGTGTACATGGATTAGAAAACTTACTCTTGTTAAGATGGCAGCACTACCCAAAGCAGTCTACAGATTCAATGCAACCCCTACCAAAATTCCAATGGCTTTTTTTTCAGAAATAGAAAAAGGCAGTTTACAAATTTATATGAAATTGCAAAGGGCCCCAAACAGCCCAAACCATCTTGAAAAAGAAGAAAGAAAACACATGCTTCCTGATTTCAAAACTTACTACAAGTGTTTTTTTACTAAATTGGTAAGGTAATTCAATGGTTTTTTCCAAAAAAGATGTCACATAAACTGGACACCCAAATGGGGGAAAAAATGAGTCTTGTCCTCTACCTCATGCCAACACAAATATACCTGGAATGACTCACAGCCCTCAATGTAAAAGGTGAAATTATACAACTTCTTGAGTGAGAGTGACATCATCAACATGGCAGAATAAGAGTTTTCTACCATCTTACCCCCAAGCAACACTAATTCAGACAATCACCCATGAATAAGAGTTCCTTTGTGGAAGTCTGGGAGTCAGTGGAGAAGTTCCAGCACACCACTGGAGCAAAAAGGAAAAAAAAAATCTGAGCTTAGATGCACTGAGTAGGGTAAAGGGAGCAGTTTCACTTTACCTGTGTCATCCCTTCCCCAACATGGCACAGCTCAGTGCCAAGAGCCCACAATTCTCAGCACATGATTTCTCCCATGGCTAAAAGTGAGAGCATGTGAGTATCTGCCTGACTTCCCAAGCTGTGAAGGGTGCTGCCAGAGACTCACTTCTTTCTCACCCCGTCTAGAATACTGAGGTGTGTTGCATAACTAGGTGGTGGGGAGCAGCTGGAACAACAGTAGTCATGGCTCTCAGAGGGCATCAGGGGGACACAGATCCTACTAACTGATTGACAGACTGTTATCAGGAAGCCTGTCCACAAACTCATGATGAGACCTTGCCTATGGATCCCCAAAACTGGCATCAGGTACCCCCAATGCTCCATGTGTGCCCCCACTCCCAATGGCCAGCTCTCTATACTCAACACCAGGGTGACGAGAGGAGCCTTTGCAACTGCTACTAATCACACACACAAAGCTGGCCTGACTCTGCAATATTAAGAAAAAGAACACAAACTTGAGCATTAAGGACTGCCCTAAGGAAAGCAAACAGGAGGCTCTCATCATCTGGTCTAGGGTTACAGAATAGAGAGAAGGCATACAACCTTAAGAATTCCTCCTCAGGAGGGAACAGAAGTGTGGAGCAGGTGTATCCATAGAAAGGTTCTGAGAAAAACTCACAGTCCCCACGGGGCTAATAGAAGCTATTTCATTCCTTAACCTAGTTGGTAAGACTTCAAGAAGCATGAAAAATCAAGGATCGTAATACCACCAGAGAAACACGATAATTTTCTTGTAAATATCCCCAGAGAAATGGAGGTCTGTGATTTACCCAATAAAGAATTAAATCTAAATAGTTTTTTTAAGGAAGCTTAAGGAGATACAACAAAGAAAGACGATAAGATAAGAAAAACAACACACAAACAAAATGAGAACTTTACAAAGATAGAAATCATTAAAGAAAAAAGGACCAAAAAGTTTCTGGAGGTAAAGAATACATTAGATGACATGAAACATGTAGTAGAAAGCATCAGTAGCAGACAGGATCCTAAGAAAGAATCTCTGAGGTAGAAGACAAGTCTTTTGAAATTACCCAAATGAGAACAAAATAAAAAGAATGAAAATAAGTGAGGAAAGTGCAAAAGAAGCAAAAGCAAAAATGAAATATTGGGGCTTCATCAAGATAAAAAGCTTTTGCACAGCAAAGGAAATAGTTAACAAAATGAAAAGGCAAATGTCTTATCATATAAAGGGCTAGTATCCAAAATCTATAAAGAACTTAGCAAACTTAACACCCAAAAAACAAAAAATTCGATCAAGAAATGGGCAGAAGACCTGAACAGACATTTCTCCAAAGAAGACATACAGATGGCCAACAGACACATGAAAAAGTGTTCAACATCATTCAACATCAAGTAAGTACAAATCAAAACTACAACGAGATCCCACCTCAATGATACCTGTCAGAATGGTTAAAATTAACAACTCAGGAAACAGCAGATGTTGGCAAGGATGCAGACAAAGAGGAACCCTCTCACACTGCTGGTGGGAATGCAAGCTGGTGCAGCCACTCTGGAAAACACTATGGAGGTTCCTCAAAAAGTTAAAAATAGAACTACCGTATGACCCAGCAATTGCACTACTAGGTATTTATCCAAAGGATACAACCATAGTGACTTGAAGGGGCACATGCACCCCAATGTTTATAGCAGCAATGTCCATAATAGCCAAACTATGGAAAGAGCCCAGATGTCCATCAACAGATGAATGGATAAAGAAGAGGTGGTATACACACACACACACACACACACACACACACACACACACACACACACAC
>NW_024426774.1:56448308-56690487 GCF_017311325.1 Ursus maritimus
CACACACACACACACACACACACACACACACACACACACACACACTGGAATATTACTCAGCTATCAAAAAGAATGAAATCTTGCCATTGACAATGATGTGGATGGACCTAGAGGATATTATGCTAAGTGAAATAAGTCAGAGAAAGACAAATACTGTATGATTTCAGTCATATGTGGAATTGAAGAAACAAAACAGATGAACATAGGGGAGGGGAAGGAAAAAGAGGAAAACAGAGAGGGAGGCAAACCATAGGAGACTCTTAACTATAGGAAACAAATTGAGGGTTGCTGGAGGGGAGGTCTGTGGGAGGATAGAGTAACTGGGTGATGGGCATTAAGGAGGGCACTTGAAGTAATGAGCAGTGGGTATTGTATGGAACTGACGAATCACTGAATTCTACCTCTGAAACTAATAATACAGTATATGTTAATTAAATTGAATTTAAATAAAAAACTTTTTAAAAAGGAGTAAAGAAAGCATATATGAACTATAAGATACCATAAGAAAAAACCCATGAAATTATTTTCCATCATAGTAGCTTGTTTTCTTTGCATTGGGTTCGTTGTTTTGTTTTGTTTTGTTTTTAAGATTTACTTATTTTAGAGAGAGCACACAAGCAGGGGGAGGGGCAGAGGGAGAGAGAGAGAATCCCAAGTAGGCTCCCTGCAGGGAGTCTGACAGAGGGCTCCATCTCATGACCTGAGATCATGACCTGGGCTGAAATCAAAAGTCTTACACCTAACCAACTGAGACATCCAGGTGCCCCTGCATTTGGTAATTTTAATCATGAACTCATATTTGTTTTATTCTAATTGATGGTAATCCTGGGGCTTTCTATCAAAAATGCTTTAATCCAGGGGCGCCTGGCTGGCTCATTTGGTGGAGCATGGGACTGTAGAACTTGGGGTTGTAGAGACTACTTAAAAAAAAAAAAAAAAAGCTTTAATCCAGACATGATTTTTTTTTTTTTCCTATTCTTTATGTGAAAGATAGGCGCACTATATCCTGGGAATATTTTAACCCCTGGCTTAATCAGAAGTCTTGGGCTTAGAACCTTCACCTTGAGACTTGTTCAGAGCTCGGTCTCTTGAATGCAATGGCCCTTAGAGTAGTTCTGCCTCTCCCTACATCCCAGTATTTGCTCTCTGTTCAGGGATCTTTGCTCTAGTTTTAATGAAAGGATTTCATTTGGTTGCTATTTTTTGATTGAGACTATGGGACCCTTGGAGAAATTTTCTTACTTTTTTTAGAATTCTGTGATGTACTTTAATATGTGTTTTATAGGCAGTCTAGTTGGGAGCTCCCTTTGGTATTTCTGGTTGAACATGCCAGATGCCAATACCTATTCTTTTTATATCATAGTGTCCTTCATTACCTCTCACCTGGAAAGAAGAATTCATCCTATCTTGCCCCTCTTAATATCACTCTCTCCAATTTTAATTTATCCTATATATGATTGCCAACTTGATGTATCAATGAACATGTTAGACATTTTAAATTCAAAGTACCTGGAAATAAGAGTTTCGAGCTTAGGAAAGATAGGGATCCTAGAGATTTGTGAGAGTGGGTAAGGTTAGTGGGGAGACTAGAGTAGTGAGTGTAAATAAAAGAGTATGATACTACACCACCTTCATGGAGTAGTCAGAGAAAAACAAACTAGGAAAGGAGACTAAGAAGATGAAATGCCAGAAATTGGGAAACAAAAGAATGGCATCTCCAAATGCAAGAAAAGAGAGGGTTTCAAGAAGGGGGAAATTTATGGGATCGGATGTGGCCAGAAGGGCACACAAGAGGAGAATTTATCATTCGTTTGATCATTAGAAGATGGACAATTACTACTGCCAGAAAAGTTTTGGTGTAGTGGGATCATATGCAAAATAGCAATGACTGTATGAACAAGTAGTACAACTTGCTATAATCCCCTGTCCTCTTTCTCTTTACATCCTACCTCCACTGAGTATATAATGAATCTGTAAGCTTCCTGGAACAAAAATAAACACAATTGCCATCTGATCTTCCGTAGTTGGAAAGGATTCAGGCAAATACTGAAGAGGCTAGTAAGAAGGGCAAAGGCGGAGATTATGGATAATAGTCATTAATTTTTTATTTGGACTTTACTTCTTGTAGCTATTTTATTAATAAAATGTATGTAATCTGTTAGTAATAACTAATGTTCCATATTTCTGATATGTTTTAGTTGAAATCTTTATATTTTATACTATCATATTTCACAATATGAAATAGAGAACAGAGAACCACTTGGTTACTTAACTGCTTGTTTCTGGAGTCAGAAAAACTCACAATTATATCTATGTAAATCTCAGCATTTAGACCAAAAAAGACCTTTTCTTCTAAACCTCTGTGCAAAAGTATATGATCGTGACATGCTTTGCTCTCAAGATCTTAAACATTCTGTAAGGGTAATTAATTTAAACTGTAATTTTTATATATCTTAGCATAAACTTAAACTTCACCATAAAGAATTATCAAAGTTATACTTCAGGGAAAAAGAGTATGATTGTGAAAAAAAAAGTTAACAAGTAATACTTGTTATATTTAGAAAATACTTAGAAAATACTTCAAAATATTTAGGAACCATTTATTATTGTCATTTTAGAACATTCTAGAATGTATTTTTTCCAAAACTCACAAACATGACTTATGTAATAATACATTTGACTTCTCACCTTTTACCTAAGAAACTCAAAAGTGTAATTATTTGATTTGTTAATTACTTTTATCCTGTTATATTCTCCATATCCTCATACTTCTCTCTTACAAAACACAATAAAGTTAAGAATTATGAGAGACCTATTTCCTAAGCCAGCTTTTGCTGATATTCAGCAGCACGTCCTCTGGGTTCTGCTTATCGTTAAAGTTGCATTGAAGGCCTCTATAGGCTCTTTGCCTCAGCTCCTCCTAAGTGCAGTAACATTTCACATACAGAAAATCCCAACAGGCAAATTCCCTACTGTTTGAAAATATTTTTCCCATCAGAAGAACAAAAAATAATAACACATAAATACATTAAACTAACAGCTCTCTTCTTTTATGCTTTTTTTCACAACTAACATATAACATTTCTTTTCTTCTTTATAGGTACCAGAGATTTGAAAAGGCATTTCTGTTAGCTGTTGACATTGGTGCTCGTGACCTGTTTATGGTGAGTCATTCCCAGAGATGATTTTGTGCCTTCAGTTCTAAGGCTGAGTAAGTTGTCAGCTTTTGTGACCATTAAAAAGGATTAGTGTCATTTGTGCTTTAGACACATGGTGGGAAAGCATTATTCCATCTTGGCTTGCAGCTTTGCCTTCATGAAACTGGTCAATAGCCATCTAGTCTCTTTTGACTTGTTGACATTTTCCTTGCCAGGGCCCAAAGGATATTTTATGTTTTCTAAGAATTTATAATTCTTGAACTTTTCTCTTCATGTACCTTGATGTGAGGGGATGACACCTTTCTATCTAATAAGCTTAAATGTCTCTTTAATCCATCCTCTGAAGTACAGCTACAGAAGCTAGGACATGAGCAAAGTACGTACCATAGATTTTGAGTGGGCTCAGTTTATCCCTTAGGTTTTAGTGTGAAGTAACAAATTATGAATGTTCTTACTTGTATTTTTAAAGTAACCACAGTGCAAAGTTGATCCAAGGGGTTATAAATTCACCTACACTTTAATCCTCCCATTTATTAGCTAACAGCAGTAAAATTGGCCAGTTCCTTATAGATCCCTGTGCTCTGTATCAGTTTCTTTCTTTTTTTTTTTTTAAGATTTTATTTATTTATTTGACAGAGATAGAGACAGCCAGCGAGAGGGGGTACAAGCAGGGGGAGTGGGAGAGGAAGAAGCAGACTCATAGCAGAGGAGCCCGATGTGGGGCTCAATCCCATAACGCTGGGATCACGCCCTGAGCCGAAGGCAGATGCTCAAAGACTGTGCCACCTGGGCGCCCCTCTGTATCAGTTTCTTATAGCTGATACATCAGTTATGAGATACATATAATCAGTTTCTTATCTTTTATCACAATGTCAGTGAGATCAGATGAAGTTGGTATTCCTTTTCTGGTTTCCTAGCATATTCTGCTCCACAGAAACCTCATTGTTGTCAAAGAAGCTATAAAGCAAAAGCTCCTTGAAAACAAAAAAATTCTGGAAGGCTCTTTTACCTGAATATTCTGCACAATGAAGACATTTTTGTAGTTTAAGCTTTGATGGTTCAGATGTTAAAATGGGTTCATGGCTTTAGGTCACTTGTCTTTGGAATGAATTTGTTGTTTAAATTCTAGCTTTGCATCGTTCATTTAAATTATGCTTCCACTGATTATGAAAAAAATCTTTCTAATTACTTCAAAAGTATGAATCTTCTGTTATTTATCATCTGTATTTTGTATTTTGTTCTGTCAAATTGAACAGGCGTATTAGTGTGTTGAGGGAAGGTTTTACTATTTGACCAATATCTGTGCATGTTGACATCACGGTTCAGAAATTATAACGCTCTTTAGATTTTTGGATCCCACTGACTTTATCTCCATCTTTTTACCTCTGCCTCAATTCACCCAAGTAAAGGTAGATTTTCTTCATATTTCTTTATTTGTAAGGTTGTTTTTGGATCTAGGGACAATGTACTGAAAGACTTTGTAAACTGGTAAATAGTATACAGATATCATGTGTTATTACTGTTAAGACAGAGTAACTATTGTTATTACATGGCTATGTGAGAAATAATGAAGACCTGAAACAGGGCCTGAATTATATGAATGTAAAGGAAAGGATATTTTGTAAGCAAAATCAAGGTGATTCAGCAAGACCTTAGATGAAAATAAAATATTTTGATTGTAAGAATAAATAATACTACAATAGAAAGTAAGCAATACCATAAAGTATAAAGAACAAAAGTAAAATCCACTTGAAATCTTCCAGTCTAGAAATGAACATCCTTTAAAATACCTCTCTATGTGAATATGTGTGTGCGTATATTGTACTTTTTGTTTATAACCTGAGTTTTTTTATTCAACAATATAACATAGTTTTCCATATCAGTAAACATTAAGTCTGTATCATTTCTTCAGTGTTTACATTATATTCCATTTTATGGGTGGTACTGGGATAAAAACAGGCATATAAATCAATGGAACAGAATAAAGGGCCCAGAAATGAATCCACATGTATAGGGTCAACTAATCTTCGACCAAGAACATACAATGGGGAGAGGATAGTCTTTTCAATAAGTAGTGGTAGGAAAATTGGATATCCACTTGCAAAAGAGTGAACCTGGACCTTACACCACTCACTAAAACTAACTAAATGAATTGAAGACTTAAATGTAAGACCTGAAACCATAAAACTTCTAGAAGAAAACATCAAGAAAAAGCTCTTTGACATTGGTCTTAGTGATGGTTTTTTTGTGTGTTGTTTTTGTTTTTATAAGACAACAAAAGCATAGGCCACAAAAACTACAATATAAGTGGGTGGCTTATATTGTAGCATAGGCCACAAAAACTACAATATAAGTGCCTGGGTGGCTCAGTCAGTTGAGTATCTTACTCCTGATCTTGGCTCAGGTCTCGATCTCATGGTCATGGATTCAAGCCGCACATTAAAAAAAAAAAAAAAAAAAAAAGACAAAATAAAATAAATGGGACTATGTCAAACGAAAAAGCTTCTGTACAGCAAATGAAATAGTCAAAATAATGCAAAGGCAATCTATGAATGGGAGAAAATATTTGAAAATCATATACCTGATAAGGAGTTAATATCTAAAATATGAGGAGTAAATACAAATCAATAACAAAAGAAATCAAATAATTCAATTAAAAAATGAGCACAGGACCTGAAAAGACATTTTTCCAAAGAGGACATGCAGATGGCCAACAGGTACATGAAAAGGTGCTCAACATCACTAATCATCTGGGAAATGCAAATCAAAACCACAATCTGAGAACACCTCATACCTATTAGGATGTCTTTTATCAAAAAAGAGATTATAAAGTTTGACAAAGATGTGGAGAAAAGGGAACCCTTGTTCACTGTTGGTGGGAGTATAAATTGGTGTAGCCACTATGGAAAACAATATGGACGTTCCTCAAAAAATTAAAAATAAAACTACTACATGATGCAACAATCCCACCTCTGGGTAAATACCCAAAGGAAACAAAATCAGTATCTTGAAGAAGTATCTACCCATGTCTACTGCAGCATTACTCACAATAGCTAAGATGTGGAAACAACCTAAGTGGCCATCAACAGACAAAGGAAATCTTGCCATTTGCTATATCATTGATGAACCTGGAGGGCATTACAGTAAAGAAAATACGCCAGATAGAGAAAGTCAAATACTGTATGGTATCAGTTATATATGGAATCTTAAAAAATAAATAAAACCTAATTTCACAGAAATAGTAAAATGGTAGTTGTCAGGGGCTGGTTAGTGCTCTTTGTGCCCTGTTTTAAAAAATCTTTTACTACCCCACGGTCTTGAAATAAAAAAAAATTTTTAATGGTTTTATTTTTAAGTAATCTCTACAACCAGCATGGGGCTGGAAGTCACACACCCCCAGATCAAGAGTTGCATGCTCTACAGACTAAGCCAGCCAGGTGCCCCAAAACTTCTTTTTATCTTCCAGAATTTGTGTTATTTTAATGTTAACATTTAAACATACCATCCACCTCTGTTGATTCTTAAGCGGGCATAGCTCAAAATTGATTTCTATCATATGTATATCCAGTTGACTTGTGACCATTTATTAACAAAATTGTCCTTTGCTTGCTGCTTTACAGGGTCACCTTTGCTATAAATGAGGTTCCCATAGAAATGCACATCAAAATCATAATGAGATATCACCTCACACCAGTCAGAATGGCTAGTATCAAAATGACAAGAAATAACAAGTGGGGACACCTGGCTGACTCAGTTTGTGAAGTGTGCGACTCTTGATCTTGGAGTTGTGAGTTTGAGCCCCATGTTGGGTATAGAAATTACTTAAAAATAAAATCTTAAAAAGAAAAAGAAATAACAAATGGTGGCGAGGATGTGGAATATGTTGGTGCGAATGTAAAATAGTGCAGCCACTATGGAAAACGGTATGGAGGTTCCTTAAAAAATTAAAAATAGAAGAAACATATGATCCAATAATTCTGCTACTGGATATTTACCCAAAGAAGATATGGAAGCAACCCAAGTGTTCATCCATAGATGAATGGATAAAGAAGATGTGGATAAAGAAGACAAACACATACACAATGGAATATTAGCCATAAAAAAGAATGAAATCTTGTCATTTGTGACAACATGGATAGACCTAGAGGGTATTATGTTAAGTGAAATAAGTCAGGCAGAAGAAGACAAATACAGTATGATTTCACTTATATGTGGAAGCTAAAAATAAAAACAAATGAACGAACAAACACCACAAGAAACAGAAACAGGCTCATATATAAAGAGAACAAAATGGTGGTCATCAAAGTAGATGGGTGTAGGGGGATGGGCAAAGTAGGTGAAGGGGATTAAGAGCTACAGCCCTGTACATATAAGTTAGGGAGATGAAATGTACAGCATAGGGAATTTAGTCAGTAATATTGTAATAACTTTGTGTGTTGACAAATTGTAACTACACTTATCATGGTAAGCACTGCATAATGTATAGATTCATTGAACCACTATGTTGTACACCTGCAAATAATATAATACTGTATGTCAACTGTAACTCAATAAAAATAAACCAATCAAGTGCCCATATATATGTGTAGGTCTACTACTAGACTCTGTCCTTGCTCCAATACCAAACTGCCTAAATTACTTTATAAATATTTATATCCAATAGTGTAAGTCTTCCAAGTTTGTTTAAATGTGTTGTTCTTATTCTAACTTGTGATAGATGCTTACATGGATTTTTCAGCTTCTGTTTCCTAATGTATGCATTCAAGGGTATAATTTCCATTTAAGCATGGCTTTGATTGCATTCTGACAATTTTATGTGTCTATTTTTCATTATCATTCAGCTCAAGATATTTCTAACATTTCTGTTGGGAATTCTTCTTTGCTTTAGGTTTCTTAAAAGTATATTTCCTAATTTCAAACAATAAAACATTTTCTAGGGAGACACACAGATACACACACACCCCTTAACCTATTCTGTTACCATCAACCCTTTGAAATTTGCTGAAGTTCCCTTATGGCTCATTATATGGTTAATGGTAAGATTTCCATGTGCATTAATGAAAATGTACAGTCTGCAGTTTACAGTTGTTGAATGCAGTGTTCTATATAAAATCAAGTTTGTTAGTCATGTTTTTCAGTTCTTCTATATCCTCCCTGAGACCGGTGTTTTAAAATTTTCCACTATAATTGTGGACGTCTCTTTTTTGTTTTACTTGTTTTAACACTGTGTAATTAGGTGCATGCCAGTTTAGAACTGTTATATTTTCTTGGTATATTGAGCAAAGGCTCATCATTATGAAACATTCTTCTATTTTCTAATAATGCTTCTTGCCTTAAAACCTACTTCATCTCATAGTATACCTACACCACTTTTATTTTGGTTTGTATTTGCTTCATATATCATGTATCCATGTCTCCTTATATTTAATTTGTATCTCTTGTAAGCAACATACAATTGTATATTTATAATCAACTGTCACAACTTTGTCTTTTAATTAGATTATTTGTTTGAATTATATTATGAATAATACAATTGTGTTTGTTACCCTTTTTGTTTGTCCCACCTATTCCATGTCCTATTATCTAACCATAATAAAGTTGCCCTTTATTATGTTAACTATATTCCATTTTCCCCTCCTATTTGCTTATTAGTTACATTTTTCTTCTAATTTTTTCTCTTGACTACTGTCCTTTTGGTGGATCTTTTTGTTCTTGTTTTGGGGTCATTTGGTCTCATCTTTTAGTTCTTTTTTTTAGTGAATGTTGGATATAGAATTTTAAAAATGTAGTGATAATTTGAGGCTGTGTATGATGTTGTTTTCCTCCAGAAAGAATTTAGTTTTGCTTCTGGCAAGTAGTTAGGGTAGGGGTTAAATGATAACTTAATCTGTTCTGGGATTGAGTTTATTTGAAGATGAGTTTCAGTCTAAGAGCTGGTTTATTTCTACTTTATACTTAAGAGTGTAGCCCTTCAGAAATCTAGTTGGAAGTCCTGTCCTTTAGCAGACCCTGAAGTTTAACTTTGTAGCCTTAGCCCAATGACTACCTAAAGCTCTGTGCAGTTTCTCAACCTCTCAAACACTACTTTCTGTTAAGTTTCTCACCCTCTTGGCCGCCAATTACACATTGGCAAATGCTTTAAAAAGCAAAAGCAGCACCAAATGTCAGGCTTACCTCTCTGGGCTTTGCTTCTATCTAGAATCTTGGTCCTTCAAATACTATCTTGGTAGTTCTCCAGTATCTTCAAACAGAATTTTAAAAATTATTTTATCCAGCTGTTCTAGTTGCTCTCAGCAAGAGTATTGGTCTGATATATCCTTATCTGGATAACTGCAATCAGAAGTTCTGCAGAATATTTTTAGGAGGTGAGTGAAGTGTTAAAATTGGCACTAGCTCCTTTCCAACTCTGGATAACCCCCTGCAGTGTGCTATTATGTTTGAACTATTAATCACTAAGAGCCTTAAATGTCACAAATTCTTCTTGAAAGCATGACATGTCATAAATTTTATTTTATTTTTTAATAATAATTTTTATTATATTAGTCACCATACAGTATATCCTTAGTTTTTGATGTAGTGTTCCATGATTCATTATTTGCGTATAACACCCAGTACACCATGCAATATGTGCCCTCCTTCATACCCATCACCGCCCTATCCCAGTCCCCTACCCCCCTCCCCTCTGAAGCCCTCAGTTTGTTTCCAGAGTCCATAGTCTTTCATGGTTCATTCCCCCTTCTGTTTACCCCCCCTCATTCTTCCCTTCCTTCTCTCCTACATGTCATCAATTTTATTTCCAAAATGGAACAAATGAAATTTTACAAGATGTTGTATGTACTAGGGTTTATTGTTCAATTATAGTAAAAGCACAAAAGAAAAGAAAAACTTACGTTTTTTAAACTTTAACTTATTTTCAAAAAAGTAAAAAAAAATAATTTTCAGCCCTTCAAGTTGAAGAATTGTATTAATGTTATAAGGTTGATAATGCAGATCTTTCCTTTTGATAATAGTAGAAGATATTTGTGTGTATGCCTGCTTAAATTTATAGTCTGTCTTTCTTGTGGGCATGCCAAGTGCTTTACCATTATCAGCAACAAAATCATTACATCTCACAAAATTAAAGCAGTTAACTTTTCTTGATCATCTGCAAAGGTATTATACCAGATAATGCCTTATATAATGGTATAACATATTATGTTAATATAACATATATATTATGCCATTTTATAAATTATCTTATTTAATTTTCATAATAATCCTAACCAATAGAATTATTATACCTATTTATAGTTGATAAAGCTGATTATAAGGAAAACTAAGAATTGTGACTCAAACTCAGGTGTGTTTGATTCTAAAGTTCACACTATTTCCATTTATACTGAATTACTTATATAAACTAAAAATTTGGAAGTTTCCCAAAGCTCAGTGATTTATGACTTGATGACTCCCCATAACTAAGTTCAAAAAACTATTCTTTTCCTTTTATTCTTTACCACGATTCAAAAGTTATCTCTAAGAATGTTTGTTGCAGAATGACATCTGATCTAGCTTAAGTGATTTACAGAACCCTGGTTTATTTAGAATATCATTCATCCAAATTAAGAGCCATTAATCTACAGTAAAAGGAAGTGTACAGTGAATATAGAAAGGACCACAGAAAATAACACCAATGCCCATTTCCCTGTATCTCATTCATGGCTCCAGGGAAGAATACTTTCACATGTTTAGTGATAGTTTTCTTAGAAATAGATGTGGTATATGCCAAACATGATGTTGATAGATCTTTCAGGACTATGAGTCTGGTCTTTGAGAACCCATCTGCATCTTGGGAGACACAAAGAAGAGTTGTATCTTAGAGTGTCATGTGAACTGGATAGGTATAACACTTTTTAAAGTGTCTGTCCCCAATTTCCTGTCATTAAAAAAAATTAGTTTCTTATTGATTCCTATAGTTCAAGATTGTTTCCTACCAAAACCCAAGCAAAAAGGAATAATTATATAATCAATATTGGCTCAACTATTTTAAAATATTACTAGTAATGAAAGAGGATTTTCCACTTTCAGCTAATAACAAATCGGTTTTCCTACTTGTCCTCCCACTGTAAACTACTGTAAAATTGAACAAAATATAAGACAACTAAATTTAGACATTGGATAATAAGCCTTGCAGGACTTTGCTTCTTAAAACGTAAGGAATACACAGATGGCTCTCTATATAATTTCCAGAGCAGAGACCAGTAATATCACTCAACTGGAGAGCCAAAGATAAGAGTTCACAATTCAGAGATGATGAGTGATCTAGAATTTGTGGGGCAAGATACCAGAATGGGAAAATATCTGTGAAGAGTGGACCCAGAAGTCCACAAGGTGGCTCTGTGGGTCCTTGATGGAAGGCTAAGCCACAATTATACAAGGCTTACCAAAGAGTCATTTCTGTGAGACTGAGAGCTAAATGGAGAGGCTGCTGGGACGCCTGGGTGGCTCAGTCAGTTAAGCATCTGCCTTTGGCTCAGGTTGGGCTCCTTGCTTAGTGGGGAGCCTGTTTCTCCCTCTGCCCCTGTCCCTGCTTTTGTTCTCTCTCACTCTGACTAAAATAAATAAAAGCTTAAATAAATAAATAAATAAATAAATAAGTAAGTAGGCTGCATAATGCTGAGAGATGGTGGAATTCTGAATCAGTCAAAGTGAAGCAACCTCTCTGGGCATTTATATGAAACCACAGAAATGCCATGTTTGAAGGTAAAGGCCATATTCCAGGACTATGTACAAAACTGAAAGAGATGTTGGCAAAGATGCGGAGAAAGGGGAATCTTCCTACACTGTTGGTGGGAATGCAAGCTTGTGCAGCCACTCTGAAAAACAGTATGGAGGTTCCTTAAAAAGTTGAAAATAGAGCTACCCTAAAACCCAGCAATTGCAGTACTCGGTATTTCCCCAAAGATACAAATGTAGTAATCCGAAGAGGCACCTGCACCCCAATGTTTATAGCAGCAATGTCCACAGTAGCCAAACTATGGAAAGAGCCCAGATGTCCATCAACAGATGAATGGATAAAGAAGATGTTGTATATATATACACAATGGAATATTATACAGCCATCAAAAAATGAAATCTTGCCATTTGCAACAGCATGGATGAAACTAGAGTGTATTATGCTAAGTGAAATAAGTCAATCAGAGAAAGACAATTATCATATGATCTCACTGATGTGTGGAATTTGAGAAACAAGGTAGAGGATCATAGGAAAAAAGAGGAAAAAATGAAACAAGAAGAAACCAGAGAGGGAGACAAACCATAGGAGACTCTTAATCTCAGGAAACAAACTAAGGGATGCTGGAGTGGAGGGAGCTGAGAGGGATGGGGTGGCTGGGTGATGGACACTGGAGAGGGTATGTGTTATGGTGAGCACTAAGTATTGTGTAAGAATGATGAATCACAAACCTGTACCCCTGAAATAAATAATACATTATATAAGAAAATCACAAAACCTAACTGGACAGGTTCAAAAGAATCTACCACTAATTTAATGCCCTGCTAGTACAAAAATCAACATCCTTTAAAAGAAAGACTATATTACCCAAACTCCTTATAATGTGATGTTCCCTATGTACAGCACACAGTAATACATTATTAGATGTGTGAGAAGCAGGAAAATGTGATGTATAATGAAGAGAAAAAGGAGCTAATGGTAACATATTCTGAGAGGACCCATATATTGAAAGGAGAGGAAAAAAACTGAAGCAACTGTTATAAATAAGTTCAAATATTTTAAAGGAAAAGATGAACATAATGATTGAATATATAGGGATTCTTAGCAGAGGCAAGAAAACTATTATTAAAAGGGGCAAAAGAAATTCTTGAACTGAAAAATGTAAAATCTGAAATGAAAAATTCCATGGATAGGTTTAGCAAAAGATTGTACAGTATAATAAAGGATCTATAGAAAGACATCAAGACAGATCAGTAGAAATAATCCAATCTTAATAAATTTCCTTCCTTAATAAAATTTCCTTCCTTAATAAAAGGAAGGAAAAATATTAGAAAAATTAATAAAGGCTCAGTAATTTGTGAAACTAAAATCAGGTGGTCTAAAATACATGTTATTGGTGGAAAACAGTCTACAGTTCCAAGAAACTGAGTGAATTCCAAATAGACAAAGCAGTGCTCAGACACACCACATCTTGGCACAGCTTATCCAAACTACTGAAAACAATGATAGAAAAATCTAAAAAATACCCAAAAAATAAAAAGGACATAGAAGGACCAGTTAATATGAATTATGGCTGAAAAATGATGCCAAAAGATAATGTAACACATCTTTAATGTACTGAAAAAATAATTCACAATACAAAACTTTATATCCAGTGAAAATTATCTTAAAATAGTGAAATAGACACTTTTGAATAAATAGAAGCTGAGATAGCAACAACTCAGGAGACCTGCCCTACAAGAAAAATTAAAGGAAATTCTTCAAGCAGAACAAATAATATACCAAATGGAAACATGGTGTACAGAAAAGAATGAATAGCTCTGGCAATGGTAAATGGATTAGTAGTAAAAGTAATTTTTCCTCATGTAAAAATTTCTTTAAAAGATAATTGTCCAAAGCAAAATAATGTATTGTGGTATTTATAACATGTAGATGTGAAATGAAGGACAGTAACATCATAACATCATGGGGGGTGGTAAAATGGAATCATACCATTGTAAGGTTCATACCTTTTACCAAAAGTGGTACAATATTAATTCTAAGCAGACTGTGATAAGTTAACACTGTGTATTGTAGTACCTAGCGGATTTTCTCAAAAATTTAAATAGATATGCAGCTTTAAAAAAAAGTCAGTAGAGGAAAATTTAAAAAGACGTTTAAAATACTCAACCCTAAAGAGTGTAGGACAGGAAGGGAAATAGAAAACAAGTAGCAAGATGGTATACTTAAATCTAAACATTTTTAATTATATTAAATTGAGATTAACTGGACACTCCAGTTAAGATGTAGATTGAGTTTTTTTTAAGTCTGAGATTGTCAGACTGGATAAAGCAAGACCTACTTATATTCCCTCTGTAAGAGAAACACTTTAGTTATTATGACACAAATTTAGAAAGATACCACACACAAAGCCTAAGTACCAAAGTAGATTTCAGAACAAAGTAAGTATTAAAAGACATAGAGATACTCATGATGATAAAAGTTCAGCAGAAAGACATAATTCTAAATGTTTATATTCAAAATAACTGAGTTTCAAATATATGAAGCAAAAGATGACAACCAAAAAAAAAAAAGAGAAATAGACAAATGTTGTAATTCACAGACTAAGTAGTACAAAAATCCATAAGGATATAGAATATATGAACCTATCCACACCAACTTGACCTGATGTTTTTTGAACCTATATTCAACAACTTTAGAATGCCCATTCTTGGGACGCCTGGGTGGGTCAGTCCGTTAAGCATCTGCCTTCAGCTCAGGTCATAATACCAAGGTCCTGGGATCAAGTCCCTCATTGGGCTCCTCACTCAGCAGGGAACCTGTTTCTCCCTCTGCCTGCTGCTTTCCCTGCTTGTGCTCTCTCTCTCTATGTATATATCTCTGACAAATTTTAAAAAAAAGAATGTACATTATTTTCAAATGCACGTGAAATATTCAATAAACATAGATTATATGCTGGTCCATAAAATAAAGCACAATACACTTTGGAAGAGTGAACTATGACACCAAAGGAATTAAATTACAATTCAGTAACATTCAAATTATCAACAAAGTTCCCAACTATTTGCATATTAAGCAGTATTCCTCTAAAAGTCTCATGGGTCAGGGGCGCCTGGGTGGCACAGCGGTTAAGCGTCTGCCTTCGGCTCAGGGCGTGATCCCGGCGTTCTGGGATTGAGCCCCACATCAGGCTCCTCCGCTATGAGCCTGCTTCTTCCTCTCCCACTCCCCCTGCTTGTGTTCCCTCTCTCGCTGGCTGTCTCTATCTCTGTCGAATAAATAAATAAAATCTTTAAAAAAAATAAAATAAAATAAAAATAAAAATAAAAGTCTCATGGGTCAAAGAAGAAATCGTAAGAGAATTTGGGAAATATTTTGAATTGAATTTTTATCAAAATATGTAGAATGATTATAATTAGCTATATAAAATAAATTGCCTTTAGGTCCATATTGATACAAGTACATACATACATACATACATACACCCAACTAATAAATGTCAAAGGAATGAATGAGAAAAATCACAATTTGGCAGGTATTATAGTCATAATGGAGTGAACCAAGAATAATTAATGGATGCTAGAACTATAAAAGTTTCCTGAGATACAGGGTGTTTACATTGTCTCAAAATATTTCCCACAAAGTATGTGTTATTTACAAAGGGAAAAAGAGTAACTTTACAGTGGAAAAGGCTGGTAGACACCATGTTAATTAAGTGATCAAAATAATTTGCTACCTTATATACTACAGTAAGAACACAACAGCACTTCTGTAATATTCCTGCAAAAAGGGGCATAACTGGCGTCTAATCCTGAGGAAACATCAGTTGAACCCAAATTGAGAGACATTATAAAAACTAACCTATACTATCCCAAAAAATGCCAAGTTCATGTGAATGAAAGGAAGACTAAAGAACTAATGTATATTAAAGGAGTCTAAAGAGACATAACAACTAAATCCGTCAAGAAATTGATCTTTGTGATATGAAGAACATTACTGGGACAATTGTTGCAATTTCAGTGATGTAAGTTGGAATGTTACCAGTGTTAACCTTATGATTTTGATGATTTGATTGTGGTTACATAGAATGTCCTAATTAGTAGGAAATAAACACTAAAGTATTCAGGAGTGTGTTGGCAACTTCCTCTCAAATAATTCAGAAGGAAAAAAATCTGTGTCCTATATTTGAAACTTCTCTGTAACTCTGAAATTGCTTAAAATTTTTTAAAGAAAAATTTTTTTCACTGTTGTCATGGCTCTAGACTCTTTATTGTCCATGTTTTTCCAGGTAGAAGCTGTGTGGTTTGAGAGTCTGTTTCTCTTGGTCATAGAAACACTGCTTTTAATTTTGTGTCTTTGGGATCTTATTCTGCTTTTGAAAATTCAGGTAACCTCTCCAACCTAATTATTACTGTGGCATAAAACTACTCATTTGCCACCCAAGATTGCTTCTCTGGCCCCATGTTGGATGGCATGAAGATGAGTATGCCTTCTGAACATTCTCATGTTGGCATCCCTAATTACCTTGGCCATTGGCACAGGACCAGTTGGAATGTCAAGTGTGTGCCATTTGATAATGCTATAAAAAGACCTATAGCTGCTGCTCTCCAGCCATCTGTGCCTTCCCTTGGCATGACACTACTGGGTAGTTTGTCTTTCATTGGCATGATTTCTGTAGTGTGGCTTACATCTGCCACTCCTAGGCACTTGCTTGGTGATCAAGTTGACATAAAATTGCTTCTTTGGCACTGTTTTTATATAGAGGAGTTTTATACCTGCTAACTTCTGAAACAAGAATTACCATTTATTACATACAATATAATTGTAATTTTAAATATCATAACTATAGACGTTTCTGGCTTCTGTTGACTCAGACTTATCCATTTGGACTTCCAATTTCAGTTTTTCCAGTCAGAAGTCTTCGCTGTAAAGAATTAACTTCTAAATGAAATGTACCTCTTCTGTTTTAAGACAGTGGATTGAGTGCATACATCAACCTCTCCCTCCTATGCCAAATCTCTAGAAATGATGGAACGTTTGTGTGTGTGTGTGTGTGTGTGTTTAAAATTTATAACTGGAATTCAAAACAAGAATGCATGATGGACCAGAAGCTGTGAGGAATCCACTGAAAGCTGTAAAACAGACAAAATGAGAGTGAAAAAGAAAGCAGAACCCTGAATGTCAAGAGAATACTGCTCCCAAATTTGGAAAAAGCACCAGAAGTTCTCCATGCCCTATGGAAGGAGATACTAAGAATTGGAAAAATGTGCCTCAGCAAGCAAGGGTGAATAATCAGGGTGCAGTAGGGTGCATAAGAGGAGAAAAGTCAAAAGAAATAAATACTAATTACCCCAGGTCTTGTTAGAAAAGTAAGTTGATATGAGTATGTTAAGAATTTAGGACTATACCCAAGAAAAATAGGAATAGATGGTGTTATGGACTAAATTGTGTCCCCATGCCCTACCAAATCCATATGTTGAAACTCTAACCCTCAGCGTGACTGTACTTAGAGATAGGCTGATAAAGTGGATCCCTAATGCAATATGAGGGTGTCTTTATAAAAAGAAGAGTCACCAGGGATGCGTGTGCACAGAGGAAAGGCCATGAGAGTTTACAGAAAGAAGGTGGCTACCTGCAAGCCGATGAGAGAGGCCTCAGGAGAAAGCAAACCTGTCAACAGCTTGATCTTGGACTTTCAGCCTCCAGAATTGTGTGAAGATACATTTCTCTTGTTGAAAGCACCCAGCCCATGGTATTTTTGTTATGGCAGCACTATCAGACTAACACAAACAGCATAACCTTGGAACCAGTAAATAGGAAAAATACAAGAAAGAAAGCTTAATAAATTATTAAAAAGCAAATAGGAAATAATCAAAAGGAAATAACTAATGGTATAGTAAGTAGAAAATACAAGATAAGCTGTCAAGAATGTCTAGTCAGTAATTATAATGTGAATGAATTAAGTTCACCTATTGAAAATCAGAGACCATAAGATTCAATTTTTTAAATTCCTAATATATGTTGCATATAAAAAACCCTCCAAACTCAAAATTACATGGGAAAGTTCAAATGGAAAAAGATACACAAATAAATGCAGCCAAAACCAAGTATCAGACAAAATATATGTACACAATAAGATTAGAGAAGGAAAAGTGAGGTACCTTAAAAACAGGTCCTGATATTTGATATTTGATTTGATTTTTCTTTTTTCAAAAGTTGGTGCCTTATCCTCTCATCCCCTTGAATGTGAGCTGGACTTAGTAACTCACTTCAGTTTTAACTTCTCAAACTAGGTAATATAATGTGTTGTGGCTTCCTTTTCGATCCCTTTGTCTTTGAACACTTGCTCTCCGGGAAGCTAGTTGCCATATCATTAGGACATTTAAGCAGCCTTACTGAGAGGTCTGTGCAGTGGTGTACCAGTGTATCTTGTGAAAGCCTCCAGCCAAAATCATGTGAATGAGCCACTTAGAAGTAGGTCCTTCATCCCCAAACGTTAAGATGACTGCAGCTCTGGTCAGCATCTTTACTGCAACCTCATGACAGACCCTGAGTCAGAATCACCCAGTTAAATTGTCCTATATTCCTGACCTTGAGAAATTGTGAGATAATCACTGTTTATTGTTTTAAGCTGCCAATTTTGGGGTAGTTTGTTATGCAGCAATAGACAACTAATACAAAGAGATCCTTCATAATTATATAGTTGACAGTAGAATCCATCAAGTAGACATAGCACTATTCATTTAACTACAGAGCTCCAAAATGTATTTGGTTTTTAAGGAAAAAGCTTCAAGGAAAAATTGAAAAATCCATAAAATGCAGGGTTTTAACACATATTTCCCAGAAAACTGTATACTAAGAAGGAAATAAACAGTGATGATCTTGAGGGTTTGAATGACAATCAGAAAGCTTGAGCTAATGAAGATATATTTAATAAACAATACACATTATTAACACAATGACAAAATCACAAATGATGATATCAAAGCCACCAAGGATATCTCAATAAACTGAAACAATTGGTATCATAGAGACCATATTCAGTGACTTCCATGCAATAAAGGTAAAAACAAACCACAAAAAGATTGCCCTGCTAAAATATAACATGTTATTCAAAATTTGACAGTAGACTGTTTCTTTAAATTGAAGTATAATTAACATACAGTTTTATATTAGTTTCAGGTGTACAATATAATAATTCAATGATTCTGTGCATTACTCTGCATTCATCATGATTAGGGCACTCTTAATCCCCTTTATCTATTTCACCCTCTCTTCCCCCTCCCCAGCAACCACCAGTTTGTTTTCTGTAGTTAAGAGTTTGCTTTTTTGTCTGTTTTTGCCCTATGTTTGTTCATTTGTTTTTTCTTAGATCATATAGTCTTTGTCTTTCTCTGTCTGACTTATTTTACTTAGCATTATACTCTCTAGCTATATCCATGTTGTCGCAAATGGTAAGATTTCATTTTTTATGACTAAGACTCCATTTATGTATATAATATATATGTGTAATATATATTACATTTATTATATATACATATTATTTTATATATCATACATATATAAAACACATCTTCTTTATCCATTTATCTATGGATTCACACTTGGGTTGCTCCCATATCTTGGCTGTTATAAATAATCCAGTAAATATTGGGGTGCATATATCTTTTTGAATTAGTGTTCTCATTTTCTTTGGGTAAATACCTGGTAGTAGAATTACAGATTCATATGGTAATTCTTCTTCAATTTTTTGAGGAGCCTCCATACTGTTTTCCATTGTGGCTGCACCAATTTGCACTCTTACCAACAGTGCACAGGGTTCCTTTTCCTCCACATCCTCACAAACACTTGTTATTTCTTATGTTTTTGATTCTACTATTCTGACAGGTATAAGGTGACATTTCATTGTAGTCTTGATTTGTATTTCCCTGAGGATGAGAGATGTTGAGCATCTTTTCATGTGTCTGTTGACCCATCTGTGTGTTATCTTTGGGAAAATGTCTATTTAGGGCTTCTGCCTATTTTTAATTGGATTATTTGGGGGTTTTTTGGCATTGTATAAGTTCTTTATGTATTTTGAATATTAACCCCTTATCAGATATATCATTTGCAAATATTTTCCCTCATTCACTAGGGTTGCCCTTTCATCTTGTTGATGGGTTCCTTCACTGTGCAGAAGCTTTCATTTTGGTGTAGTCCCAGTTTTTTAATTTTGCTTTTGTTTCCCTTCCCTGAGGATAAATATCTAGAAAAATGTTTCTATGGCTGATGCCAAAGAAATTACTGCCTCTGTTCACTTCTAAGATTTTTATGGTTTCAGGTCTCATATTTAGGTCTTTACTCCACTTTGAGTTTATTTTTGTGTATCGTGTTACAAAGTGGTTCATTTTCATTCTTTTGCATATAGCTTTCCAGTTCTCCCAGCACCATTGTTGAAGAGACTGACTTTCCCCCATTGTGTATTCTTATCTTCTTAGTCGTAGACTAATTGACCATAAAAATGTAAGTTTAATTCTAGGCTCTCTGTTCCGTTCAATGGATCTATGTGTCTTTTTTTGCGCTAGTATTATACTATTTTGATTAATACAACTTTACAGTAGATCTTGAAATCTGGGATTCGTACCTCCAGTTTTGTTCTTCCTTCTCAAAATTGCGTTGGCTACTCAGGATCTTTTTTGGTTCCATACAAATCCAAATTTTAGGATTATTTGTCCTAGTTCTATGAAGAGTTAACATTCTATGATTGTTAGTATTTTAATAGGTATTGTGTTAAATCTGGAGATTGCTTTGGGTAGTATGGACATCTTAACAGTATTGGTTCTTCCACTGCATGGTCTTTCCATTTGTTTGTGTCATCTTCAGTTTCTTTCATCAGTGTTTTATAATTTTCAGAGTACAGGTCTTTCACGCCTTGGTTAAGTTTATTCCTGGGTATTTTATTCTTTTTGGTGCAAATATAAATGAGATTGTTTACTTAATTTTTCCTTCTGCTACTTCATTATTAGAATATAGAAATGCAACAGACTTTTATATATTAATTTTGTATCCTGTGACTTTACTGAATTCATTTATCATTTCTAGTAGTTTTTTGGTAGAGTCTTTAGGGTTTTCTGTGTATAGTATCACGTCATCTGCAAATACTGCAAGTTTTACTCCTTCCTTACCAATTTGGATACCTTTTATTCCTTTTTCTTGTCTGATTGCTATGGCTAGGACTTCCAGGACTATGTTGAAAAAAGTGGTGAAAGTAGACATCCTTATCTTGTTCCTGATCTTAGGAGAAAAGCTCTTAGATTTTCACTATTGAATATGATGTTAGCTGTGGGTTTTTCATATATGGCCTTTGTTATGTTGAGGCATGTTCCCTCTAAACCTACTTTGTTGAAGGTTTTTATCATGAATGAATATTGTACCTTGTCAATTGCTATATCTGCATCTACTAAAATCATATGGTTTTTATCCTTTCTCTTGATGGGATGTATCATGTTGGTTGATTTGTGAATATTGAACCACCTTTGCAGCCCAGGAATAAATCCCACCTGATTATGGTGAATGATTTTTTTAAATGTATTGTTGGATTTGGTTTGGTGCAATTTTGTTGAGGATTTTTGCATCTATGTTCATGAGAGATATCGGCCTATACTTTTTCCTTTGTTTTATAGTGTCTTTTTCTGGTATTGGTATTGGGCTAATGCTGGCCTCATAGAATGAATTTGGAAGCTTTCCTTCCTCTTCTATTTTTTTTTGGAATAGTTTGAGAAGAATAAGCATTAACTCTTCTTCAGATATTTGGTAAAATTCACATGTGAAGTCATCTGATCCTGGACTTTTGTTGTTGAGAGTTTTTGATTACTAATTCAATTGCTAGGAATTGGTCTGTTCAAATTTTCTGTTTCTTCCTGATTCAGTTTTGGGATGTTATATGTTTCTAGGAATCTATCCATTTTTTCTAGGTTTTTAATTTGTTGGCACATGATTTTTCATAATATTCTTTTATAATCCTTTGTGTTTCTGTAGTGTCAGTTGTTACTTCTCCCCCGTTTCTTTTTTTTTTAATTTTTTTAAAAGATTTTATTTATTTATTTGACAGAGAGACATTCAGTGAGAGAGGGAACACAAGCAGGGGAAGTGGGAGAGGAAGAAGCAGGCTCCCAGCAGAGCAGGGAGCCCAATGTGGGGCTCGATCCCAGGACCCTGGGATCGCACCCTGAGCCAAAGGCAGACACTTAACGACTGAGCCACCTAGGCGCCCCACTTTTCCTCCATTTCTGATTTTATTTGAATCCTCTCTTTTTTTCTTGATGAGTCTGGTTTATCAGTTTTGTTTATCTTTTCAAAGAACCAGCAACTGGTTTCATTAATCAGTTCTATTGTTTTTTAGTCTCGATTTCATTTAATTCTTTTCTAATATTTATTATATCCTTCCTACCTTCCTACTAGTTTTGGACTTTAACAGCATGCTTCTTAATAACTCTTGGGCTGAAGGTGGAAAGTACAAACTTTTAAATTTAATGACAATAAAAATATCATATATCAAATATTGCCTTGTAGCCAAAGCATTAATGCTCAGAAGAAATTTGTAGTCTTAAATCCATTAATTTATTAAAATATTCAAAATAAATCATATGTGCTTCATCCAACAGGGTAGAGAAAGGCAAATAAATCCAAAGGATGTAGAAAAAATGAAATTAAAGAAGATAAGAAATTAAATGAAAATTTAAAAAGTAAAAATTCTCATAAAAATCAAAACCATTTTCTAGAAAAGACCTGTATGACAGTAGTTTGGAAAATAGGATCAAGATGCACAGAAGAAAACAAAAACAAAATTAGGATTGAAAGGACAAAACTACAGAGAAAGGAAATTTGTTTATAAGTAGGAAGATACTTTTAATTTTATTTTGAATTTAGTTTTTTTATTGATTAAAAAGCAGAGAGAATAAAATAATACATCACTATATACCAATTACATAGCTTTAACAGTTAACTATGCATTACTAAACACTTTTCATTTCTATCTCCAGCTACCTTATATCCTGTTTGGGATTACTATGAAGCATCATATTATTTTACTTTAAATTCTTCAGTATGTGTTTCTAAAAGTGAGTTATTTTTTCTTTTTTAATTTTTATAGAAACATAACTATGACAGTAGTATCACACCCCAAAAAAATCCCCCTTAGTTTCTTAATATCATCATATAATTCAGTTGATGTTCACATTTCCCTGGTATCTCCTGAAGTGTTTATTTTAAACATCTAAAAAGGTAGTTGTATCTCAGGACACAAACAAGGTCCAACATTACATTTGGTCTGTGTGTCTCAGATGTCTATTTTAATATGAAGTCCCCCTACTCTTTTCCCCATGTTTGCAATTTCTTTTTTGAATAAACTGAGCCATTCCCTGGAGAGTTTCTCATATTTTGAATTGTGACAGTTGCATTATCTTTGGAGTGCTTAACATGGTCCTCTGTCTCCTGTATTTTCTATAGAACAGTAGTTCACTTATCTCTCTGTGTGTACACATACAACCAAGAAAAAAGAAAAAACTTTATTGTCTATTTTGTTTTTTTGACAAAGACGCTTCATACATATTGTTATGTATCAACTGACAAATAATGTTAGATTTTCCTTTTTTGTGATATTAAGGTTGGTCAGTGGGTTCAGGATTTATTGCTCTAATCCAATTATTATAAGTTTCCCCTGAAGTTTTCTGCCTACATAGCTTGAATCATTACTATTGCATCCATTATTTCATTAGTGCTTCAAAGTGGTGATATTCTATCATTCCTTCTTCATTTGTTAGCTGGAATTCTTAAAATCATTTTCCTCCTTGCTATTGGGGTTATTCTTAGGTACAGTTTTTGTAGGAAAGAAAAGGCAAATGCTGGATTCTTTACCTGTATTTCCCACATTTCAAAATAGTAAGTCGTTTCCCTAGCATTCTCTAAGGCTGCTAATTCTTTTTTTTGTACATCATTAATATTATTACATTAACTTAACAATAATTCATATGCTTAATCCATTGAAAATGTACTTTTGAAATTTGCAATTTGATTAGTTTTGACAAATGTATATAGTCACATAATCACCAACATATAGAACATTTATAGAACATTTATTTAAAGAACATTCCCATCACCCCAGGAAGTTCTTTGTAGTCACTCTCCTGCCCAACCCCAGGAATCAACCAATCTGCTTTTCACTACTATAGATAACGTTGTCAAAAATTTAATTTAAATGTAATTACATAGTATATACTATTTTGTAACTGGAATTTATTGGATAAGTTGTGCACTTTGAGTCAGATCTAAGAAATCTTTGCCTTACTATCTAATGCTGCAATTTATTTCTTATCTTTTCTCTTAAAAAATTTTGTAATTTTTGTTTCTATAGGTAGATGTATGTATGATTGTATACCCAGTCAGTTTGTGAATGTGAAACCGGTATGGGTTGAGGTTTTGTTTTGTTTGCATATGGTTGTATAACTGTTTCAAAACTATTCTTTCTCCACCGAATTGCTTTTGCACCTCTTTGAAAATCAGTTGGGTACATATCTGTGAGTCTATTTCTAAACTCTATTCTGCTCCATTGATTTATATGTCTATACCAGTAGTTTTCAACAGGATGATTTCATTCCCTTCCCCCATCCCCAGGGACATTTGGCAATATCTTGAGACAATTTTGATTGTCACAACAGTTGTGTTATTGGTATCTAGTGGGCAGAGGCTGGGGATACTATTAAACATCCTACAATACATGGGGCAGCTCCTAACAAAAAAATATATATATGGTTCAAAATGTCAGTAATCCTAAGATTTAGATATGCTGCTTAATACTATTGCCAGTATCACAGTACTGTTTTGATTGTTATTGTTTATTGTAAATCTTGAAATCAGGCAGTTCATTTGTGTCTGTTCGGATCTTCTGCCCATTTCCGGACTGGATTATCTGTTTGTTGGGTGTTGGGTTTGATAAGTTCTTTATAGATTTTGGATACTAGCCCTTTATCTGATAAGACATTTGCAGATATCTTCCCCCATTCTGTCCGTTGTCTTTGCTTTTGTCGAAGGTTTCCTTCACTGTGGAGAAGCTTTTTATCTTGATAAAGTCCCAATACTTCATTTTTGCCTTTGTTTCCCATGGCTTTGGAGACATATCTAGCCAGAACTTGCTGAGGCCAAGATCAAAGAGGTTGCTCCCTGTGTTCTCCTCTAGGATTTTGATGGATTCCTGTCTCACATTTAGGTCTTTCATCCATGTTTAGTCTATTTTTGTGTATGGTGTAAGAAAATGGCCCAGTTTCATTCTTTTGCATGTGGCTGTCCAATTTTCCCAACACCATTTGTTGAAGAGACTGCCTTTTTTTCCATTGGATATTCTTTCCTGCTTTGCCGAAGATTATTTGACCATAGAGTTGAGGATCCATTTCTGGGTTTTCTATTCGGTAACTTTGATCTATGTGTCTGTTTTTGTGCCAGTACCATACTGTCTTGATGATTACAGCTTTGTAATAGAGCTTGAAGTCCTGAATTGTGATGCCAAGAGCTTTTTTTTTTTTTTTTCAACTTTCCTTTGGGTACTCGGGGTCTTTTCTGGTTCCATACAGATTTGAGGATTATTTGTTCCAGCTCTGTGAGAAAAATTGATGGCATTTTGATAGGGATTTCACTGAATGTATAGATTGCTCTGGGAAACACAGACATTTTAATAATATTTGTTCTTCCAGTCCATGAGCATGGACACCTTTCTTTCTGTCTTCCTCAATTTCTTTCATGATTGTTCTATACTTTTCTGAGTACAGGTCCTTTATGTCTTTGGTTAGGTTTATTCCAAGGTATCTTATGGTTTTTGGTCCAATTGTAAATGGAATCCCTTAATTTCTTCTTGTGTCTCACTATTAATATGTAGAAATGCAACTGATTTCTGTGCATTGATTTTATATCCTGCCACTGTGATGAATTCCCATATGAGTTCTAGCAATTTTGGGGTGGAGTCTTTTGGGCTTTCCACATAAAGTACCATGTCATCTGCAAAGAGTGAAAGTTTGCCTTCTTCTCTGCCAATTCAGATGACTTTTCTTAGTTTTTGTTGTCTGATTGTTGAGGCTAGAACTTCTAGTGCTATGTTGAACAACAGTGGTGAGAGTGGAAATCCCTGTCTGTTTTCCTGACCTCAGGGGAAAAGCTCTCAGTTTTTCTCCACTGAAAATGATATTCGCTGTAGGCTATTCATATATGGTTTTTATGATATTGAGGTATGTTCCCTCTGTCTCCACACTGTGAAGAGTTTTAATCAAGAAAGGATGCTGTACTTTGTCAAATGCTTTTTCTGCATCTACTGAGAGGATCATATGGTTCTTGTCTTCTATTTATGTAGGGTATCACATTGATTAATTTACGGGTGTTGAACCACCCTTGCAGCCCAGGAATAAATCCCACTTGGTCATGATGCATAATCCTTTTAATGTACTGTTGGAGCCTAGGCTAGTGTCTTGGTGAGAATTTTTGCATCCATGTTCATCAGGGATATTGGTTTGTAATTCTCTTTTTTGGTGGGGGTCTTTGTGTGGTTTTGGGATCAAGGAAATGCTGCCTTCATAGAAAGAGTTTGGAGGTTTTCCTTCCATTTCTATTTTTTGAAGCAGCTTCAGAAGAATAGGTATTGATTCTTCTTTAAATGTTTGGTAGAATGCCCCCAGAAGCCATCTGGCCTTGGACTCTTATTTTGGGGAGATTTTTGATTACTGCTTCAGTTTCCTTTCTGGTTATGAGTCTGTTCAGGTTTTCTATTTCTTCCTGTTTCAGTTTGGGTAGTTTATACATCTCTAGCAACACATCCATTTCTTCCAGATTGCCTAACTTTTTGGCATGTAGTTGCTCATAATATGTTCTTCTAATTGTTTGCATTTCTTCCATGTTGGTTGTGATCTCTCCTCTTTCTTTCATGATTTTATTAATTTGGATCCTTTGTCTTTTCTTTTTGATAAGTTTGGCTAGAGGTTTATCAATCTTATCAATTCTTTCAAAGAACCAGCTCCTAATTTTGTTGATCTGTTCTACTGTTCTTTTGCTTTTGATTTCATTGATTTCAGCTCTAATCTTTATTAATTCTCTTCTCCTGCTGGGCTTAGGCTTTATTTGCTGTTCTTTCTCCAGCTCCTTTAGGTGTAAGATTAGCTTGTGTATTTGAGACCTTTCTTGTTTCTTGAGAAGGGCTTGAATTGCTAAATAATTCCCTCTTAGGACCACCTTTGCTGCATCCCAAAGGTTTTGAACAGTTGTGTTTTCATTTTCATTTGTTTCCGTGAATGTTTTTCATTCCTCTTTAATTTCCTGATTGACCCATTCATTCTTTAGGAGGATGCTCTTTGGCCTCCAAGTATTTGAGTTCCTTCCAAATTTCCTCATGTTACTAAGTTCAAGTTTCAAAGCATTGTGGTCTGAAAATATGCAGGGAATGATCCCAGTCTCTTGGTACCAGGTTGAGACCTGATTTGTGACCCAGTATGTGATCTGTTCTGGAGAATGTTCCATGTGCACTGGAGAAGAATGTGTATTCTGTTGCTTTAGGATGGAATGTTCTGAATATATATGTGAAGTCCAACTGGTCCAGCGTGTCATTCTAAGCGCTTGTTTCCTTGTTGATGTTCTGCTTCGATGATCTATCCATTGCAGTGAGTGGGGTGTTAAAGTCCCCTACTATTATTGTATTATTATTAAATGTTTCCTTAATTTTGATATTAATTGGCTATATAATTGGCTGCTCCTGTGTTAGGGGCATAAATATTTACAGTTTTTAATCTTTTTGTTGGATAGACCCTTTAATTATGGTATAATGGCCTTTTTCATCTCTTATTACACTCTTTGGTTTAAAATCTATTTTGCCTGATATTAGGGTTGCTTTCTTTTGATATCCATTAGCATGATAAATGGTTTTCCACCCCCTCACTTTTTTTTTATTATTAATATGATATGTTAGTCACCATACAGTACATCATTAGCTTTGGATACAGTGTTCCATGATTCATTGTTTGCATATAACTAGAGGTGTCTTTGAGTCTAAAATGAATCTCTTGCAGGCAGCGCACTAATAGTCTTGTTTTTTTATCCAGCCTGATACCCTTTGCCTTTTGATTGAGGCATTTAGCCCATTTACATTCAGAGTAACTATTGAAAGATAGGAACTTAGTGCCATTGTATTACCTGTAAAGTCACTGCTTCTGTCTATTGTCTCTGCTCCTTTCTGGTCTGTGTTACTTTGGGGCTCTCTCTTCACGTAAAGGATCCCCTTTATGATTTATTGCAGGGCTGGTTTAGTGGTCACAAATTATTTTAGTCTCTGTTTGTCCTAGAAGCTCTTTATCTCTCCTTCTATTCTGAATGACAGCCTTGCTGGATATAGTATTCTTGGCCACATATTTTTCTCATTTGGCACCCTGAATATATCATGCCAGTACTTTCTGGCCTGCCAGGTCTCTTTGGGTAGGTCTGCTGCCTGCCTTATGTTTTTATCTCTGTTGGTTAAGGACCTCTTGTCCAGAGCTGCTTTCAGGACTTTCTCTTTGTCTCTGAAATTTGCAAGCTTCACTATTATATGTTGAGGTGTTGACCTATTTTTATTGATTTTGAGGGGGATTCTGTATGCCTCCTTGACCTGAATGTCTTTTTCCTTCCCCAGATTAAGGAAGTTCTCAGCTATAATTTGCTCAGATATGCCTTCTACCCCCCTTTTCCTCTTCCTCTGGGGCCCCAGTTATCCTAATATTGTTTCACTTTATAGTATCCCTGATCTCTCGAATCCTCCTTTGTGATCCAATAGTTGTTTATCTCTCTTTTTCTCATTTTCTTTGTTCTCCATCATTTTATCTTCTATATCACTGATTTTCTTTCTTTTTTTTATTATGTTCAGTTAGCCACCATATAGCACATCATTAGTTTTTGATGTAGTGTTCAATGATTCATTAGTTGCATATAACACCCAGTGTTCATCACATGCCCTCCTTAATACCCATGACCTGACTACCCCATGCCCCCACCTCCTCCCTTCTGAAACCCTCAATTTGTTTCCCAAAGTCCATCATCTCTAATGGTTTGTCTCCCTCTCTGATCCCCCCCCTTCAGTTTTCCCTCCCTTCCCCTATGGTCTTCCGTGCTATTCCTTATGTTTCATATATGAGTGAAACCATATGATAATTGTCTTTCTCTGCTTTACTTATTTGACCTAGTGTAATCCCCACCAGTTCCATCCATGTTGATGAGAATGGTGGGTATTCATCCTTTCTGATGGCTGAGTAATATTCCATTGTACATATGAACCACATCTTCTTTATCCATTCATCTGTTGAAGGACATCTCGGCTCCTTCCACAATTTGGCTATTGTCCACAATATGAATGTTGGGGTACAGATGATCCTTCTTTTCACTACATCTGTATCTTTGGGGTAAACATCTGGTAGTGCAATTGCGGGGTCGTAGGGTAGTTTTATTTTTAACTTTTTGAGGAACCTCCATACTGTTTTCCAAAGTGGCTTTACCAGCTTGCATTCCCACCAACAGTGTAAGAGGGTTCCCCTTTCTCCACGTCCTTGCCAACACTTGCTGTTTCCCGGCTTGTTAATTTTTGCCATTCTAGCAGGTGTAATGTGGTATCTCACTGTGGTTTTGATTTGAATTTTCCTGATGGCTAGTTATGTTGAACATTTTTTTCATGTGTCTGTTAGCCATTTGTATGTCTTCTTTGGAGAAGTGTCTGTTCATGTCTTCTGCCCATTTCTTGACTGGATTATTTGTTTTTTGGGTGTTGAGTTTGAGAAGTTGTTTATAGATCTTGGATACCAGTCCTTTATCTGATATGTCATTTGCAAATATCTTCTCCAATTCCGTGGGTTGCGTCTTAATTTTATTGACTGTTTCCTTTGCTGTGCAGAAACCTTTTATCTTGATGAAGCCCCAAAGTTCATTTTTGCTTTTGTTTCCCTTGCCTTTGGAGACATGTCTTGAAAGAAGTTGCTGTGGCTGATGTCAAAGAGGTTGCTGCCTATGTTCTTCTCTAGGATTTTGATGGATTGCTATCTCACATATAGGTCTTTCATCCATTTTGAGTTTATCTTTGTTTTATATCACTGATTTCTCTTCTGCCTCATTTATGCCAGCAGATAGGGCCTCCATTTTGATTGGACCTCAATATACCTTTTTATTTCAACCTGATTAGCTTTACTTCTTTTATTTCTCTAGAAAAGGATTCTCTAGTGTCTTCTATGGTTTTTTTCAAGCCCAACTTGTATCTTTATAATCATTATTCTGAATTCTAGCTCTGACATCTTTTATCCATATTGACTAAGTCTCTGGCAGTTAGTACTGCCTTTTGTTCTTATTTCTGGGGTGAGTTTTCCATCCTGTCATTCTGTCCAGAGAAGAATACATGAACGAGGGAACAAAATACAAAGATATCAACCACGACCCCAGCAAAATATATGCTAAACAAATCTGAAGAGTTCAGAAACCAAAAATGGAAAAAGAGAATATAATCAAACAGGTGGACAGAACAGAATCATACACTAGATCCTAGGTGTATTTTGGTCTGTTTGCTAGAAGAAACTACATCCCAAATTGTAAGGAAAGACTTATAAATATAAAAAATAAAATTGAATACAATGAAAGGAAGCCAACACTGAAGAATATATATATATGATATATATGATATGATATATATATGATTGATATATATGATATATGTGACATATATGATATATATGTATATCATATATGTGTATGTCTAATAAATGTAAAAATGAAAATTAAAAAAGACTTAACAAAAGAGTTGATAATATAAGAAACTAGTTGAAAAGGACAAAAAGTTAAAAGGAAAAAATTTAAACTGAAAGACTAAAGAATCATGAGAAAAATCCTAAATTCTATATACTATTTTCCCCTAGCGCTGGAGTTTTATAGTTCTGTGTGATTGGTAAACTTGGTGTTAGCTGGATGTTCCTGCTCATCTTCTGGTGGAGGGGCCTCTTGCACTGATTCTCAAGTGTCTTTGCCCCAGTGGAATTGCACCCTCCTTGCCAGGGGCCAGGCTCAGTGTAAGCAGCTCCAGATTACTCTGTGTGGCTTTTGTTCCCTGAAGGCTTTCTGTACCACTTTAGAGGTTGAAAATGGCTGTGCCCCAGTATCCAGCCAATGTTAAAAATTTGTGTCCTGCACTCTTCCTTGAGCCCTCACAAAAAAGCAGTCAGTCATTCTGTCTCCCTGGTTTCTGTCCACACTCTGTGTTCACCCAGCCTGTGACCGAGTTTTTTTGTCTCAGGCAGGTGACCCCATTTTGAGTCTACAAATTTTACAGACTTCTGTGGCACACGCCCATGTCACTCCTCCCAGGGCAGGGGTGGGTGTCTCCCTCGGTTCTGCCTCTTACTGGGCCCCTGCACGAAGAGTGGTCACCCGATTGTGCTACAGTTTATGGTTTATGGCAACACCATGGTGAAATCCCACTCCTGGGCTCACTGTTTCCCGCTGGCTTCCCTGCTCTGACACTTGGGACCTCTGCAACACTCAGACAGCCCTGTTCTTTCTGTGACCCTGGGTATCCTAAGACCACACTAGGATTCTGCCCCACTTCACCACCTCAGCACCTTTCAGCCAAGGATGTCCCCCACTGGATCAGATTTCTAAAAGTTCTGATGTGTGTGTGTGTGTGTCAGAGAGAGAGAGAGCACAAGCAGAGGGAGAGGCAGGCAGAGGGAGAAGCAGACTCCCTGCTGAGCAAGGAGCCCGATATGGGACTCGATCCCAGGACCCTGGGATCGTGTCCTGAGCTGAAGACAGCCACCTAACTGAGCATCCCAGGCATCCCTAAAAGTTCTGATTTTGTGCTCCACTGCTACATCACTTTCCAGTACCCAGCTTACAGAGGCTCCTGAAATGTCACCTCAGATTCACTCCTCTGAACCTCCTACCTTGTGAAAACTGTTTGCTTCTCTATTTGTAGAATTGCAGCAATTGTTTTCTTAGAACTGTAGTTGAGTTTGCAGGTGTTCAGAATGATTTGATAGTATCTGGCTGAATTCCAGGGACTAGACAAAACTAGAGTCCCCTACTTCTCTGCCATCTTCCTATGGTGAGACTGAATGTGGCTATTTTAATAAAACTTTATTAACAAAAACTGGTTGTAGGTTGGATTTGGTTCACAGACTATACTTCACTGACCTCTGTTATACATTTATAGGAAACAGTTTTAGAATATTTCTACAAATATTATTCCTACTAGTGTGATATTAAATACATTCTAGGATTTCATTCCAATTCCTTTGTTTTTAGAGATATGCCACAAGAGGTAAAATGTATTTTAAACTGACTTGAAAATACTTTTTTATGTTGTAATGCCACCAAATTGATGTACTAACTCATTAATTTAATTTTGATTGTGATATTTGATGAATACTTTAAAATTTTTCTTTTATCTTATATAAAAACTGTTCTAAATCAGATCTTTAAAAAATGGTGCATTCAGTGAAGTCTAACTTCAATCTCTGTTTTCTTCAGATTGTTCCTTCCTTCTTCTTTAGGTTGTCATTATGGTTTGTCCATCTTTTATGGAAAATATATTTAACTAAATATGTTCAAATAAATCCCTGTTTTAATGTTTTAGTAGCACACTAAATACATTGTTTGCCGACTTGATTTTTTTCTTGAGATGACTCCATAGCAGTATATTGATAGATGAGAAGACTTTTAAAATTATGATAATTATACAGGCATACCTTGGAGATAATATAGATTCAGATCCAGACCACAAACAGTGAGTCAAATGAATTTTTTGGTTTCCTGGTGTATTGAGAACTTAGGTTTATACCTTATTGTAGTCTATTAAGTATGCAATAGTATTATATCTAAAAAAATAATATACATACCTTAATTTAAAAATATTTTATGGCTAAAATTGCTAACCCTCACCTGAGCTTTCAGTGAGTTGTAATCTTTTTGCTGGTGGAGGATCTTGCCTTGATGTTGATGGCAGCTGATTGATCAAGGTGGTGGTTGCCGAAAGTTAGAGTGGCTGTGGAAGTTTCTTAAAAGAAGACAGCAGTACAGTTTTCTGCATCAATGGGCTCTTCCTTTCACAAACGATTTCTCTGTAGCCTGTAATGCTCTTTAGTAACATTTTACCCATAGTAGAACTTCTTTCAAAATTGGAGTTAATCCCCTCAGACCTTGCTGCTGCTTTATTGACTAAGTTTATGTAATATTCTAAATTCTTCATTGTATTTCAACAGTTTTCACAGCCTCTTCACCAGGAGTAGAATTTATCTCAAGAAACTACTTTCTTTGCTCATCCATAAAGAGCAACTCTTATTGGTTCAAGTTTTGCCATGAGATTGCAGCAATTGTCATATCTTCAGGCTCCACTTCTAATTCTAGTCCTTTTGTTATTTTTCACGAAATCTGCATTACTTTCTCCACTGAAATCTTGAGTCTCTCAAAGTCATCAATGAGGGATGGTATCAGCTTCTTCCAAACTCCTATTCGTTTTGGTGTTTTGACCTCTTTCCATGAATCATGAATGTTCTTAATGGCATCTAGAATGGTAAATGCATTCCAGGAGGTTTTCAATTTATTTACCTGAGATCCATCAGGGGAATCACTGTATATGGCAGCTATGGCAGCTGTAGCCTTATGAAATGTACTTCTTTAATAAGAAAACTTGAAAGATGAAATTGCTCCTTGTTCCATGGGCTACAGAATGGCTGTTACGTTAGCGGGCATGAAAACAACATGAATCTCATTGTACATCTCCATCAGCTCTTGGGTGACCAGATGCACTGTCAATGAGAAGTAATATTTGAAGGGAATCGTTTTTTGGAGCAATAGGTTTCAAAAGCAGGCTTAAAATATTCAGTAAACCATGTTGTAAACAAATTTGTTTTCTTTTTTTAAATTTAAATTCAATTAATTAGCATATAATGTATTATTAGTTTCAGAGGTAGAGGTCAGTGATTCATCAGTTGTATATAACACCCAGTGCTCATTATATCACATGCCCTCCTTCCAGGCTTTGTTGTTCCATTTCTAGAGCACAGGCAGAATAGATTTAGCGTAATTCTTAATGGCCTAGGATTTTCAGTATCGCAAATGAGCATTGGCTTCAACTTAAAGTTACCAGCTGCATTGTCCCCTAACAAGACACTCAGCCTGTCCTTTGAAGCTTTGAAGCCAGGTATTGACTTCTCTCTAGCAATGAAAGTCATAGATAGCATCTGCTTCCAATAGAAAGCTGTTTTATCTACATTGAAAATCTGTTGTTTAGTGCAGCCACTTCCATTAATGATCTGAGCTAGATCTTCTGGATAACTTGCTGCAGCTTCTACATCAGCACTTGCTGCTTCATCTTGAACTCCTGTGTTATGAAGATGGCTTCTTAAACCTCTTGAAACAACTCTGCTAGCTTCACACATTTCTTCTGCAGCTTCCTGACCTCTCTGAGCCTTCACAGATTTGAAGAGAGTTAGGGCCTTGCTCTGAATTATGCTTTGGCTTAAGGGTAGTTCTGGCTAGTTTGATCTTCTATCCAGACACTAAAAGTTTCTTTACATCAGCAATAAGGCTATTTAGCTTTCTTGTTATTCATGGGTTCCCTGGAATTCCCTTCAAGAACTTTTCCTTTGTATTTATAACTTGACTTCTTGGCACAGAAGCCTAACTAGTAGCCTGTCCTGGCTTTTGATGTGCCTTCCTCACTTAGTTTAATCATTTCTAGTCTTTGATTGAAAGTGAGAGAAATGAAGCTCTTCCTTTTACTTGAATCTCTTAGAGGTCATTGTAGGGTTATTAATTAGCCTAATTTCAATATTGTTGTGTCTCAGAGAATAGGGAGGCCCAAGGAGATGAAGAGAGACCGGGAAATGCTCAGTCAGTGGAGCGCTCAGAACACACACATTTATCAGTTAAGTTCACCATCTCATATGGGCATGATTCGTGGTGCCTAAAACAATCATAATAGTAACATCAAAGATCACTGATCAGAGATCACCATAACAAATTCAGTAATAATGAAAAGTTTGAAATACCATGAGAATTACTGAACTATGAAAGTGATGCAAACTGAGCAAATGCTGTTCGATAAACAGTGCCAATAAACTCACTTGATGCAGGGTTACCACAAAACCTTCAATTTGTTAAAAAAAAATAGCATTTGTGACATGCAATAAGGTGAAATATAATAGTATGTATGTCTGTATATATATTACTGCAATAAATATGAAAAATTCTCTACAAAAATATAAATCTCTAAAAATAACATGCTAAACAAATGAATTCAAATAGTCCAGTAGCCACAAAGAAAAAAATTCATACAAGTCAAAAGTATAACTCCTGAAAGGAAGTAGGTTTTATTTATGAGTTCAATGAAAACCTCAAAAATGGACAATTTCCAGTAACTTTTCTAACATAAAAATATGTGCCCCTGTAATTAAATTCTTCATTTGGTTAAAAAAAAAAAAAATATATATATATATATATATATATATTATTTCCACATATTTTCACATTTAAAGTGATTATTCATTGTTCTGATTTGTATTAGATGATTTACATAGACATAAAATTTGTCCATATACTATTTGATACGTTATTTAACATGCTTCCTTATCTTAAAAGTTAATTTGCCTCAAATCTACAAATATAGAACTTCAAAACATTAACACATTATCAGAAACAGTATTTTATTCCTGATTCTTAAAACTTATTCATCAGATTTGTCTGATCTGAAATGTTATTATAAAATAATAGATAATAGAAATAAATAACAGAAAAAGAATTATGTCAACATTTTACTTTCTTTAATTGAAATAGAGCAACATGATCTTTTTTTTTTATAATGATTTTTTATTATATTATGTTAGTCACCATACTAGAGCAACATGATCTTGAACATTCTGAAAGCAATGTTTAACAAGGCTTAAACTTGAAAAGCTATAATTAGGTTTTAAATTTTAATTATCAGTTGATTTGAACTAAGTTAAATGTTACAGTGGGGAACACTAGAATATGGTAATCTTAAATATGCATAAGCTGTTGCCTATCTTGGTAAGGATTTCTATATTTCATACAAATCTATCAATCCCTAGAAACATTACAAAAATTAGGAAAGGTTATAACAACATGTTATAAAAGTTTATTGTCAATGACTGATCCAAAGTATGATTTAAAGATGAACGTCTATTCAAGATTTTTTTTAGTTTTAAACATCTTATTGTAAATTTGCATATTCATTCCAATAGTACATTCAGGTCATTTGTGAAAGGTAGTAAGAACCCAGTAACAGGGGCACCTGGGTGGCACAGCGGTTAAGCGTCTGCCTTCGGCTCAGGGCGTGATCCCGGCGTTATGGGATCGAGCCCCACATCAGGCTCCTCCGCTATGAGCCTGCTTCTTCCTCTTCCACTCCCCCTGCTTGTGTTCCCTCTCTAGCTGGCTGTCTCTATCCTGTCGAATAAATAAATAAAATCTTAAAAAAAAAAAAAAAAAGAACCCAGTAACAGCAAGTTTTTTATTTTTGATCCTAGATGACACAGACAGGATATGTGTAAATATTTAAACCTGGATCATGGCCAATGACTATCAGTGTTTGTCATCTTTTGTGCAGTGGAAGCCAATTTCACTAAATAGTGCTAAATGATGATACTAATCTAAGTCAGTTTAGCAAATGGTAAATTATAAAATTATTACCGAGAATGACAAAAACTAAGTGATTTATTCTTCTGTGTATTTTTTTGAAAACTTGCTTCTGGGTTAGTTACACTTTAATAATAAAACCATCCAGCAACGAGGTAATGCTGGTTGGGTGGCAGTAAAGATTGGGATTTATCAATATGGCACTTTTCTGATCTATTACTATCCATGTTGTCCACTTAGACTTGTTATATGTCATCTTAATCTTATACATTTCCAAAAACAGATCAACAAAACAAAAAAGGGCTGTACAACTTGCATTCTCCTTGTGCCTCCCAGACACATGATTTTAAACTAAGCATGTGGGAACACAGCCCACTAGTATGTGAGAACTTTGATAGTTGTCCATCAGGGGTGGATCAGTGTTTTATAGAGCTTGGAGCTTGTATAATTTGAGGAGTACTTCTTAAGAAAAAGAGTTTAAAATTTCAAATACAAAATTAGGTACTGGAAAGGCTATGTACAAATGGGAGGAAATGAAGCCTAAACTTCTTTGATTTTGTGGTAAATTCACCTCTGCATCTGGCACATAGTGAATAGTCCATAATTATTTATGGAATGATTTTTTTTATTAATAGTAATTGAATTTGAACTCAGAATGAGTAGAAGGGCATGTCAGTCTTGGTAGTGGCCTCTTGAAATGTCTTAATGTATGATTTAATAGTACCTTAGCCTGAGTTAGTCTCAACCAGCTTTACTCTATGTCCTGTATTCATGTATGAACTGGCCTAGGCAGGTACAAGACATGAAAATGAAATTTAAAGCCAAGTGGCTTTTATTTTGACTCATTTAGAATATGACCCTTTCCCGGAGGTATGCAAACACAGTTAGTTGTATATATCCAACATTTAAATTAAATTCAAACACTAAAACTATCCATAAGTTAAAAAATAAGTGAAGCTAGAGGATAGTCATTTGGCAAGAGATATAGATACTAGATATGTTGTGCATCAGAGCCTGAAGAGTCTTGCATCAGCCCCTAAAGATTTGTGAACAATGTCAAACTGAGGAGCATGGAGTTAAAGGGATATATTCTCTACTACATTTTGCTAAAGACTACATTCAGATATATGAATAGCAAGGAGGCTCACAAGTGTATCAGCAAGTAAATAGACTGTAAACAGAAAGATTAAGGAACAAAAACCTTCATGGTACAGATATAATAACAACTTAAGAACTGTTGAGGCTTACTCTCTTCAAATTAATGACTCCAATTCTTTATAACAATTAAAAAATAAAGAGGAGAAATCATAGAGTTAAGGAAAAATGAGTAAGAATGTGTGGGAGGAGGCAAGATGGCGGAAGAGTAGGGGACCTCATTTCATCTGGTCCCTTGAAGTTAGCTGGATATCTATCAAACTATTCTGAATACCCACGAATTCAGCCTGAGACTTAAGAAAATATATCTGGAACTCTACAAGTAGGAAAGTGACTGCTTTTTGCAAGGTAGGAGGTGAAGAGTGGTGAATATGAGATATCAGAAGATAAGCAGAGCAGGGAAGAAGCCTCCATAAGCTGGCTACTGGAGAGTGATATAACCCCAGAACACAAAACCAGAACCCTGAGAAATCTGGTGTAGTGAGAGACATCCCTTTCTGAAAGGCACTCAGGATGAAAAGGGCAGAATTCTAGGTGGGTCATTGTGGTCTCAGGATCCCAGGAGACACAGAATGAACAGGGATGCCTGAACTGGTAGAATGCCCAAGCCATGAAGCAGAGCAACTGGTTATGGTCAGTGAGCCCAGGAAGGGACTTGCAGCTTGGATCACCATAAACCTTGAGCTGGGCCGGCTGGATGACCAATTTCTGTCTGAGCACCCTGAAAAGGACTGGAACGCACGGGCCATTTACCATCCCCCAGGAGGGGTGAAAAAGCTGCGCCCATGGCCAGGCAACAGCTCTCAGGACAGCAGTGGCCCCTGGAAAGGACAGTAGGGCAACACCCAGCCGTGGCCTGGGAGCAGCAGAGCAGGGTACACACACAAGCCCGCAACTGCCCGCATTCCCAAGGCACACAAAGGGCAGTGACACACAGGGGTCCCTTGGACTCCCTCTGGGAAGTTTACAGTGGGCACGCATGGCAAGATTCTGCAGAATTTGGCACAAAGGTGAAGACCGTCCCAGAAGGTGTATTGAAAAGGGGGGACCACAGTCTTTTGGCTCTATGCCCCTTATAAAAGACATTGTGGAAGACAAGGAGATGAAAAAAACATTCCATGCTCATGGATGGGAAGAATAAATGTTGTTAAAATGTCTATGCTGCCCAGAGCAATGTACACATTCAATGCAATTCCTATCAAAATACCACTGATATTTTTCACAGAGCTGGAACAAACAATTCTCAAATTTGTACAGAACCAGAAAAGACCCTGAATAGCCAAAGGAAAGTTGAAAAAGAAAACCAAAGCTTGGGGGCATCACAATGCCTGACTTCAAGCTATATTACAAAGCAGTGATCATCAACACAGTACGGTACTGGCACAAAAACAGACACAAATCAATGGAACAGAATAGAGAGCCCAAAAATGGCTTAACTCTCTGGTCAAATAATCTTCAACAAGTCAGGAAAAAATATCCAGTGGAAAAAGTCTCTTCAACAAATGCTGTTGGGAAAATTGGACAGCCACATGCAGAAGAATGAAACTGCACTATTCTCTTAAACCGTACACAAAGATAAACTCAAAATGGATGAAAGACCTATATGTGAGACAGGAATCCATCAAAATAGTGGAGAACACAGGCAGCAACCTCTTCAATCTCAGCCATATCAACTTCTTTCAAGACGTCAAGGCCAGGCAAGGGAAACAAAAGCAAAAAATGAACTTTTGGGTCTTCATCAAGATAAAAAGCTTCTGCACTGCAAAGGAAACAGTCAACAGAACTAAAAGGCAACCTACGAAATGGGAGAAGATATTTGCAAATGACATATCAGATAATGGGCTGGTATCCAAGATCTATAAAGAACTTCTCAAACTCAGCACCCAAAAAACAAATAATCCAGTCAAGAAATGGGCAGAAGACATTTACAGACATTTCTCCAAAGAAGACATACAAATGGCCAACAGACACCTGAAAAATGCACCACATCACTTGTCATCAGAGAAATACAGATCAAAACCACAATGAGATACCACCTTACACCAGTTAGAATGGCTAAAATCAACAAGACAGGGAACAACAAATGTTGGTGAGGATGTGGAGAAAGGGGAACCCTCTTACACTGTTGGTGGGAATGAAAGCTGGTACAGCCACTCTGGAAAACAGTATGGAGGTTCCTCAAGAAGTTAAAAATAGAGCTACCCTATGACCCAGCAATTGCACTACAAGGTATTTAGCCCAAAGATACAGATGCAGTGAAAAGAAGGGGCTCCTGCATCCCAATGTTCACAGTAGCAATGTCCACAATGGCCAAACTGTGGAAGGAGCCGAGATGTCCTTCAACAGATGAATGGATAAAAAAGATGTGGTTCATATATATGATGGAATATTACTCAGTCATCAGAAGGGATAAGTACCTACCATTTACATCGACATGGGTGGAACTGAAGGGATTTATGCTAAGTGAAATAACTCAATCAGAGAAGGACATAAAATTATCATATAGTTTTAATCATATGTGGAACATAAGAAATAGGTCAGAGGATCATAGGGGAAGGGAGGGAAAACTGAATGGGAAGAAATCAGAGAGAAAGACTAACCATGACAGACTCTTGACTCTAGGAAACAAACTGAAGGTTATAGAAGCAGAGGTGGGTGGGGGGAAGCGTAACTGGGTGATGGGCATTAAGGAGGGCACATGATGTGATGAGCACTGGGTGTTATACACAACTAATAAATCATTGAACATTACATCAAAAACTAATGATATACTATATGTTGGCTAATTGGACTTAAATAAATTTAAAAATTTTTTGATGTTTTCTTCAAAATAAAAAATAATAAGGAAAGACAGAATGTTCCAGATATAATTTGTGAGCCACAGATCTTACATCCAACACTCACATCACTGCTAAACATAAAGTACTAGAGTTAGTAACTCACAAAGAAAACCATATTTGCATGGTTATGTATCTTTCTCTTTCCTTTGTATGTCTGTATAAAAGTGCTATATAGTCTTAATGTTAGAGTAAGTCTTTGATATTCTTGACCATTTGCTTTGACATAAGAACTTTAAGATTAACTTGTCAAGTTCCATTAAAACCTTTGAAATGATTTTAATTGTAATTCCACTGGATTTTACAGATTTGTGGTCAGAATTGATCTTTATCACATATAGTCTTTTCAGCCATAAGGTGGTGTGTCTATATTTTAATTGGATGTTCACTTATGTTGGTCAGTAATGATTAGTAATTTCTTCTCAAATTTATTGCATATCATTTGTTTATTTTCAGTGAATAATCACATACAAATTTTGGAATACAAGAGAGAATTTTTAAAAGCTACCTAACTTATTTTATAAGGCTAGTATAACCTTGATAGCAGTCAGGGCTTGTTGTCTGTTAAGCCCAAGTAAAGTCATTGACTTTTCGTAAGTAAGAACACAGATGCAAAAGTTTTAAATAAAATATTAGCTAACTGAATACAGTAGTATATATTTTTACATTATTACAAATTTCTTCATTGAATAATAAGGACCCATTATGAAAGCATCATGACGCTCTTGGATTAAAAGAAAAAAAACATAATTATTTCAATTGATGTACACTGAAATTGCTTCCAGTTTTTCATTGTTATAAGTAATGCTGTCATTGCCAATCTTTGGACATACATTGTCACATCATTTCCTTAAGATTTTCCAAAGTATATATAGGCAAATTTTTAATATTGATACATTGTTAAACACAATAAACTTTTCCTGAGAAGGTCCACATATTAAATATAGGCTTGTAGACCAAGAAGCAAAATTGAGGTTATTATATAAGTACTTGTATATAGCAAAAAAACACAAACTTCCATTAATCTTTATTAATTAAATTAGAAATACTGTAATTGAGTAGTTTTGATAGTACAAGTTTACAAATGTAAATAATGGAATTTTCTTTTGGGGGAATAACATTTCACTTAAATTAGGGCTAAAAGTTGGTGTTCCTTATTTTTAAAAAATCTGCAAAATGTTCATCTGTTAATGCTGATCTATGATGAGATTTTATGTATTTCACTTTTGCAAATTTCTTTCCTCATAGATAGGTACTGCCACCTATTAATATCAGTCCATGGGCATATGGTTTTAATTGAGTATATTCACCAACTAGATGACATTTTTAGAATTCTATTAACTAAAAGACCTAAAGAATGCCATTTAGCATGTCATTTTATTACAAATTAATTGCTTCCAATTAAAATTCCTCAGATGCATAAATAGACTTTGGAATATGGAAATTTCTGTTGCACTTGCATCAAGATTGAAAAACACTGCTGTGTATTGAAATCAGAAAATATATTGCTGCAGGAATATGTGTAGAATGGAGATCTCCCTTTATTTCTAAACAATTCAAGAAATGTATAACACAGCCTGACATTACTTGCAAGTCAAAAAAATGGCACTTATCATTGAAATTACTTTATCATATTTTAAGTTTCATATATAAGTACTATTTTGCCTTGTAGTTTTAGATTGAAATATTTTTAAGTCTGTAGTACAAGCTAATTCCAAAGCCATTTAGAGTTAAATAAGAGTGGTGAGCACAATTCTTCCAACCATTTAAAAATGTGGCACCATTTTTAACTTGAGGACTATACAAAAGGCAGGCTATATCTGGCCCATAGGTCATACTCTATGGATCCCTGCTCTATAAAGTTTTATATTCCCAGTAAATGTTAAGTATCTGATTCTCTGAAACTTTGCAACCAGTAAATATTCCTTTTCATAATTTATTTTAATTCCAGTATAGTTAACATACAGTGATATATTAGTTTTGGGTGCACAATACAGTGATTCAACAATTTTGTACATTACAGCTGCACATCATGACAAGTATACTCTTAATCCCCTTCACCTATTTCACCCATCCCCCCATACACCTCCACTCTAGTAACTATCGATTTGTTTTCTATAGTTAAGAGTCTGTTTCTCGGTTTGTCTCTTTTTTTCTTTGTTCATTTTTGTTTTGTTTCTTAAATTCCACGTAGGAGTGAAATCACAGGGTATTTCTCTTTCTCCGATTTATTTTACTTACCATTATACTCTATAGCTCCATCCATGTCATTGCAAATGGCAAGATTTCATTTTTTTTAATTAAATATTTTATTTATTAGAGAGTGAGCAAGAGAGTGAGCACAAGTAGGGGGGAGGAGCATAGGGAAAGGGAGAAGCAGTCCCCCCCCCCCCCCCCCCCGAGCAGGAAGCCCGATGAGGGACTCATGACGTGAGCCAAAGGGGATCATGACTTGAGCTGAGATCATAACCTGAGCCTAAGGCAGATGCTTAAGTGATGGATCCACCCAGGTTCCCCAAGATTTTTTATGACTGAATAATACTCTGTTGTGTATATGTACCACATCTTCTATATCCATTCACCAATTGATGGACACTTGGGCTCCTTCTGTGTCTTAGCTATTGTAAATAATGCTGCAATAAACATAGAGGTGCATGTATACCTTTGAATTCATGTTTTTGCATTCTTTGGGTAAATACCCAGTAGTGGGATTGCTGGACTGGAGGGTAGTTCTGTTTTCTTTTGAGGAACCTCCATACTATTTTCCACAGTGGCTGAACTAGTTTGTATTCCACCAATAGTGCAATAGGATTCCTTTTTCTCCACATCCTCGCCAACACGCGTCGTTTCTTATGTTTTTTATTTTAGACATTCTGTCAGATGTGAGGTCATTGCAGTTTTCTTTTGCATTTCCCTGATGATCAGTGGTGTTGAGCATCTTTTCATGTGTCTGTTGGCCTTCTGTATGTCTTCTTTGGAGAAATGCATGTTCATGTCTTCTGCCCCATTTTAAATTGGATTATTTGTGGGTTTTGGTGTTGAGTTGTAAAAGGTCTTTGTATGTTTTGGATACTAACCTTTTATCAGATATGTTATTTGCAAATATTTTCTCCCATCTACTAGGTTGTCTTTTAGTTTTGTTGAGTGTTTCCTTTGCTGTGCAGAAACTTTTCATTTTCATGTAGTCCCAATGGTTTATTTTTGCTTTTGTTTTCCTTGCCTCAGGAGACATACCTAGAAAAATGTTGCTACGTCTGTCAGAGAAGTTACTGCCTATGCTCTCTTCTAGGATTTTTATGGTTTCTGGTCTCACATTCAGGTCTTTAGTACATTTTGAGTTTACTTTTATATATGGTGTAAGAAAGTGGTCCAGTTTCATTCTTTTGTAGGTTGCTGTCCAGTTTTCCCAATACCATTTGTTGAAGAGACTGTCTTTTTCCAATTGTGTATTCTTGCCTCCTTTGTTGAAGATTAATTGACCATATAAACATGGGTTTATCTGGGCTCTATATTTTGTTCCATGGATGTATGTATCTGTTTGTGTGCCAGTACCATAAGGTTTTGATTCCTACAACTCTTTTGAAATCTTGGATTGTGATACCTCCAGCTTTGTTCTTCTTTTTCAAGATTGCTTTGGCTATTCAGAGTCTTTTGTGGTTCCATACCGATTTTAGGATTATTTGTTCTAGTACTGTGAAAGTTGCTGTTGGTATTTTGAAAAGGATTGCAATAAATATGTAGATTGCTTTGGGTAGTATGGACATTTTAACAATACTGATTCTTCTACTCCATCAGCATAAAATATCTTTCGATTAGTTTGTGTCATCTTCAATTTCTTTCATCAGTGTTTTATACTAAGGGTACAGTCTTTCACCTCCTTGGTTAAGTTCATTCCTAGGTATTTTATTCTTTTTGCTGCAGTTGTAAATGGAATATTTTTCATAATTTCTCCTCCTGCTACTACATTATTAGTGTATAGAAAAGTATCAGATTTCCGTATATTGATTTTATATCCTTGACTTCACTGAATTCATTTATCATTTCTAATAGTTTTTTTTTTTTTTGTAGAGTCTTTAGGGTTTTCTGTGTATAGTATCACATCATCTGCAAATACTGCAAGTTTTACTCCTTCCTTACTAATTTGGATGCCTTTTATTCCTTTTTCTTGTTTGATTGCTGTGGCTAGGACTTCCAGTACTGTGTTGAAAAAAGTGGTGAAAGTAGACATCCTTATCTTGTTCCTGATCTTAGGAGAAACGCTCTTGGGTTTTCACCATGAAAATGATGTTAACTATGGGTTTTTTATATATGGCCTTTATTATGTTGCACTGTGTTCCCTCTAAACCTACTTTGTTGATGTTTTTTATCATGAATGGATGTTATACTTTGTCAGATCCTTTTTCCACATCTATTGATCATGTGGTTTTTATCCTTTCTCTTGATGTGATGTATCATGTCAACTGATTTGTGAATATTGAACCACCCTTGCATCCCAAGAATAAATTCCACTTGATTGAGGTCAATTATTTTTTAATGTATTCTTGGATTTGGTTTGTGATATTTTGTTGGGTATTTTTGCATCCATGTTCACCAGAGATATTGGCCTGCAGTTCTATTTTTTTTGTATTATCTTTATCTGGCTTTGGTATCAGGGTAATGGCAATCCCATAAGTGAATTTGGAAGCTTTCCTTACTCTTCCATTTTTGGAATAGTTTGAGAGAATATGTATTAACTCTTTTTTAAATGATTGGTAGGATTCACCTGTGGGGGTGCCTGGGTGGCACAGCGGTTAAGCGTCTGCCTTCGGCTCAGGGCGTGATCCCGGCGTTATGGGATCGAGCCCCACATCAGGCTCCTCCGCTAGGAGCCTGCTTCTTCCTCTCCCACTCCCCCTGCTTGTGTTCCCTCTCTCGCTGGCTGTCTCTATCTCTGTCAAATAAAATAAAATCTTTAAAAAAAAAAAAAGGAATTCACCTGTGAGGCTGTCTGGTCCTGGACTTTTGTTTGTTGGGAGTTTTTTCGATTACGGATTCTGTTTTCATTGCTGGCAATTGGTCTGTTCAAATTTTCTGTTTGTTCCTGAGTGACCTTGGGAAGATTATATGTTTCTAGGAAATTACCCATTTCTTCTAGACTACCCAATTTGTTGGCATATAATTTTTCATCATGTTTTCTTTCTATTTCTCTGGTGTTGGTTGTTATTATTTCTTCTTTCACTTATGTTTTTGTTTATTTGAGCCCTCGCTTTTTTTTTTTTTAATGAGTCTGAGTAAAAGCTTATCAATTTTGTTGATCTTTTCAAAGAACCAGCTCCTGGTTTCATTGACCTTGTCCTGTTTTTTCAGTTTCTATTTCATTTATTTCTGCTCTAATCTTCATTACTTTCTTTATTCTACTGGTTTGGGGTTTGTTTCTTCTTCTTTTTCTAGCTCCATTAGGTGTAAGTTTAGGTCGTTTATTTGAGATTTTTCTTGCTTCTTGAGTTAGGCCTGTATTGCTATAAACTTCCCTCTTAGAAGAGTTTTTGCTTCATCTCAGAGATTTTGGACCATTGTATTTTCATTTTCATTTGTCTCCATGTAATTTTTTATTTCCTCTTTGATAGTTTGGTTGACCCATTCATTGCTTGATAGTATGTTATTTAACCTCCATATGCTTGTGTTCTTTACAGATTTTTTCTTGTGTTTGATTTCTAGTTTCATAGCACTGTGGTCAGAAAAAATGCATAGGATGACTTCAGTCTTTTTTAATTTGTTGAAATTGTTGTAGCCTAACCTTGTGACCTGTTCTGGACAGTAATTTATATGCACTTGAAACAAGTGTATCTGCTATTTTAGGATGGAATGTTCTGAATAGATCTGGTCTACATCCATCGGTTAGATCCATCTGGTCCAGTGTGTCATTCAAAGCCACTGTTTCCTTGTTGATTTTCTGTGTGGATGATCTACCCATTGATGTAAGTGGGGTGTTAAAGTATATTATTGTATCACTATTGATTATTTCTTTTATGTTTGTTTTTAGCTGCTTTATGTATTTGGGAGCTGCCATATTGGGTGTGTAAATATTTACAATTATTATAGTTTCTTTTTGGCTTGTTCCCTTTATGATTATATAGTGTCCTTTTTCTTTTATTACAGCCTTCGATTTAAAACCCACTTTGTCCAGCATAAGTACTACTACCCTGGCTTTCTTTTCACATCCATTTGCGTGATAAGTGCTTTTCCATCCCTGCACTTTTAATCTGCATGTATCTCTAAGTCTGAAATGAGTCCCTTCTAGGAAGCATATAAATGGGCCTTACTTTTTTATCCATTCCATCACCGTCTTTTGATTGGAGCATTTTGTCCTTTTACACTCAAAGTAATTATTGTTAGGTATGTACTTACTGTCATTTTATAACTTGTTTTATGGCTGTTTTTGTAGTTCTTCTCTGTTCCTTTGTTCTCTTGCTCCTTTCTCTCATGGTTTGCTGTCTTTCTTAGTGATATACTTGAATTCTTTTCTCTTTCTTTTATATGTATTTATTACCAGTTTTTGATTTGTGGTTACCATTATGTTTATATATAACATCTGTATATCAGTCTGTGTTTAGTTGATGGTCGCTTAAGTTTGAACCCATTCTAAAAGCACTATGTTTTTACTCTTTTCCCAGCCCTGTTTTATGTATATGGTGCCCTACTTTACATCCTTTTATTCTGTGAGGCCCTTGAATTTTATAGGTATATTTAATTTTCGTGCCTTTTTGCTTCCTACTTTTCTTTCTCTTGCCTAAGCTCTCTCCTTTCCACTCAGAGTCCCCTTTAACATTTCTTACAGGGCTGGTTTAGGGTGATGAATTCCTTTAATTTTTGTTTGGAAAATCCTCTCTCTGCTTCTATTATGAGTGATTGCTATGTTGGATAGAGTATTCTTGTTTGCAGCATTTTTTCTTTCAGCACTTGGAATATATCATGCCACTCTCTTCTAGCCTACAAGTTTCTGCTGAAGAATCCACTGATAGTCTTATAGGACTTCCCTTGAATGTAACTGTTTTCTCTTGCTGCTTTTAAAATTCTATTTTGCTGCTTTTTTTGCCATTTTAATTATGTGTTTTGGTGTGGACTTCTTTGGTTTAATTTTTGGCAGGAATCTCTGTGCTCCTGGATCTAGATTTCTGTTTCCTTCCCCAGATTTGGGGAGTTTTCAGCTATTATTTCTTCAAATAAATTTTCAACCCTTTTCTCTCTCTTCTCCTCTGGGATTCCTACAATGTAAATGTTATTATGCTTCATGGTGTTACTGAGTTTCATTAACCTGTTTTCATTATCTTTTTCCCTCCCACTCCAGTCAGTTTGATTGCTTTCTATTACTCTCTCCTGCAGGTCCCTGATCTGTTCTTCTGCTTCCTCTAGTCTGCTATTTATTGCATCTAGTGTATTTTTTATTTGTTATTGAGTTCTTCATCTCTCATTGGTTCTTTTTTATGTTTTCTGTCTCTTTTTTGAAGGTATCACTGAATTCCTCTACTCTTCTCAAGTCTAGTGAGTGTATCTTTATGACCATTACTTTAAATTCTCTATCAGGTATATTACTTGTTTCCATTTCATTTAGCTCTCACTGTGATTTTGTCTTGTTCTTTCATTTGGGACATATTCCTCTGTCTCCTCATTTTGTCTAACTCTCTGTGTCTTTTTCTGTGTTTTAGGAAAGGTCACTGTATCTCTTGCTCTTGAAAGTAGTGGCCTTAGGGGCACCTGGGTGGCAACCAGCTCTTGATTTCAGCTCAAGTTGTGATCACACGGTTGTGGGATTGAGCCCCATGTGGGGCTCTGTGCTCAGCAGGGAGTCTGCTTGGGCTTCTCTCTCTCCCTCTCCTTCTGCCTCCCCCCCCCCCGCCCCAGTGCTCTCTCTTTCTCTTAAAGTAAATAAATAAATCTTTAAAAAAAAGAAAAAGAAAAGAAGAAAGTAGTGGCCTTATGAAGAAGAGGTCCTGTAGTGCCTTGCAGTGCTATGTCCCCAGTTCACTTTAGGGGTGTCTCCTACTGCATGTGCAGTACTTTGTGGCTGAGCTGCATTTGCCTTTAGTTCTGTCATCTACAATGGCTCTCTTTGCCTTTTTTGTGCAGATTTTGATCACTGTGTTGAAAATGGGCCATTCTGGGGCCGTGTTGGGCTTGAGTTGAGTCAAACCAAGCCTTTACCAGAGATGCAGTAGCACCAAACTGCAAGGTGCTTTCCCTGTGTTAGCCCCTGAATTTTTGTTGGTGGGTGGAGCCTGTAGTCAGACTTGATGTCTGCTCCCAGCCCACTTCTGGAGCCACAGTTGGATTGGAGTGTAGGGTTCTTACCCTCTACCTTGGGTAGGAGTCACTTTGGAGTGGTGCTCACCCCTGTCAGGGCTGCTGGCACACTGCCAGTCTTGTAGCACCACTTTGGATGGGCTCCTGCCAAGGACATACTGGAGGAAGAAAGTCTGCAGCAGAATGTAGGGGTGGGGCATGTGGTGCCAGGATCGTCTTCACCAGTCTACTAAGGGAGAGGACCTGGAGCCACCTGGGAAGACTTGACAAGAGTGGTGGGTTTATGGATGTGGATCTGCAGAAGCACACCAGGGCAGGGTGGACTGTTAGTAAGCTAGGTGGAACATGTTGGTGCTGTGCTGGTTCCTGTAGGTATCCATGTATTTAGGCTGGGGTGGGGGGGCGGGGGAGTGAAATGGTGCCCAGCAGCTATTTTGTTCTTGGAAAAGTCTCCCAAAGATCCCTGCCCCTCCAGCATATGCTCTGAGATTAGTAAATAAATCTCATTCCCATATACCCCAGGCATTTTTCAAACTGCTGCTTTTATGCTGTATCTCAGTGGGGCTGTTTGTAGTCAAAAAGATTAAGGGCAGGAAGTCAGTTTCCTGTTGTTCTCCCTGCTCTCCCAGAATGGAGCCCACTAATTTTTAAAGTTCCAGGTGTAATGCCCCACTGATTGTAAGAACTTGTGAACTTAGGCCCTTCTGGTTTTCAAAGTCAAATGTTATGAGGATTTGTCTTCCCGGTATGTCCCCCATGCCTCAGATGCCTGGTGTGCCTGATGTGGGGGTCTGCTTCTCTCTCCCCTCCACATCTGCAGTGTCCCTCCTTCTTGGTGACAGCATCTCCACCTTCCCTGCCCTCTTTGATGTGGCTTCTCTGCATTTACCTGTAGAGTTTGGTCTGTCAATCTTTGGGTCATTTTCTGGGTTATTTACACTGATGTGGGTGTTATCTAGTTGTATTTATGGGATGAGGTGAGCTTATGATCCTCCTACTCTGCCGTCTTCCCTGAAAGCCTCTGCAACCAGTAAATATTCTGAACTTTTAAAAACTTAAACAATTTGAAATTATATTTTTTTCAATTGCACTTATTTGAATATTCATAAAGTGAAATATCTTTCATGAGTATAAGCCATTTATATTTCTTCATTGTAAACTGGTTGTTCGTATTCTTTTTCCATTTTTAAAAAAGACTTATTTATTCTAGAGAGAGAGGAAGAGGGAAAGAGAGATCTCAAGCAGACTCCCCACTGAGCAGGGACCCAGTGTGGAACTCAATCTCATAACCCTGAGATCATGACCTGAGCCGAAATCAAGAGTCATACACTTAACTGACTGAGCCACCAAATGCCCCTTCTTTTTCCATTTTTATTGCAATATTCCAGCGATCTTTTACACACCAAAAATAGTTCAAAATCCTTTTTAGTGGCTACACCTACTTTAGTATTATTTTATACTGCTTTCTCCCACACATCCAACCCAAGACTCCCTCCATATTCAAAGATATACCATTGGCTAACAGAACTGTTTTTTCAGTCTTCTATACATATATGCACCAGATACTAATTCTGTCACTTTTTCTCTATTTTCCATCCTAGCGTAACTCTTATTTGTCCTTCGAGACTCAGAGCAAGGATCAGTCCCTTCTCTTTTGCCACATATGTGTGCAAATATCTGTTATAAAACCCATCATATATTATGTAATTAACTGTTGTTCACAATGGCCTGTCTCCCCAGTGGGCTCACAGCTTCTTGAGACGTGGAATTGTAATTGATTTCTATATTCCAGAACAATGCCTAACACTTAGTAGATACTGATTATTTGTTGACGACTGTATGAGTTGAAGATAATAGTAATATTAATGTTAACAAAGTAGTACATGCCAGACACATAAATGTCAGAGACAAATTTGTGTAGTTGTATTTCTTATAAAAATGCTTATCATACTATGATATACAATTGAATTTTGAAGACGTCATCTTGGATATTAAAATCTCACCAAAGAACATAGCAGTAAATGTTTTTATTTCCTGACAAAACTGAGTATGTCAAACGTTTGGTTTAAAAACTTGTCTTTTTCCCTGAAGAATTAAAATAACTTATTTAAATAATGCTATTAGGTATAGTTATAATCTACAATTCAAGAAAATTTGCTTATACTAGAAAAGAAAACTGAGAAAATTAAAACACAAAAAAATATTCATTAGCCGTGTCTGTTTTGTAATCTGAACAGGAAGCTCTTTTGTTCAAAATCTTCTTTGTAACTTGACCAAGATTCATTTGGATTAATCTTTTATTTTGCTTTATTTCCAAAGGACATCCATTACTTTGCACTAGATAAGGGTGAATTGGCACTAGCTGAAGTGGCAAGAAAAAGAGCTAGTGACATTGATGCAGAATCAATAACCTCCGGAGTTGGTAAGAATTAATGCTAGTTTTTTTAAGTGCTTTTTGTTTCAATCAATACTTACTCAGTATCATTTATATTTATGTTTGTAAGGCACAGTTGGTTAATTTGAACTACTTTCTTTGTAAAGTAACTTTTAAAAAAGAATTAAGCCTGGGTAAATAGTACAATATGGATATATAAGTCAGAACTATGTTGATATAAAAATTAATAATCACTGATTAATCACCGTTTAGCAAAAAGTCAAAAGACACTGTTTTCATAAGATTTTTGAGGAAGAGTTTATTATCATAAGTGCTGTTATTAATATTAGCCACCACAGAAACTTATATAACTATTTATACACAAAGACATGTCATATCTCAAAAGAATTCTGTCCTCTATCAAAGTATTTCACATGGGATTTTAGGTTTGATGGGTGACTTGTTTTCTTTTAGAAGCCACTAGTCATTTTACAGTGTAGTCTTCCAAGGAAGACGAATAAGAAACTAAATTTAATCTAAAAGTCTGTTCAAACTTTATAATATATAAAAATGATAGTTTTAAAAACTGTTATAATATCAACATGAGCTTCCTTTTCCTAAACTTATTTTGTCTAATGTGACTAAATCTGGAACTATTGATCTCTGGACATTCCAATTCCTATTCTTCCTGGTATTTACTATTCCTAAATTAGGCAGAGGACCCTCAGAAATGTAATAGAATTCACTTCCTTGTGGAACTCCTAAGAAACGAAGTTTTAATAGATATCTGCTTTGTAAATTTGCTTCAAATTATTATAACAAGCCTCTCCATGGATTGATCATCTTTGTTTTTATAATGCTGTTTGCAGCCAAAAGGAGCAATTGCCAGCTTCTCTTTAACAATGGAGGTTTTGCATTTTAAAGCTATTTAAAGTTACTAAGGCTGAAAAGGAATGTGAAGAAGTTATCACAGAATTTCAGAAAAATGAAGAAACTCCATTATTCACCAGTATGCTTTCTGTGCCCTGTGAATGCTTGATTACATTACTGTAGCCAGCTGATACTTCCAAGCCAAATAGCCCTTTGAGCCCTGCCTTATTTCTAGCAAATATCTTTCTTCACTGAAACCCTGTTCCTCCCCACTTTTCAGCCTTTTTTTCAGGCCTTTCCCTTTGACCTTGATTACTCTCCCTTAACAAAGATACCATTCAGTAACAACAGTAACTATCAAAAGGTGAACATTCAGACGGATGTTCTACTCCACTTTTATTCTAGAAAATTGGGTTGACTCCCACTCAAAATTAGGAAAGGAATTAAGAAAGAATCTCTAGTTTCTTAATGGTAGTTTCTGTCTAGTTCTTCCATAGAGCCCACATCATGCTGGGGAAAGCTAATTTTATCTCAGGTTCCTTTAATTTAGTTCAATTCTGCTCTCTCAAACATTTCTGAAAGCAGAAAATTAAATTTTTGGCTTTCAAAAGTGTTCTTTGATGCAAGCAAGAAGGTAAATTATGTAAAATAATAAGAGTATTCAAGTTGAAGGATTTCAGGGGTGCCTGGGTGGCTCAGTCGGTTAAGCGTCTGTCTGCCTTGGGCTCAGGTCATGATCCCAGTGTCCTGGGATTGAGCCCCACATCAGGCTCCCCGCTCAGCGGAAAGCCTGCTTCTCCCTCTCCTTCTGCCTGCCGCTCCCCCTTCTGTGCTCTCTCTCTCTCTCTCTGCAAATAAGTAAATAAACTCTTTTTAAAAAATAAATAAGTTCAAGTATTTTAGTCTAAATGGAAGAGTCTGTAAAAATTATCACATGTGGTAGCCATCAACATAACTAAAAGCAAGAGTTGCCAAAGGATAAGTTCAGTGATAATAATCTGAACAATTTGAAAGTTTTTTATTTAAATTTTTTATTCTAGTATAACATACATACAGAAAAGCACACAAATCATAAATTTGACAACAGATTTTTACAAATAAACACATTCTTGTAACCATTATCCAGACCAAGTAACATACATTATCAGGACCGCACAAGCCCTCTCATACCCACTTTAAGATACTACATCCCAGCCCAACTATCTTTACTCATAACACTATACATTAGTTTTATCTTTCTTTCAAATTTTAAATAACTGGAATATATATACTATTATTCTGGTTTGGGCTCCTTTCACTTAACTTTATGATATTCTTTTATATTGCTGTATATAATTATAATTCTTTCCTTTTTATTGTAATTCTTTCCTATTTATTTATTTATATAGTATTCCAGTAGATAAATATATATACTTTTATTCATTCTATGCCAGATATTTGAGTTCTTTCAAGTTTGGGGCTTATGTGAATAGTGTTGCTGTGAATGTACTTGTGTTTGTCTTTTAACAGATGTATACACAGATCTGCTGAGTATGTGCTTAAAAGTGGATTTGCTGTGACACAGGATACATTCATATGTTCAACGTTAATAGTGTGGAAGAGGAAGAAATTTTCCTCTATCCTTCAAGGTTTTTCCATGATGACTAAAAATCAAATTTACACAAGACTGATTAATAGAGAAACTAATGATGTACTGTATGTTGGCTAATTGTATTTAAATTAAAAAAAAAAGATCCAAGAAAAAAAAAAAAGCCTGATTAATAGAAAATGAAACAAGGTTTAATAATACATATACCTCCTGTATACATGGGAGAGACCCAGGAAAACTTAGCATCTCACCAAAATAGGCTGAAGCCGTCACCTTAAATACCATCTCCATCAAAAAACAAAAGAAGATGTTGTAGGTAGAGGATCAGTTATGGGAGGTTACCATAAAAAGCATTAAAAAAAAAGGCTAAAGTTGTCATGCAGATTTAAGTTCATGCCTTTCTTCACTGATGACCGTTTCTAGGCATCTAAGAGTCATCCCCCTCTTCATGATACTGAGGGAGACACCCTTCCAAATGGAGATTTCCCTTATACATGGAAGTGTCTCTTAAGGAAGGGCAACTTGGATTTCAGACATATTGTTGTGTCTACAGTTTCTTAAAAAATACCAGCTTAGAATAATCATTATGCCAAAGAGGCGTATCTTTTTTTAGTCAAATTTATATATTCTTATTTTTTAAAGTTTTTATTTAAATTCCAGTTAACATACAGTGGTGTAATATTAGATTTCATTCCTTTTAAGGCTAATATCCCATTGTATATATATATACCACCTCTTCTTTATCCATTCATCAGTCAGTGGACATTTGGGCTCTTTCCATAATTTGGCTGTTGTTGATAATGCCAGCATAAATACCGGGGTGTACATATCCCTTCAAAGAAATATTTTTGTATTCTTTAGGTAAATATCTAGTAGTGTGATCGCTGGGTGATAGGGTAGTTCTATTTTCAATTTTTTGAGGAATTTCCATCCTCTTTTCCAGAGTGGCTACACCAGTTTGCATTCCTGTCAACCTACCAGTGCAAGATGGTTCCCCTTTCACCGCATCCCAAAGGCACATAGCTTTATGGTGGAAAAATCTGCTCCCCTACAGTAGTTATTTCCAGTTTTCCTAAGGGGCTATAACAGTTTATCTTCTCACCAGCAGTCCATAACAGTAGAGCTTGCTCCATCCTCACTGATGCATGATATTGTCTGCCTTTTGCATTTTAGCCATTCTGGTGGGGAAGACATTAATATTTTGTAAATGTGATAGTGTATATATAGAATGTTCCTGGGCTCTTTATTTCATTGGTCTCTTTGTACTTGCACAAATATCTCAGTGTTTTTTTTTTAATTGAAGTATAGTTGACACACAATGATACATTCCACAAGTCTATATCTTATGTTACGCTCACCATAAGTGTAGCTTTCATCTGTCACCATACAACACTATTATAATACCATTGACTAGATTCCCTATACCTTTCATCCAATGACTTCTTCATTCTGTAACTGGAAGCCTGTATCTTCCACTCCCCCTTGACTCATTTGCCCATCCTCTACACACATCCCCTCTGGCCACCCTCAGTTTTTCTCTATAATTATGGGTCTGTTTCTGCTTTTTGTTTCTTTTGTTTTGTTTTGTTTTGTTTTGATTCCACGTATTTATCTGTGTCTGACTTATTTCACTTAGCATATCCTCTAGGTCCATCCATGCTGTCTCAGATGGCAAGATCTTACTCTTTTTTATGGTTGAGTGTGTGCGTATGTGTATACGTATATACATATTTATCCATTCATCTGCTAATGGACACTTGGGTTGTTTCCATATTTTGGCTATTATAAATAATGCTGCAATACACAGGAGTACATATATCTTTTCAGGTTAGTGTTTTCATTTTGGGTAAATACCCAGTAGTGGAATTACTGGATCATGCAGTATATTTATTTTTAATTTTCTGAGAAGTATTCATATGGTTTTCTACAGTGGCTCTGCCAACTTACAGTCCCACCAAGAGTGCATGAAGGTTCCTTTATCTCCACTTCCTCAACAACACTTACTGCTTGTCATTTTGATTAGAGCCATTCTGACAGGTGTAAAGTGATATCTCATTGTGGTTTTGATTTGCATAATCCTGCTGATTAGTAATATTGAGTTCTGTTTCATGTACCTATTGGCCATCTGTTTGTCGTCTTTGGAAAAATGTCTGTTCAGGTAGGTACTCTTTCCATTTTTTAACTGGATTGTTTGATGGGCTTTTTTGGTGGTGGGTTGTATACATTCTTAATATATTTTGAATATTAACTCCTTGTCAGATGGATCATTGCAAATATCTTATCCCATTCAGTAGGTTGCTTTTTGTTTTGGTGTAGTCCCAATAGTTTATTTTTGCTTCTGTCTCCCTTGCCTGAAGAGATAGGTCTAGAAAGATATTGCTAAGGCTGCTGTCAAAGAAATTATTACCTATATTTTCTTCTAAAGTTTTATGGTTTTAGGTCTAACGTTTAACTCTTTAATCCAATTTGAGCTTAATTTTTTTGTATGGTGTTAAAAACTAGTCCAGTTTCATTCTGTTGCATGTAGCCATCCAGTTTTCTAGCACCATTTGTTGAAGAGACTGTCTTTTCTCCATTGTGCATTCTTGCCTCCTTTGTTGAAGATTAATTGACATTATAAATTTGGGTTTATTTCTGGGTTGTCTATTCTGTGTCATGGATCTGTTTTTGTGTCAGTACTATACTGTTTTTGATTACTACAGCTTTATAAACTGTATCTTGAAATCTGGGATTATGATACTTGTCAAGATTGCTAGGCTATTCGGGATCTTTTGTTGTTCTATACCAATTTACGATTATTCTAGTTCTATGGGGGGAAAAGCTATTGGTGTTGATGAGGATTGCATTGAAACTGTAGACTGCTTTGGGTATTATGAACATTTTAACAGTATGGGTTGTACCAATCCATGAGCATGGAATATCTCCCTTTTTTGTGTCATCTTCAATTTGTTTCATCAATGTTTTAGAGTTTTCAGAGTACAGGTCTTTCACCTCCTTGATTAAGTTTCTTCCTAGGTATTTTATTTTTTTAGTGCCATCGTAAATGCGATTCTTTTTTAATTTTTATGGTTTTTTTTAATTTTTTATTGCTATGTTAGTCACCATACAGTACATCATTAGTTTATGATGTGTTCCATGATTCATTGTTTGTGTATTACACCCAGTGCTCCATGCAATACGTGCCCTCCTGAATACTGATCACCTGGCTAGCCCATCCCCCCATCCCTCTCCTCTGAAACTCTCAGTTTGTTTTCCAGAGTCCACAGTCTCTCATGGTTCATTCCCCCTTCTGTTTACCCCCCCTCCATTCTTCCCTTCCTTCTCCTACCGATCTCCCTGCTATTAATGGGATTGTTTTTTAAATTTCTCTGCCACTTCATTAGTAGTGTATAGAAATGCAACTGATTTCTGTGTATTAATTTTGTGTCCTGCAATTTTACTGAATTTATCATTTCTAATCGTTTTTTGGTGAAGTCTTAGGGTTTTCTATATATAGTATCATATCATCTGCAAATGATGACATTTTCACTTATTCCTTACTAATATGGATGCTGCTTATTTCTTTTCTTGTCTGATTGCTGTGCTTATGACTTCCAGTACTGTGTTCAATAAAAGTGATGAGAGTGACATCCTAGTCTTATTTGAGTTTTTAGAGGAAAAGCTTACAGCATTTCGCTATTGAGTATGTTAGCTGTGGGTTTTTCATATATGGCCTGTATTATGTTGTGGCATATTCCCTGTAAACCCACTTTATTGAGAGCTTTTATCAGAAACAGATGTTGAATTTTATCATAAGCTTTTTTTTTTTTTTTTACATCTCTTGGAATGATCATGTGATTTTTATCTTTCACTTTGTTAATATAGTTTTGCACATTGATTGGTTTACAAATATTGAACCATCCTTGCCTTCCTGGAATAAAGCCCACTTAATCGTAGTGAATGATCCTTCTAATGTATCATTCAAAGTTGTTTGCTAATATTTTGTGGAGGGTTTATGCATCTTTGTTTATCAGGGTTATTGGCCTGTAGTTTTCTTTCTTTGTAGTGTCTTTGTCTGGTTTTCGTATCAAAGTATGGTGTCTTGTAGAATATATGTGGAAGTTTTTCTTCCTCTTCTGTTTTTCAGAATAGATTAACAAAAATATGTACTCTATTTTTTTTTAAGATTTTATTTTTCTATTTGAGAGACTGAGAGAGCACAAGAGGGGGGGAACAGAGGGAGAGGAACAGACTCCATACTAAGCACAGAGCCTGATGTGGGGCTCAATCTCACAACCCCGAGATCATGACCCGAGCCAAAACCAGAGTCAGATGCTCAACCGACTGAGCTACAAAGGCTCCCCACTACTGACTTCTTTAAACATCTGGTAGAATTTAACTGTGAATCTATCTGGTCTTAGATTGTTGTTTATTGGGAGTTTTTTGATAATGGATTCAATTTTTTTACTACTAATTGGTCTGTTCAGATTTTCTATTTCTTCTTCATTCAGTTTTGGAAGATTATGTTTCTAAGAATTTATCCATTTCGTCTAGGCTGTCCAATGTGTTGGCATATAATTTTTTGCAGTAGTCTCTTCTAATCTTTTGTATTTTTGTAGTATTTTGTCACCTTTCCTTTTTTATTTCTGAATTTATTTGGATCCTCCCTCTTCCCCCCCCCCCCCACCGAGGAATCTGGCTAAAAGTTTATTAATTCTGTAGATCTTTTAAAAAAAAAAATAGCTCTTGGTTTCGCTGATCTTTTCTATTTTTATTTTAGTCCTTATCTCATATATTTCTATTCTGATCTCTATTTTTCCCTTCCTTATACTTATCTTAGGTTTTGCTTGTTCTTTTTCTAGTTCCTTGTAATTGTAAGCTTACATTGTTTGAGATTTTTGTTTGATGTATCTCAGTATTAATTTAAATTTCCCTTAGAACTATTTTCATTGCATCTCAATGATTTTGAACCATTGTTCATTTTCATTTATTTTCATTTTCATTTATTTCCATGTTTGATTTCCTGTTTGATTTTTTGTTGCTGTTGACCAACTGTTTGTTTTGTAGCACGTTGTTTAGCCTCCACATATTTGTGTTTTTCTGGTTTTTTTCTTGATTGATTTCTAGTTTCATAGTGTTGTGGTCAGAAAAGATACATGTGATACCTATCTTTTATTTATTGAGACTTGTTTTGATCTGTCCCAGAAAATGTTCCATGTGCACGGGAAAAGAATGAGTATTCTGTTGGTTTTGGGTGGAATGTTCTGTACATTTTTTTCTTTAATTCCACCTAGTTAACATACAGTGCAATATTAGTTTCAGGTGTTGAATTTAGTGATTCATCATTTACAATACTCAGTGCTCATCACAAGTGCCTTCCTTAATCACCATCCCCTGTTTAAACCCTCCCCCCCCAGTAACCATCATTCTGTTCTCTATAGTTGAGTCTGTTTCTTGGTTCGCTTCTCTTCCCCCCGCCATGTTCATTTGTTTGTTTCTTAAATTCCACATATGAGTGATATAATATAGTATTTGTCTTTCTCTGACTTATTTCACTTAGCATAATACTCTCTAGCTCCATCCATGTTGTTGCAAATGGCAATATTTTGCTCTTTTTTATGGCTGAGTAATATTCCATACGTACCATACCGCCTCTTCTTTATCCATTCATCAGTTGATGAATATTTGGGCTTTTCCCATAATTTGGCTATTGTTGATAATTCTGTTGTAACCATTAGGGTGCATGTGTCCCTTTGAATTAGTATTTTTGTATCCTTTGGGTTAATCCTAGTAGTACAATTGCTAGATCATAGGGTAGTTCTATTTTTAACTTTTTTGAGGCATTTCCATATTGTTTTCCAGAGCGGCTGCACCAGTTTGCATTCTCACCAACTAAGACACTGTTTTCTTATTGATAGTCGGTCTGGATGATCTATCCTTTGATGTAAGTGGGGTAATAAATTCCCTTATAAGTATGGGTTTGTGGTTACCACGAGGTTCATATATAATACTCTATGTATAGAGAAGTCTGTATGAAGTTCATGGTAACTTAAGTTCAAACATATTCTAAAAGCAGTTTTGGGATGCCTGGGTGGTTCAGTTGGTTAAGCATCTGCCTTCAGCCCGGGTCATGATTGCAGGGTCCTGGGATCGAGTCCCACATCGGGCTCCTTGCTCAGCGGGGAGCCTGCTTCTCCCTCTGCCTGCCGCTCCCCCTTGCTTGTGCTCTCTCTCTCTCTCTGACAAATAAATAAATAAAATCTTAAAAAAAAAATACTTTTACTACCCCCTTCCATGTTTTCTGTGTATGTTATTAGGTATTACATTTTTTAATTCATATTTTTCTTCTAATTAAGTCCATTTAACATTTCCTATAAGTGGTTTAATGGTCATGAACTTTTTAAACCTTTATTTGTTTGGGAAACACTTTCTCTCTCCAATTTTGAATACTAACCTTGCTGGGTAGAATATACTTGGTTGCAGGTTTTTCCTTTCAGCATTCTGAATATATAATGCCACTCTTTTGACCTGCAAAGTTTCTGCTGAAAAATCAGCTGTTACCCTTGTAGGGTCCCTTGTATGTAACTTTTCTCTTGCTCCCTTCAAATTCTGTCTTTAATCTTTGATATTTTATGTGGACCTCCTTGGGTTCATCTTGTTTAGAACTCTTTGTGCTTTCTGAACCTGGATGTCTGTTTCCTTCCCCAGGTTAGAGAAATTTTCATCTATTTCTTCAAGTAAGTTTTCTTCTCTTTTCTTTCTTCTCCTTCTGGGATAATGTGAATCTTTGTTTACTTGATATTATCCAAGAGATCCCTTAACCTATCCTCATTTTTTAAACTTCTTTTTTTTCTTTATGCTGTTCAGATTGGGTGCTTTTCACTACCATGTCTTCCAGATCACTGATCCATTCTTCTGCATCCACAAAACTATTGATTTTCTCCAGTATATTTTTCATTTCAGTTATTGTATTCAATTCCGATTGGTTCTTCCTCATATCTTCTCTCTCTTTGTTGAAGTTCTCACTCAGTTCTTCCACTCTTCACACAGTGAACATCTTTATGATCATTACTTTAAATTCTTTATCTGGCATATTTCTTATCTGTTTGATTTACTTCTAATTCTGAAGTTTTTGTTTCATTCTTTCATTTGGGGCATATTTCTCTGTCTTCTCATTTTGGCTGACTTTCTGTGGCTGTTTCTATGAATTATGTAGGAAAGCTTCTCTGAAATGTGAAGGAGTGGTCTTATGTATGGTTGTACTCTGTGTAGGCTGTGTGTGCCTGGTAACTTTGGTTCACTGGGTGGCACTCTGGCTGGCATGAGTTAGGCATGACAGGGTACTCCGTGCTTGGGCTATCCTAGTGGGATGGCCATATCTGAAGTAGGCATGGGCTGGGACAGTCCCAAGATTCCCCACACACAGAGTGCTCTGGCAGAAGAGCTGAAGCAAATGCAAGCTATGGCGTCCTGGGGTACTCTGTGCATGGGGACACCTTGGCTGGGCAGTTGTATCCAAAGCAACTATGAGCCAGGAGGTCCTGAAGAACTCTGAGCCAGGGTGTTCTAGGATGCATTGTGCCTATGCCACCTTGGTAACATGCTGGAGACGGAGATGCACTGCACTGGGGCCACCTTGGAATGGCCAGGGCTGGTGTGAGCTAGGGGCACAGGGCTCACAGAAGTGGTAGGCCATTTAGAACACTTGGACCCTAGTGCTATCTACACTATCAAGGTGGAAGGAGAATGTAAACCTTGGTGCTCAGCAGCTGCTCTCACCCAGAGTTCCAGTAGCTCCTCCACCATTTGGTAGGGTTTTAGGGCTAGTTCTTTATATTTCAGTCACTCTTTTAAACTATGGCTTTTTTCCTGTGCCCCAGGGTATCCAGGGCTGGAGTGGGCTAGGGACCGAAAACTCACTGAGACTGCAGACTGGCTGTAGCGAGCAGACCCTGCTCCGTTCTGTGCCATCAAGGTTGATGAGAGCATAAACCGTGGTGGCACTCTCCTGCCGCTTTGACCTAGAAAGAATTCCAGCAGCTCCCCTACTGTTTAGGAGGGTTCTAGGGCTTGTTCACTTGTATTCTAGTTACCCTTTTTTTATTTTTTTTAAAGATTTTATTTATTTTTGCAAGAGAGAGTATGTGTACATGAGCAGGGAAGGGAGGGGCAGAGGGAGAAGCAGACTCCCGGCCGAGCAGGGAGCCTGATGCTGGACTTGATCCTAGGATCCTGGGATCATGACCTGAGCCGAAGGCAGAAGCTTAACCGCCTGAGCCCCCCAAGCGCCCCTCTAGTTACCTTTTAAACTGCAGCTTTTGTTCTGCACCACAAGGCAGATGACTCTGCTTATGGTCACTAATACTATCCCTCCCCACTGCTATTTGCAGCAGCAGGAGTGGGTGGTCCTTTCATTGTCATGTCTCTATCTTACCATTGTCTATGTGGTTATTCTTTTGTTGTGAGGAAACTGTTCTACCAGCCCTCAGTTCTTCAGGAGGAATTGCTGTAACAATACGTATAGATTTGGCATGTCTGTGGAGGAGGGTAAATTCAGGGTCTCCCTGCATTGCCATCTTGGACCCAGTATCTCACTATTTTAAGGAATTCTGGCTTTAAATCTTTAAGTATTTAGAGAAATGTAATTGACATATAATATTAGTTTAAGGTGTACAATATCATTATTCAACAATTATATACATTACAAAATGATAAGCATGCTTATATACTCTGTCACCATGCAACCTTATTACAGTATTATTCACTATATTTCCAATATACTTTTCATGCTTGTGACTTACTTTACAAATGGAAGTTTGTAGTTCCTAATCTCTCTCACTTATTTTGATTTTCCTACCCACTTCCCTATGGCAACCACCAATTTCTTGTCTGTATTTATGAGTCAGTTTCTTTTGTTTGATCAGTTTTTTTTTTTTTTTTTTTTTTTTAGATTCCACATATAAATGAAATTATGTGGTATTTGCCTTTCACTGTCTGACTTACTTCACTTAGCATGATACCCTCTAGGTCCATTCATGTTGTCTCAAATGGCAAGATTTCATTCTTTTTTATTATGGTTCAGTAATATTCCAGTGTGTGTGTGTGTGTGTGTGTGTGTGTACACACATGCATACATACACACAAATCACATTGTATTTATCCATTCATCTATTGCACACTTGCATTGCTTCCGTATCTTGGCTATTATAAATCTGCAAAAAAGAGGTACATAAATCTTTCTGAATTAATGTTTTCACTTGCTTCAGAAAAATACTCAGATATGTAATGACTGGGTTATATGTTATTTCCATTTTTAATTTTTTGATGAACCTCTATACTGTTTCTCATAGTGGCAACACCAATTTACATCCCACCAACTGTACCTGACTATTCTCTTTTACCCACATCTTCACCGACTCTTTTGTCTTTTTTGATACTAGCATTTCTTTTTTTATTATTATTTTTATTATGTTAGTCACCATACAGTACATCCCTGGTGTCTGATGCAAAGTTCGATGATTCATTAGTTGCGTATAACACCCAGTGCACCATGCAATACGTGCCCTCCTTACTACCCATCACCGGTATATCCCATTCCCCCACCCCCCTCCCCTCTGAAGCCCTCAGTTTGTTTCTTGTAGTCCATAGTCTCTCATGCTTCATTCCCCCTTCTGATTACCCCCCCTTTCTTTATCCCTTTCTTCCCCTACCGATCTTCCTAGTTCTTATGTTCCATAGATGAGAGAAATCATATGATAATTGTCTTTCTCTGCTTGACTTATTTCACTTAGCATTATCTCTTCCAGTGCTGTCCATGTTGCAGCAAATGTTGAGAACTCGTTCTTTCTGATAGCTGAATAATATTCCATTGTATATATGGACCACAACTTCTTAATCCAGTCATCTGTTGAAGGGCATCTCGGTTCCTTCCACGATTTAGCTATTGTGGACAATGCTGCTGTGAACATTGGGGTGCATATGGCCCTTCTCTTCACTACGTCTGTATCTTTGGGGTAAATACCCAGTAATGCAATACTTGGATCATACGGTAGCTCTATTTTTAACTTTTTAAGGGACCTCCACACTGTTTTCCAAAGTGCCTGTACCAACTTCCATTCCCACCAACAGTGTAAGAGGGATCCCCTTTCTCCACATCATCTCCAACATTTGTTGTTTCCTGCCTTGTCAATTTTTGCCATTCTAAATGGCGTAGGGTGTTATCTCAATGTGGTTTTGATTTGAATTCCCCTGATCTCTAATGATTTTGAACATTTTTTCATGTGTCTGTTAGCCATTTGTCTGTCTTCATTGGAAAAGTGTCTGTTCATATCTTCTGCCCATTTTTTTTTATTTGATTATTTGTTTCTAGTGTATTGAGTTTGAGAAGTTCTTTGTAGACCTTGGATACCAGTCCTTTATCTGTAGGGTCATTTGCAAATATCTTCTCCCATTTGTGGGCTGCCTCTTAGTTTTTTTGACTGTTTCCTTGGCTGTGCAGCAGCTTTTTATCTTGATGAAGTCCCACAAGTTCATTTTTTCTTTTGTTTCTCTTGCCTTTGGAGATGTGTCATGAAAAAAGTTGCTGTGGCTGATGTCAAAGAGGTTGCAGCCTATGTTCTCCTCTAGGATTTTGATGGATTCCTGTCTCACATCGAGGTCTTTCATCCATTTAGAGTTTATCTTTGTGTATGGTGTGAGAGAGTGGTCAAGTTTCATTCTTTTGCATGTAGCTGTCCAGTTTTCCCAGCACCATTTATTGAAGAGACTGTCTTTATTCTGCTGGATGTTTTTTCCTGCTTAGTCAAAGATTAGTTGCCCAAAGAGCTGAGGGTCCATTTCTGGGTTCTCTATTCTGTTCCATTGTTCTGTGTGTCTGTTTTTGTGCCAGTACCATGCTGTCTTTGTGATCACAGCTTTGTAGTATAGCTTGAAATCAGGCAACGTGATGCCCCCAGCTTTGTTTTTCCTTTTCAACAGTTCCTTGGCGGTTCAGGGCCTTTTCTGATTCCACACAAATTTAAGGACTATTTGTTTCAGTTCTTCGAAAAATTTCATTGGTGTTTTAATCGGGATAGCATTGAAAGTGTAAATCGCTCTGGGTAGCATAGACATTTTAACTATGTTAATTCTTCTGATCCATGAGCATGGAATATTTTTCCATCTTTTTGTGTATTCTTCAATGTTTTTCAAGAGTGCTCTGTAGTTTCTAGAATATAGATAGATCCTTTACCTCTCTGGTTAAGTTAATTCCAAGATGACGTATGAATTTTGGTGCTATTGTAAGTGGAATCGATTCCCTAATTTCTCTTTCTTCAGTCTCATTGTTCGTGTATAGAAATGCAACTGATTTCTGAGCTTTGATTTTGTATCCCGCCACATTACTGAATTACTGTATAAGTTCTAGTAATCTGGGGGTGGAATCTTTTGGGTTTTCCACATAGAGTATCATGTCGTCTGCAATGAGAGACAGTTTGACTTCTTCTTTGATGATTTGAATACCCTTTATCCCTTTTTGTTGTCTGATTGCTGTTGCAAGGACTTCTAGTACTATGTTGAATAATAACATCGAGAGTGGGCATCCTTGTTGTGTTCCTGATCTTACGGGGAAGATTTTCAGCTTTTCCCCATTGAGAATGAAATTCGCTATAGGCTTTTCATACATGGTTTTTATGAAATTGTGGAATGTACCCTCTATCCCTACACTCTGAATTATTTTAATCAGGAAAGGATGGTGTATTTTCTCAAATGCTATTTCTGCATCAATCGAGAGGATCATATGGTTCTTGACTCTTTTTTTTTTTATATGATCTATCACACTGATCGATTTGTGAATTTTGAACCACCCTTGCATCTCAGGGATGAATCCCAATTGGTCATGATGGATAATCCTTGTAATGTACTGTTGGATCCTATTAGCTAGGATCTTGTTGAGAATTTTGGCATCTATATTCATCAGGGATATCGGTCTGTAATTCTCCTTTTTGATGGGGTCGTTGCCTGGTTTGGGGATCAAGGTAATACTGGCCTCATAGAATGAGTTTGGTAGTTTTCTTTCTGTTTCTATTTTTTGAAACAGCTTCAGGAGAATAGGTATTACTTCTTCTTTGAATGTTTGGTAGAATTTCCCTGGGAATCCGTCAGGCCCTAGATTCTTGTTTTTGGGGAGATTTTTGATTACTGCTTCAATCTCTTCATAATTAATTGGTCTGTTTAAATAATCAATTTCTTCCTGTTTCAGTCTTGGTAGTTTATAAGTTTGCAGGAAGGCATCCATTTCTTCCAGGTTAATTTATTGGCATAAAAATGTTGATAAAAGTTTCTAATGATCGGGGCGCCTGGGTGGCACAGCGGTTAAGCGTCTGCCTTCGGCTCAGGGCGTGATCCCGGCGTTATGGGATCGAGCCCCACATCAGGCTCCTCCACTAGGAGCCTGCTTCTTCCTCTCCCACTCCCCCTGCTTGTGTTCCCTCTCTCGCTGGCTGTCTCTATCTCTGTCGAATAAAATAAAATAAAATCTTTTAAAAAAAAAGTTTCTAATGATCCTTCTTATTTCATTGGTGTTGGTCGTGATCTCTCCCTTTCCGCCCTTAGAGATTCTATCTTTCATTCATAATTTTATTAACTTGGGTCCTTTCTCTATTCTTCTGAATAAGTCCGGCCAGTGGCTTATCAATCTTATTTATTCTTTCAAGGAACCAGCTTCTAGTTCTGTTGATCTGCTGTGATGTGCTCCTGTTTTTTAATTCATTGATCTCCACTCTAATCTTGATCAACTGCCTTCCTGTGCATGGGTTAGGATGGTTCTTCTGTTGCAGCTCCAGCTTCTTGAGGTGAGAATATAAAAACTGCATTTTATATTTTTCTATTCTTTTGAGTGAGGCTTGGATGGCTATGTATTTTCCTCTTAGGACTGCCTTTGCAGTGTCCCATAGGTTTTGGGCCGTTGTGTTTTCATTCTCGTTGGTCTCCATAAATTGTTTAAATTGATTTCTAATTTCCTGGTTTACCCAATCATTCTTGAGCAGGATGGTTCTTATTTTCCAAGTCTTTATCTTCCAAATTTTTCCTTATGATTGAGTTCTAGTTTCAAAGCATTGTGGTCTTAGAATATGCAGGGAATAATCTCAGTCTTTTGGTATCGGTTGAGACGTGTTTTGTGACCCAGTATATGGTCTATTCTGGAGAACGTTCCTTGTGCATTCGAAAAGAATGAGTATTCTGTTGTTCTGGGGTATAGTGTTCTGTATATATCTATGAGGTCCATCTGGTACAGTATGTCATTCAAAGCTCTTGTTTCTTTGTTGATTTTCTGCTTAGCTGATCTGTCTATTGCTGAGAGCGGAGTGTTGAGGTCCCCTACTATTAATGTATTATTATCTATATGTCTCTTTATTCTGGTTAAGAGTTGGCTTGTGTATCTAGCTGCTCCCCTGTTAGGGGCATAGATATTTATAATTGTCATATCCACTTGTTGGATACATCCTTTAAGAATAATATAGTGTCCTTCTGTATCTCTAACTACAGTCTTTAGTTTAAAATCTAATCTGAGAATTGCTACCCCAGCTTTCTTTTGAGGTCCATTGGCATGAAAAATGGTTTTCCATCCCTTCACTTTCAGTCTGGATGTATCTTTAGGTTCAAAATGAGTCTCTTGTAGACAGCAAATGGATGGGTCCTGTCTTTTTATCCAAAGCGCAACCCTGTGTCTTAATGGGAGCATTTAGGCCATTCACATTGAGAGTGATTATTGAGAGAAATGAGTTTAATGATGTCATATTGCCTGTGAAGTCTTTGTTTCTATAGATTGTAAATTTCTGTTCTGTATCACTCTTGGGGCCTCTTTACTTTTATAGAACCCCCCCCTTAATAGCTCATGTAGGGCTGGTTTGGTGGTTACGTATTCCTTCAGTTTCTGCTGCTCCTGGAGATCAAAATTCTTTGATCAGAACCAAAATTCTCTGATCCTGGTCCTTATCTCTCCATCAATTCTGAATAACAGCCTTGCTGGATAAAGGATCCTTGGCTGCATGTTCTTCTCAGATAGAGCTTTGTACCCTGCCAACCCTTCCTAGCCTGCCAGTTCTCTGTAGACAGGTCTGGCGTTATTCTGATGTTCCTCCCTCTGTACGTGAGGATTCTCTTCCCCCTGGCCGCTTTCAACCCTGTATCCTTGGATCTAATATTTGCGAATTGCACTATTATGTGACGTGGTGGTCTATTCTCATTTATCTTGGGAGGGGTCCTCTCTGCCTCTTGGACACGAATGCTTGTTTCCTTTGCCAGATTAGGGAAGTTCTCAGCTACAATTTGTTCAAATATCTCTTCTAAACCTCTCTCTTTTTCCACCCCCTCAGGGATGCCAATGATTCTGATATTGGAACGTTTCATTGAGTCAGTAGTCTCCCGTAATCTACATTCTTGAGATTGGATTTTTTGAGCCAGGTTTCCATTTTTTCATTCTATTCTTCCATCCCATCTTCCAATTAACTAATTAATTCTTCTGCCTCATTTACCCTGGCCATCAGAGCATCTAGTTTAGACTGCATTTGATTCATAGCATTTTTAATTTCTGCCAGATTTGCTCTCATTTCCACCCTTAGAGATTCTATATTCTCGTTAATATTTTCATTAATATTTTTTTCCAGCCTACACATCATCTTGACCACTGTTACTCTGAACTCCATTTCTGACAATTTGGTTATATCCATATCCATCATTTCTGTGGCAGAGGCCACAGTCTCTGTCTCCTTTCTTTGCTGGGGGGGGTTTCTCCTCCTCATCATTCCGATGAGGAGAGGTTGCGGGGATGTACAGAGCCCAAATTATTGACCAGGACCCAGGCAGTGTGCACTTGTTTTATAGGGACCTTAGGGATGTGGGCTTCTTGATTTTTCAGCCTGTCTTCTTGGGGAGGGGCCTGCCACACTGATACTCAGGCAACCCTCTTTGGGTAGAGTTGCCCCGTCCCCTGCGAGGGGGGATGGGGATGGGCACAATGTGAGCCAATATTTCCGGGCCTTTGTTCTCTGGCGGCTTTCCCTGGTGGTTTTTTGTGACTCTTGTGAGACTCAGAGCAGCAATGACCATATCCTAGCTTCTTTCTCAGAACAGAGAGATTGCAGTCCGCTCTCCACTGAGCTCTCCTGGCCACTTTAACTCTGTTTCTGTCGGTGCTGCTGAAAACCCTGCAGTGTTCTGGGCTGTGTGCTCCATAGCCGTTCTTGCAGCCCTTGCTCCCAGGGCCGGCACGTCTCTGTCCTTTGTGCCTCTAACACCGCCAGCTGTCCCCAGTTCCCATGCGCACTTCTGAGCTCCCTGTTTCAGTGTGGTTCGTGCTTGCTCCACAGCGCTGGTTTTCCGTCTGGTTGCATGGGCGTTCCCAGGCTTACGGTCTCAGTCTGCTCTCTCACGGGTGCCCGTCTGCGAGTCCGCCCGCTCCCCAGTGCAGGTGGCTACTGCTTCCCGGTGCCCGAGCATGGCAGCTCCCTCCCTCTTCCGTTTATCTTCTGATATCTGTGTGCGGTTTCACGGCTCCCCGCTTCATACCTCAATACTCAGCGCTGGAGATTTTCATCTGTAGAGATCCAGATCTATCTTCCTATGTGTTGGGCTGATTTCGTGGGTGTTCAGGATGATCTGGTAGATATCCAGTTCGATTCAGGGGACCAGCTGAAAAAAGGTCCCCTACTCCTCCACCATCTTTTTCCGACCTCTATGGGCTTTATTATGTGGAGGTATTGGCCTTCTATACCCACTTTAAGAGTTCTTATCATGAGTGGACGTTGCGTTGTGTCAAATGATTTTTCTGCATCTTTTGAGACAATGATATGATTTTTTATCATTTTGTTAATATGGTTTGTCACATTGGTTGGTTTGTGAATATTGAACCACTCTTGCATCCCTGGAATAAATGCCACTTGGTCATGGCAAATGATCCTTTTAATGTTTTTGAATTCAGCTTGCTAATATTTGTTGACGATTTTTACATCTATGTGCATCAGGGTATTGGTTTGAAATGTTCTTTTTTTTTTTTTTTTGTAGTGTCTGTATTTATTTTTGGTATCAGGGCTGACCATATAGAATGAATTTGGAAGTTTTCCTTCCTCATGTTTTGGAAAAGTTCAAGATGAATACATATTAATTCTTCTTTAAGTGTTTGGTAGAATTCACTGTGAAGCTGTCTGGTTCTGGACTTTTGTTTGTTGGAAGTTTTTTCATTACTGATTCAATTCCATTACTAGTAATTAGTCTCATTCAAATTTTGTTTGTTCCTGAGTGAGTTTTGGAAGATTATATGTTTCTAGGAATTTATCCATTTCTTCTAGGTTGTCCAATTTGTTGGCATATGATTTTTTATAATATCCTCTTATAATCCTTTATATTTCCTCCTTTATTTCTGATTTTGAGTCCTTTTTTTTTTCTTGATGAATCTGGGTAACGGTTTATCAATTTTGTTGATCTTTTCAAAGAACCAGTTCCTGGTTTCATTGATATTTTCTATTGTTTTGCAGTCTGTATTTCACTTACTTCTGCTCTCATCTTTATTATTTCCTTCTTTCTACTAGCTTTAGATTTTCTTTTTCTAGCTCTTTTAGGTGTAAAGTTAGATTGTCTGAAATTTTTGTTTCTTGTGGTAGGCCTGTATCACTCTGAAGTTCCCTCCTAGAACAGCTTTTACTGCATCCCAAAGATTTTGATCTGCTGTGTTTTCATTTGTTTCCATTTGTGTTTTGATTTCTTCTTTGATTTTTTGTTGTTGTTGACTAATTGTTTTGTAGCATGTTGTTTAGCCTCCACATATTTGTGTTTTTCCAGTTATCTTGTGATTGATTTCTAGTTTCATAGTGTTGTGGTCAGAAAAAATCAAATGATACCAATTTATTGAGAATTGTAGTCTAAATTGTAATCTATCCTGGAAAGTGTTCCATGTGCACTTGAAAAGTATGTCTCTCCTGTTGTTTTTGGATGGAATGTTCTGTATGTTAATAAGTCCAGCTGGTCTAATGATGTGTCATTCAAAGTCAATGTTTCCTTGTTGATTTTCTGGATGATCTATCTTTGATGTAAGTGGGGTATTAAAGTTCCTTATATTGTATTACCGTCAATATTTTTCATTATGTCTTTATATTTGCTTTATGTATCTATGTACTCCAATTTTGGTGCATAGATATTTACAACTGTTATATCCTCTTGTTGGATTGATCTGTTTTATCATTATGAAATGCTCTTCTTTGTCTCATGCTAAAGTTTTTTAAAAGTCTAATTTTTCTGATATAAGTATTGCTATGTTTTTTGTTTGTTTCCATTTGCATGGTACATAGTTTTCTGTCCCTTCACATTCAGTCATTAGGTCTGAAGTGAGCCTCTTTTAATCTCTGCAGTCACCCTATGTCTTTTGGAGTGTTTAGTCCATTTAATTTAGAGTAATTACTGATAAGAATGTACTTACTGCCATTTTGTTACTTGTTTTCTGGTTGTTCTTGTAGTTCTCTGTTCCTTCTTCTCTTCTCTTGTGATTTCATGGCTTTCTTTAGTGTTATGCTAGGCTTTATTTTTTGTGTATTATAGGTTTTTGATATATGGTTACCATTAGGTTCATATTTAACATTACGTATACAGCAGTCTATATTAAGTTGATGTTTGTGTAAGTCCAAACACATTCTAAAAGCACTAAATTTTTACTCCCGCCTGCATGTTTTATGTATATGAGGTCATATTTTACAGTTTTTGTGTGTATCTCGACTGTTTTTTGTAGATATATTTGATCTTACTGCTTTTGTGTTTTAATATCCATCCTGGTTTTATAGTGGATCTTCTATTACCTTTACTTTGTGTTTACTTTTACCCGTGATTTTTTCCTTTACCATTTTCTTATTTCTGGTTATGGCCTTATCTTTCCACCCAGAGAATTCCCTTTAACATGTCTTGTAAGTCTAACTCTCTGTGTTTGTTTCTGTGTATGAGAAAATCAGATACATTTCCTGGTCTTGAAAGTAGTGGCCTTGTGTAGGAGCGGTCCTGTGGTGCTCTACAGTGCAATCTCCATTGGTCACCAGAACCAGGCACAGCAGGGGTGTCTGCTTGTGGATCACATGCACAGTGCTGTTGTGACTGAGCCATGTTTGCCTTCAGACCAGGCTGCTGACCCACCTTGCCTGCTGTGGGTGCACCAGACAGGGATTGGTCTCTGTGCTGTTGAGAGGTACGTCTGAGGCAACTGTGGGCTTGGAGGTGGGCAAAGTCAGTGGTCAAGTTAGCTGTCTGTAATTAACCACTGCACAGCTGCAGGTACGCTGAGTGACAGAACTTGCTTTCTGCATGGCCAGCCAGGAGGCTTTTGTTGATGGGCAAGGTAAGCAGTCAGACCTACATATCTGCGCTTGCAGGCGCACCAAGCAGCAGGGCTTTGTCCCTGCACAGCCACTGAAAAGGCTCGGCTGTTGGAACGGCTGGCACGCGGGTGTGGGGGGTTATCTTACACTCTCACCAGGACAGGTGTCACTTTGCAGTAGTGCTGGGCCCTGCCAGGGCTACTTGCAGGATGTGGCAGAGCAGGAGCCACTTTGGAGGGATGCCTGTTGAGGCAGGTGGGTCCATGCAGAACACAAGGGTGGGCTTGCCAGTGCTGGCAAGGTAGGTGGAGAGTGTTACCACTGGCTCCCCCAGGCGTCCAGCTAGTTTGGGAGAGAGGAAGAGAAAGGACACCTGCCAGCACTTTTGCTCCTGGAGAAATATCCTGAAGAGTCCCTTCCCTTTCAGTGTATGTTCTGAGATTAGTAAATAAATCTTTGTGTACACTTGAGGCACTTTTCAAACTGCCGCTTCTGTGCTGTGTCCCTGGCCAAGTTATTATACTTACTCTTTAAGGGTAGGGACTGAGTTTACGGTCATCCTTCAGCGTTCCCAGAGCTAAGCCCACTGATTTTTAAGGCACCCAGATTTAAGCTGCACTGATTTTAAAAGCTCCTAAAGTTAAGCCTCACTGGTTTTCAAAGTTAGATGTTATGGGGACTCATCTTCCCAGTGCCTGGATGCCTGATGTGGGGTCTGATCCTCTCCTTTCTCCCCGCTTTTGGTTTTCCTCCGATTCGTGTTTATTCTCACCGGGGGTTTGGGTCCCAACTGTGTCTCTGCCCCTCCTACTCTTTGCAATGTGGCTTCCTCTCTACGATTAACTGTGGAAGGTCTGTTCTGCCAATCTGCAGGTTGTTTTCATAGTTAGGTGCTTAAAGGTAGCTGTTAGCTCAGTGTTTATGGGCTGAGATCCTCCTCAAGATCCCCCTACTCCACCAGCTTCCTTGAACCTCGACTTTTGGCCAGGTATTTTAAGTGAAATTGCACCAACCTAATTTTAACATTTTTAAAGTAAAGTATTGACTACTGCAGCCATGAATGTGGTATCTCTCTTCATTTAAAAGGTCTTTGATGTTTGTCAGTGATATCTGGTAATTTCTCAGAGTTATCTAAGAGGTAAAACTTTGCTCTTATACTTAAAATACCTCATTATTTTTATAAAAAGCTTCTAAAATTAATCTACAGAAGAAGTTTTAAATTCTGCAATTTAAAATTGGGTTTAACTGTTTACCTACACTGCTTGAGAGGCCACATTCTATTACTTGTTTGACTTCGGAGATTCATTCATGCCAACCTACTTCTGGCTCCACTTCACCTATCTTCTCTTTATTGTGTCATGATGTCAGGTTTGATCTATACCTTCCTATCTATCTCTAGGCATCTTTGCCTAAAGATATAATCCTAAACCCTTCATGATTATAAGCACATCAAAGACTAACTGCTTTGCTTAGCTGCAGAGGTCTACACAAGACTATTACTTGTATAACTTAAAAGAGATTTATAGTTTCCAGTAAAGTTCCTTAGAATCCATCTGTATCCAACCTTTGTTGCTTTCTTTGTGGCAACATAACACTGTCAGTCACAAAATGTGACATGTTAAATAACACCAGTTCTTAATTACCTTAAGTATAGATTTTCTCTAAATTAGGTATTTATTTTCAGGTCAGAACTTTCCAGTATTTAAACAGTTAAATAGTATTCAGGATTCTAAAATATGTTAACTATATAATGAAACAAGATGTCATCTTTTCAGAACTCACCTAGTGATAAATTGACACTTAGCAAAAGATGTTAATAGTATTTTTCTGTGGAGAAAGGTGCAAATATTACACTCTCTGGGTTTTAACCCTACTTTTTCTCCTTTTCAGAAAGAAGTTAGTTTCAAGCATTCTTCTCTGTTTTACTTATTTTCAGAATAGTAAATTGTGCTGATCCAGGCCAGAATTATTGCCAATTGAATTTTCTGCAAGTAAATAATGAAGAATTTTACTTGAGGATTAGTATGTAACATTAAGAATAATTAATGAAACCATAAAGTTAAGAATAAATAGAATATGTGCTAATTTGGCCAGTGTGGAGTACAACAAAAGTATCTATCAATAATCACAAAATGTGGATGGACAAATAGACTCATGCAGTTCAGGGTGGTAGTCAGGACAGTTCTAGTTCTGGCGAAACTAGTCAAGACTAACCATCTGACATTTTAAAAGTCACTTTTTTGTGTCTCAGTTTGCTCATGTATAAAATAAGGAGACAGAACTGGAAGACTCTAAATCTTTTTCAGCACTGAAACTTTATGCATATGATTAGATGACCAGGTGGAACCCAATTAAGATACTAAAGAATTTTAGACAACATACAATTCTAAAAAAAAAAAAATTTATTCATATCTACCTAATTGTACAAACCCATATTGAAAAAAATTAGTTCGAATATTCTCTTAGCAGGGCAATTGCTTTATTCAAAAGATTCTTTTGGATTAAATCTTCCTATATACAATAAATTTCGGTATAAAGTAACATCAAGGTGCAAAAGCAGAAAAGCTAATATAGGAACTGAATAATTTCTAAATAAACGATGATTTCACATATTAGCTGACAAAAATCATAAAATTATTAGTTTACTTTTGAGCTGAATTTGGACCTCTAACACTTATTTTGCATGTATAAAATTCTCTATGTAATGTGTCAGAATTTATATCAGTTCTTACCATGTCCCCTGGAAACCACTGTTCACAAAACAATCTGTTATATAGTTCGTCTGTAAAGCCTATGAGTTAAAAACATACATATGTTTTATCAAAATACCTCTTTTAACCATTTTAAAGTTTACAAAATGGCTTCATATTACCATAAATCTATATTCCTAAGGGAATCAGGGAACGATCAGAGTTTTTATAGTCACTTAGTTCCCAAAGGCTTAAAGAAAATAAAATGCCCTACATTCCCAGATATAATCTATATATCCTTATAGTTTGCTGTGAGGTAGAATTTAGTTTAAAGCTGACCTATTTCAGCTGCTACCATGCACATACATACACACCTTTCAAGAAATGAAGATGTCAGGAATTCAGAAGGTATTCTAGTGATGCATTATTAGCACAGGCTTCTATGGCCTTGCAAGTGCCAATAGAGCTGGGAAGAGATACACAAAGTTCAGTGACATCATGTTGGCAGCTCGAAAATGACCACAGTAGGAGTACTCACATCACAGAAATAAGCAAATTGCATCGGTCTTTTTTTTTTCTTTTTTTTTCTTTTGGTTATTAATCATGTAAGAGAACATCACTGAGGCGATCCCAGGTTATAGTTCACAAGAGCAAAATTTCCACCTATCAAAGGTTCTATAACTGTACCTGATTTTAACTACCAGACTGAATAACATTTTTAACATTCACATATCCTTCTCTAACTTCCTATAATTTGATTGGAAGGATAAAAGAGGGAGTAATAAGCTCCATATCATGTATAATTTATTGCATGGCTTAGAACCTGTTTAATAGTGTTGTCCAATAGAAACAGAATGCAAGCCATATACATAACTTTACATTCTCAACTACAACTTCAAGTACATCTCAAATCAGATGTTAAATTATCACTGGAAACACTTTAACTGTATTTAGATTTCATAAAATTTACAGTTGAAGTAGTTTTAGGTACCCAGGTTAGTCCACACATTTTTTTTTATAATTACTAAACTGAGTATCAGTTTTTAACTTTTAATTATTTAAAATTAAATAAAATTTAAAAGTTACTTCCTCAGTAATACTGGCCACATTTCAAGAGTTCACCAGCCATACATACTAGTGGTTAGCAGACTGGCCAGTGTAGCTTTGTGGCATCTGTACTGCAGAAGTTTCTCAGAGGCTTGGGCCTTATTCTGTAGCAGCTTAAAGTTTGCCATCAAATGAATTATTTCACTTTTCAGTGCCTCAATTTTCTAAGACAATAATAACCTTAGTAGAATAATGGCTTAATAGTTATAACTATTTAATAACAGAAGTTCTAATGATTGCTATAATCATGAAATCACTCATGATACAGCAGCTACCATTTTTGTCATGTCATGTTATTTAAACAACTAATTCATCAAATGGTAGATGCATTTTGAAGAAGAGTTTAACCTCGTTAGGTGTTAGTAGCAATAAATGCTAAGCATTTATAGAGTGTTTTCCATCTTTGAAGGGCTTTACAAATTGTAATTATGCTAAATAACATATCATTTTTGTTAGAAGTGAATTCCTGAGACCAAAGAACTTTCTCAACAAAAACCTTCAATACACTTGTCATACACTCTATACTACATAAATTCAAGTGTTAAGGTCTTATTTCTGAGTGATGAACAGGACCAAATATTCACATTAAGTAACTTCTGATTTGAGATGTACTTGAAGTTGTAGTTCTGATACTCAGAAAAATGGTGCTTCTATAATGTTCATGACTTGTGTATTATCTGCAAAACTAACAAATCAAGTACAGCTCTCTCGATTATATAAAATGGATTTTTAAATCTCATTTTTATGGTACTTAACCTCTAAACCTCCATCAGGACCATAATAATACCATCCATTTTTACTGGCTTTATAGTTTACCCACATCATTTTATTATCTTAACAACCTAAAGGATAAACAGGACAGGTGTTGTTAGGCCCATTTGGGGGATGCTATTCAAAAAGGCTAAGAGATTTGCTCATAGTTACACAGTGATCAGTGCAAGAGCTAGAGCCAGAATCCAGGTATTATGATTTTAGCCATAATTTAGTAAATGCTTACTAGATGTTACAGAATATGTCAAACACGGTGCATTACCTCATTTAATGGTCATGACAATCTTGCAACATATCTGTTTTACAGATGAAGAAAGTATGATGCAGAGAGATTGCTACACATCTTTTTTCCTGTGAAAGAGAAACATGTTTCTAATAAAACTCTTTCCTTATCTAGAATTGGGTGCACTCATAAATTTACACACTAGAATAATGTACAGAGATGACTATTAAATTTTTATAAAATTTACTGTTTTTCCAAGCTAATAATCTAGAATTTGGAACACAATCATTTAAGCACAAGAAACAGCTGGCGAATATTTTCATGTCAGGTGGTATGAATGCTAAGTTTATAACCTTTCTTCTGTTGATTCAATGTAAGGTAATTTGATGCGACAGGGTATGACATAACACAAAGATGACTCAGGTCAGGAATTTCAAGAAATCTTAAAGTATTTAAAAAGTATTTAAATAAATAGTAAAGATCTATAGGGTGTGATGGATAATAGGAAAAAAGACTATAAAGAGTTGACTTCAAATGCTTAAATGCTTAGGAAAGTCTTTTACTCAGAAAAAAGGAAATATTTGGCAATGAAGGTAGGGGAGGAATCTCTAGGGTCCTTTACTGTTAGAGTACCTACCAGCAGATATATCTATTTAGTGTTCACATATTTATTTGTTGACCAGACAATTCAAATGCTAGATTTGTTTCTCACACCTACTTTTCTGTTTCTTCTAAAGCCTTTGCAGTTATTTCGAGATCATTATACACTTCTATCCCAAAGCGTGGGGTTTCAACAAAGAATATGGTTATATCACAATGTTTGCTTCTAAGGGGCTGAATTTTGTTTCTATCATAGGAAAATGAGTGTGTACTTTTTGAGGTAGACATTAAAATATACATTTGGAGGGGTGTACATACCATAAATGTTCAACTCCGTGAACACACTCATATAACTATAATCCAGATAATGAAACTGAACTTTATCCACACCCCGAAAAGGCTTCCTTGTCCCCTTCTCATACCTCCAAAGGATAAACACTCCTGACTTATAATACTACAACTCAGTTTTACCTGATCTTCTAAGGGAATCCCTCCTCATTATCTAGAAATAGGTGCATTCACAAATATATGTACTGCAGTAATGTATAGGGATGAGTATTAGGGTCTTTTCTGGGGATGGTTGGGATCTGACTTATTTAACAGTGTTTGTGAAATGCACCCATATGTTTATGTGTATTATTCTATTATATACTCCAAATGTGTACCACAATTTATTTACTTATCACCAAATGTGAAACAAAATTTGGGTTGTTTTCAGTTTGGGATTCTTACAAATACTCTTGGTATCATTTGCAAATACATCTATTTCTGCATACATTCAACTTCAGTAGATACCTCCAAAGATTTCTCCAGAGTAGCTGAAGCAGTTTATCAGTACATGAGAATTCCAGGTCATCACACCCTTGCCAACACTTGTTATCCCCTGCCACAATTTTACTCATTCTGGAAGGTAGATTCCATTGTAAATTTAATTTGTATTTTCCCTGACAACTCATGAAGTTGAATATCATTTTGTATGTTTATTGCAAATGTGGATATTTGTGTTGTGAAGTGCCTTTCAAGACTTCTTATCATTGTTCTATTGTGTTATTATCCTTTTTCTTATGATTTTTCGGGAGTTCTTTAAATATTCTGATACAAATCCACTATTGGATATATATACTACAAATATTTTGTCATACTCTTGGATTGCCTTTTTTAATAGTCTTTTGAGAACAGAAGTTTTTAGTATTAATGTACTCCAATTTATGTAGTACGAAGTACCCATTTTTTTCCACTAGGTTTCTTACATTTTGTGCCCTGTTTTAAGAAAGTCTTAAGTGAGTCTCTAAGGTGTTGCAGAGATTTCTTGTGTCTTCTTTAAGATCTTTATTTTACCTTTCATATTTAGATCTGTATTCCATCTAGAATTGATTTTTGTATACACTGTGGGGCAGGGTTTTAGAAATGATGTTTTAACCACCTGGATATCCAGATAACCCAGTACCATTTATTTAAAAGATAATCCTTTCTCCACTACAGTGTCACCTTTATCATAAGTCAGGTAACTACATTATATCTTTCACCATTATCACTGTTTCTGTTACTACAGATTTGTAAAAGGCCTGGATTTCCAGTAATATAAGTCTTCTGGCTTTGTTGTTCAGAATTGCCTTGACTATTTGTTGGTGCCTTGCATTTTTTTTTTTTTAATGTTAGTCACCATACAGTACATCATTAGTTTTGATGTGGTGTTCCATGATTCATTATTTGCATTTCACACCCAGTGCTCATTACATGTGCCTTCCTTAATACCCATCAGCGGGCTAACCCATTCCCCCCATCTCCCTCCCCTCTGAAACCCTCAGATTGTTTCCCGGAGTCCATAGTCTTTCATGGTTCATCTCCCCCTCTGATTTTCCCCCCTTCCTTCTGTCCTCCATGCTATTTCTTATGTTCCACATGTGAGTGAAACCATATGATAATTGTCTTTCTCTGCTTTACTTATTTCACTGAGCATAATCTCCTCCAGTTACATCCATGTCAATGCAATGGTGGGTATGCATCCTTTCTGATGGCTGAGTAATATTCCATTGTATGTATGAACCACATCTTTATCCATTTGTCTCTTGAAGGGCATCTTGGCTCCTTCCACAGGTCCCTTGCATTTCCATTTCCTTTTTATCATCAATTGTAAATTTACATTAAAAAATATGGTTAGGACTCTAATTGGTTTTGCACTGAATTTTAAAAATCAATATAGAGAACTGGTATGTTTAGAACATTCAGCCGTCCACATGTTATATATCCTCCCATTTATGTAGGTCTTCAATTTGACACAGTATTTCATAATTTTCTATGTAGAGGTCTTGCATGTCTTTCCTTGAATTTATTTCTAAGTATTTAGGATATTTATGCTCTTGTAAATAGTATATTTTTGAGTTTCATTTTCTGTAGACTCACAAAAAATCTTACTAAGGTATACTTGACATACAACGTTACTTTAGTCATTTGAAAAGTCGATACATTATGCTGTGCTCACCACAAAAGTAGTTACCATCTGTCACCTTACAATGTGATTACAAAACCATACAATGAATAACTTATTCATTCCATAACTGGAAGCATCTATCTTCCACTCCTCTTCACCCATTTTGCCCAGGCCTTATCCCTTTCCCCTCTGGCAACCACTAGTTGTTCTATATTTATGGGTCTGTTTCTGCTTTTTATTTGTTTATTGTGTGAAATAATATGTAATTTGTCTTTCTCAGTCTTATTTCATTTAGCATAATACCCTCTAAGTCTATCCATGTTGTTATAAAAGGCAAGATCTCATTCTTTTGTATAGCTAATATTCGATTCACACACCCCACGTCTTTTCAATTCATCTTTTGATGGGTATTTTAGCTGTTTCCATGTTTTGGCTATTGCCAGTAATGCTGCAGTAAACACAGAGGTGCATTTATCTTTTTAAATTAGTGTTGTATTTTAAAGAAATACCCAGTAGTGGCATTACTGAATCATAGGGTATTTCTATTTTTAATTTTTCGAGGACTCTCCATATTGTCTTTTACAGTGGCTGCACCAATTTACATTCCCACCAGCAATGCATGAAGGTTTCTTTTTCTCCACATCTTCACCAACATTTTTTATTTCATGTCTTTTTGATAGCCATTCTAACAAGTGTAAGTGATACTGCACTGGTTTTGATTTGCATTTCCCTGATGATGAGTATCTTTTCATGTGTATGCTGGCCATGTATGTCTTCTTTGGAAAAACGTCTATTAAGATCCTTTGTCCATTTATTTTTTTTGGTGTTGGGTTGTGTAAGTTATTTATATATTCTGGCTATTAACTGCTTTTCAGATATATCTCTGCAAATAGCTTCTCTCAATCACTAGGTTGCCTTTTCATTCTGTTTACCATTTCCTTTGCTGTACAATAGCTTTTTATTTTGGTGTAGTTCCAATAGCTTTTGTTTTTGTTTCCCTTGCCTAAGGAGACATAGCTAGAAAAATGTTGCTATGGCTGATGTCAGAGAAATTTACTGCCTGTACTCTCTTCTAAGATTTTTTTGGTTTCAGGTCTCACATTTACATTCTTAGTCCATTTTAAGTTTATAAATGGTGTAAGTAAATGATCAAGTTTCATTCTTTTGCATGTAGTTATCCAGTTTCATTCTTTTGCATGTAGTTATCCAGTTTTCCCAACACCATTTGTTGAAGAGACGGTCTTTTCCCCATTATATATTCTTGCCTCTTTTGTTAAAGATTAAGCATGGGTTTATTTCTGAGTTCTCTCTTCTGTTCCGTGGATCCATGTGTCTGTTTTTGTGCCAGTACTGTATGGTTTTGATTCCTACAGCTTTACAGTAAATCTTGAAATCTGGGATTGTGATACCTCCAAGCTTTGTTCTTCTTTCTCAACACTGCTTTGGCTATTGGGGATCTTTTGTGGTTCCATACAAATCTTAGGATTATTTGTTCTAGTTCTGTGGAACATGCCATTGGAATTTTGATAGGGATTGCATTGAATCAGTATATTGCTTTTGGTATTATGAACATTTTTAACAATACTTGTGCTTCCAGTCCATAAGCATGGAGTATCTTTCAGTGTTTTATAGTTTTCAGAGTACAGGTCTCTCACCTTCTTGGTTAAGTTTATTCCTAGGTATTTTACTGTTTTTGGTGCAACTATAAATGGGATTGTTTTCTTAATTTTTCTATTTTGTTATTGGTGTATGGACGTGCAACTGATTTCCGTTTATTTTGTGTTCTGCAACTTTATTACTTCTAATAGTTTTTTTAGTGGAGTCTTTGTATGGTATCATGTCATCTGCAAATAATGAAAGTTTTACTTCTTCCTTACCAATTTGGATGCCTTTTATTTCTTTTTCTTGTTTGCTGCAGCTAGGACTTCCAGTACTGTGTTGAATAAAAGTGGCCATTCTAGTTTGTGATCTGAGAGGAAAAGCTCTCTCACTGAACATGGTTAGCTGGAGTTTTTCATATATGGCCTTTATTATGGTATGTTCCATTTAAACCCACACTGGGTGTTTTTTTTTTTTTTTTTTTAAAGATTTTATTTGTCAGAGAGAGAGAGTAATCACAAGCAGGGGGAGCAGCAGGCAGAGGGAGGAGCAGTCTCCCCGACAAGCAGGAAGCCCAATGTGGGGCTTGATCCCAGGACCCCAAGGATCAGGACACCTGAGCCAAAGGTGACACTTAACCAACTAAGCCACCCAGGTGCCCCTAAACCCACATTGTTGAAAGTATCATGAAGTTGAATCTTGTCAAGTGCATCTATTGAGATGACCGTATGATTTTTATCATTTGTTAATGTGGTGTATCACATTGATTTGTGAATATTGAACCATCCTTTCATCCCTAGAATAAATCACACTTGATCATGGCAAATGATCCTTTTAATGTATTGTTGAGTATGCTTTGCTAATGTTTTGTTGAGGATTTTTTCATCTGTATTCATCAGGGATATTGGCCTGTAGTTTTCTTTTTTGTAGTGTCTTTGGTTTTGGAATCAAGGTAATGATGATCTTATAGAATGTATTTTCCTTCTTTTTTTTTTAATAGATTGAAGAAAAGTTAATGCCTAAACATTTTATAGAATTCCCTGGGAATCCACTGGTCCTGGACTTGTTTTTTGGGCATTTTTGGATTACCAATTCAAGTTTATTATTAGAATATCTGAATATATCAGTAACTATTTCTTCCTGATTCAGTTTTGGGAAATTGTATGTTTCTTAGAATTTGTTCTAGAATTTCTTCTAGGTTGTCTAATTTGTTGGCATATTTTTTGTTGTAGTGTAGACTTGTTTTTCTTTTAAATCAGCCCATAAAATTTATTTCTATATACAAAAAAGTGGTGGTGAAGCAGATCCATAGCATAAAGACCATTGAAAGAAATAAAGGGAGGCTCACGAGAAAGAGGTTAGAAAAACAGGATGAATCTCAGTTCCAGGAGTCTGTATAATACCCCTTTATTTCCTGAGGTTACCTAAGAGGCTGTGTTCCTTGAAACAAAAAATACTAACCAAATTTTAGTGGTTCTTCCTACTAAAACTCCATACCTAGATCATCTCTGAATTTGTTTCTGTTGTCTGGTCTTCCCTATTTTTCAGTGGTATAATCTTATCTCCTGATTTTACTGGTAATGTTTCATTAAATTCTATACCTTAAATCCAAAAAAGTGTAGAGGCTCCAATAAGGTTATATTCCTCTAGAGAGGATTCTTCTTTTCCTCTGCTAAGCAAACAGTGAGGGATGATCACCTTAATGCAATCATAGACTGGGCTAAATTGAGACTTGCTTGTAGTTTTGGTAAAAATTTAGTCTACGTCTGACTTTTCCCCCTTCCTAGTGTGTGTGTATACATATGCACAAACATACAGAGCATACATGTATACATAATACATATATTTAAAATTAAATAGATATTTTAACCTAGATTTCTGTTTGTTCTCAGAGAGAATACTGGTGTGCTGCAAACTCTTTCATCCTACCTGAAAGCAAAATTTACTTATTTTTTTTCTTTCAGTTCTCTTTTATCATCTTTAAAATAGTTAAAATGGTTAATTTTAAGTACAAGTCACTGATTTTTAATATACAGGTCAGTGATATTTTGCAGAAGATTATGATTATCCTTAGATACATTGTATGTGATTTGTTAATACTGGAGCTGTTGTATTTTAATAGGCAATTAAAAATCTAGAAAAATAACATGAGCATAATGTACAGCAATAATTCATTTTTTCAAATGATCATTTCACTGGCCACTTAGAAAACAGGAAAGAACTCCAAATAGCCAAAACAGAGATCATAAAGTCCATGCACTAAACTAGACCTCATGTACTTTATTCAGAACTTATATTTTGAGAAGCTTATATAAGGCTTGTTTTTTCTAATCATAGCAGAAGAGGCTTATGGCAGTTATTAGATATAACAAGTGGAAGCCTAAGTGAGAACAGAGAGAAAAAAATAGAAAAATATTTTTAAAATAGAAATCTAACTATACTGGAGTTAAAAATGACAGCAAGCTGTGGTATATTCAGTAAACCCCAAGAACATAATTATACTCAAACACATCTACTGTCCAAATTGATCTATAAATACAATCCAAATCAAAACCTTAAAAACACCAACAAATTGGACAACCTAGAAGAAATGGATTGACAGAAAATCTGAAAAGAACTATTGCTGGTAAGAAGATTCAATCAATAATCAGAACCCTTCCAGCAAACACAAGTATAGGACCAGATGGCTTCACTGGTGAATTCTACTAGCATTTATTAAATAATTAATAAATACCAAACTCTCTTCCAAAAAATAAAGAACAGGGATCACTTTGAAACTCATTTTACAAGGCCAACATTACACTGATACCAAAACCAGACAAGAACACTATAAGAAAAGAAAATTACAGGCCAATATCTCTGATGAACATAGATACAAAAATCCTCAACAAAATGTTAAAAGGATCATCATACACCTTCATCAAGTGGGATTTATTCCAGAGATTCAAGCATGATTGATTCAATATCTGCAGATCAGTTAACAGGCCACACATTAACAAACTGAAAGATAAAATTTATATCATCATCTGAATAGGTGCAGAAAGATCCTATGACAAAACAAAATTTGACTTCCATTTATGATAAAACTCTCAACAAAGTGAATATAACAGGAACATATCTCGTCCATATGTGACAAATCCAATCTCTTTCTCTAAGATCAAAATCAAGAATGCCCACTTTCACGACTTTGATTCAACATATTACCAGAGGTCCTCGCCCAATTAGGCATGGAAAAAAAAAATCTAAATCAGAAAGGAAAAAGCAAAATGGTCTCTATTTGCAGATGACATGCAATTAAATATAGAAAACCCTAAAGACTCTACAAAAAAAAAAAAACTGTTAGAACTAACAAATTCGGTAAAGTTGCAGAATACAAAATCTATACAAAAATCTCTTGCACTTCTATACAGTAATATTGAACTATCAAAAAGAAATTAAGAATACAATCCCATTTACAAGTGCATCAAAAAGAATAAAATGCTTAGGACTAAACAATCACAGAGACCTATACATTGAAACTAAGATACTGAGGAAAAACTGAACATAACACAAATAAATGGAAATATAAATCATGCTAATGGATTGGAAGAATTAATGTTAAAATGTCCATACTACCTAAAGCAAACTACAGATTCAGTGTAATCCCTTTCAAAATTCCAATGGCATTTTTCATAGAACTGAAACAAAGAATCCTAAAATTTGTATGGAACCACAAAAGCCCCTGAATAGCCAAAGCACTCAACAAAAAAAGTACAAAGCTGTAGGCATCACATTTTCTGAGTTTAAACTATATTACAAAACTATAGTAAAACATTATGGTACTGGCATTAAAGCAGATACACAGAACAATGGAACAGAATAGAGAGCCTAGAAATAAATTCATGCATATACATCAACTAATATTTGACAAGGGAGTTGAGAATACTCATTAGAGAAAAGGATCATCTCTTCAATAAGTGGTGCTGGGAAAATTGGACAGCCACATACAAAAAATGAAACTGGGAGGGTCTGGGTGGTTCAGTCAGTTTAGTGTCTGACTCTTGATTTCAGCTCAGATTATGATCAAGGATCCTGGGATTGGGCCCCGAATCAGACTCTGCACTCAGTGGGGAGTCTGCGTGACATTCTCTCCCTCTGCCCCTCCCCCACTCCCTCTCAAATAAATAATCTAAAAAAAAAACAAAAACTGATCTCTCATCTTACACCATACACAAAAATTAATTCAAAATGGATTAAAGGCTTGAACATAATGACCTGAAACCATAAAACTCTTAGAAACAGCTTGTAAGTTTCTTGACTCAGTGATGGCAAAGATTTCTTTGGATTTGACACCAAAAGCAAAAGCAAAAAAAGAAAAAATAAACTAAAAAGAAAACATCAACAAAATGAAAAGGCTACCTACAGAATGGGAGAAAAGGACTTAGTGTCCAAAATACATAAAGAACTCATACAACTTAATAGAAATAAACAATCTGATTTAAAAATAGGCAGAAGATCTGAAGACATTTTTCTAAAGAAGACATACAGAGGGCCAACAGTTACATGAAAAGGTACTCAGCATCTTTAATCATCAGGGAAATGTAAATCAAAACTACACTGAAATATCTATAATGAGATATCTGCAATGAAGTATCTCACACTTGTGAGAATGGCTATTATCAAAAAGACAAGAAGTAAGTGTTGGCAAGAATACAGAGAAAAGGGAACCCTTCTACACGGTTAGTGGGAATGTGAACTGGTGCAACCACTACGGAAAACAGCATAGAATTTCCTGAAAAAACTTAAAGTAGAACTACTATATGATCCAGCAATTCTACTTATGGATATTCTCTGAAGGAAATAAAGATACTTACTTGAAAAGATACCTGCACCCCCATGTTTACTGCAGCATTATAGTAGCCAAGATAAGGAAACAACCTAAGTTGCTGTTTATCGATGGATGAATGGATAAAGAAAATGTGGAAACCTATACAATTGTTATTCATCCATAAACATAAAGGAAATCCTGCCATTTGCAACAACATAACATAATGCCTGCAAGTCCATCTAAGTGAAGAAAGACAATAAAAGACAAATACCATATGATCTCACATATTTGTGGACTCTAGGAAAAATGATTCTCAGAGAACAGACTGGTAGTTACAAGAGGCGAGAGCTGGGCCAAATTGGTGAAGGTGGTCAAAGGTACAAACTTCCAGTTATAAAAAAATAAATAAATCCTGGAGATGTAACACAAAGCATCATGACTATATTTAACTATACTGTATTGTATATTTGAAAGTTACAGAGTGACTAAATCTTATCACTTCTCATCATAAGAAAAAAATTGTGTGGTGATGTTAACTAATCTTATTTGGTAATCATTTCACAATATTTATATATATCAAATCATTATGTTGTATACCTAAACTAATACAATGTTATATGTCAATTGTGTCTCATTAAGAAAAGGGAGAGAGAATAAAAAATAACATACTTAAGCCATAACATAGTAATAATTAAATGTCAATGTCTAAATGTGTCAAACAGATCTGTAGAATGATTTTTAAAAAACACCTTATATGTATTCTGTTTACCAGAAACTCATTTCTTTTTTTTTCAACAATAATAATAGAGGTAGTTTGAGGGTAAAAATGGAAAAATATGTATCATCCAAACAATCAAAAGAAATCAGGAATGGCTCTATTAATGTCAGATACACTTCAGAGCAAATTACTAGAGACATTACATAATCTAAAAGAGCAACCCACCAAGATGACATACTAAAAAGTCTAAAAGTGTATGCACTATAAAACAGAGCTGCCAAATAAGTGAGCTAAAATGACAGAATTGGAAGAATTAGACAAGCCCACAATTGTTAGAGACTCTCTGAACACTGGATAGAACAACTAGACAGAAAATCAGCAAGGACATAGAAGAACTCAACATCACCAACTACCCAGCATTAGAATATTCTTCTCAATTGCTCATATTCTTCTCAATTGCTCAAAAACATATACTAAGCTAGACCATATCCTGAACTAACAACCCTCAATAAATTTTAAAGAATTGAAATCATAGAGATTTAGTGGAATCACAGAAGTCAGTAATGGGTAAAAAGAATCTAAATATAACAGGAAAATCCCCAGAACACTTGGAAACCAAACAATACCCTTTTAAATAATCCATGGGTCACAAAAGAGGAGGTCTCAGGAGAAATTAAAAATTACATTGAACTGAATAAAAATGAAAATATGACAATAAAATTTGTGGGACACAGCTAAAAATATGTGAAGAGGCGAATTTATAGAATTGAACACTTACATTCAAAAAGATTAAAAGTCTCAAGTTAATAATCTATGTTCTCACAAGTAACTAGAAAAAGAAGAGCAAAATAAACCCAAAGTAAGCTGAAGGAAAGAAATAATGAAGAGCAAAAATCAATAAATTGAAAACAGAAAACAGCAGAGAAACTAAGGCTGGTTCTTTGAAAAAATCAGTAAGGGAAAAGCTTCTAGCAAGACTGACCAAAAACAAAACAAAAAGATTCACCATGCTACCATCAGCAGTAAAAAAGGAAATTTTGCCGCATACCCTGCAGACATGAAATGGCTCATAAAGGAATACTACAAATAACTAAATTTGAACTCTGTAGAACTAAATTTGACAACCTAGATGAAAATGGACCAGTTCTTCAAAAAGTATAAACTACCCAAACTTACCCAATGTGAAATAGATAATTCAAATAATCTTATAATATTAAAGAAATAAAATTCATAATTTGGAAACTCCAGGCCCAGGTAGCATACACAGGAGTCTACCAAACTTTTTTTTTGGAGGGAGGAGGAGGGAGTGAGCAAGTGAAAGTGCAAGCAAGGGGTGGGGGGCAGAAGGAGAGGGAGAGATGGAATCTTATCTCACCACCATGAGATCATGACCTGAGCCAAAATCAAGAGTCAGAAGCTTAACCGATTGAGCCACTCAGGTGCTCCTGGAGTCTACCAAACTTTTAAAGAAGAATTAACAGAGGACAAGAGAAAACTTTCCCACTCATCTTATGAAGCCAGTATTACCCTGATACCAAAGCCAGGCGAACAGAGTACAAAAACAAAACAAAAACAAAAAAACTACGTATCAGTAGTCCTCATGAGTATAAATGAATAAAATCCTTAACCAACTATCAGCAAAACAAATTCAGCAATATGTAAAAAAAAAATTATATAGCGTGGTCAAGTGGAGTACCCCAGGCATGAAAGACTGATATGATATCTGAAACTCAATGTAGTCCACTATATGAAGAGACTAAAGAAGACTAATATGATCATAATAAGGCAGAGAAAGCATCTGACAAATTAAACACCCATTCATGATAAAAAAAAAAAAAACTCTCAGGAAAATCAGAAGAGGGACTTCTCTAATTTGATAAAAGAGCCCCTATTGTAAGCATCACTATTAATGATCAAAGACTGTTTTCTCCCTAGATTGGGAGTGAAGCAAAGATATCTACTTTCACCACTGTTATTCAACAAAGTACTTGAAGTTCTAGCTAGTGCAGTAAGGTAAGAAAAGGAAATAAAAGTCATACAGACGGAAAACAAAACTGAAAACTGTCTCTGTTTGCTAATGACATGATGTCTACATAGAAAACTCAAGGAATCTTGAAAAACCTCCTAGAACTAATAAATGAGCTCAGCAGGTTGCAGGAGTAAGAGATCAAATTTCAAAATTCGGCTGTATTTCCATAGACAGCAATGAACACATAGACAGCAATGAACACACAGACATCAAAATTAAAAATATAGCACCATAAACAGTTGCTCAAAACACTGAAATACTTAGCTGACAAACTTTCAAGACTCTTCTGCTGGATAGTACAACACAATGATGAAAAAATCAAAGATCTAAATCTATGTAGAGACATACCGTGTTCATGGATTGGAAGACTCAACTGGAAAGAGGTCATTTCTCCCCAAATTGATGTACAGTTTTAACCTAGTTATTATCACAATCACAGCAAGATTAATGGTATATATAGGCAAGATCATTATAAAATTTTTCTGGAAAAGTGAAAATAATTTTGAAAACATACAAAGGGAAGTGGTAGTATACCCATTTTCAAGATGACTTATCAAGTAATCAAGACTGTGGTATTGATAGAGGGATAGACACACAGATCAAAGAAACAACAGAGAACCCAGAAATAGACCCATACAAATATGCTCAAATATGACTTTTGACAAGGGTGCAAAAACAATTCATTGGAGGAAGGATACCTTTTGAACAACTGGTGGAAAGGGGAAAAAAATGCCTCAATCTAAACCTCACACCTTATTAAAAAAAAAAAAACCTCAAAATGGATCATATGCAAATTATAAAATATAAAACAATAATACTTTTAGAAGGTAAGACAGAAGAAAAATTGGAGGCCTAGCGCTTGGTAAAGATTCTTAGATATAACACCAAAAATAATCTATTAAAGAAAAAATTGAGAAATTGGACTTACTCAAAATTAAAAGCTTTTGCTCTGTGAAAGACCCTCTCAAGAGTATGATATACTATAGACTGGAAGAATATATTTGTAAACCACATTATCTAACAAAGGGCTCATATCTAGAATACATAAAGAAATCTCAAAACTCAACAGTAAAAAATAATCCAATTACAAATTAGGCAAAACACATGAAAGAGGCATTTCACTTAAAACGATATAGTGAGGCACCTGGGCAGCTCAGTCTGTTAAGCATCTGACTCTTGGTTTTGGCTCAGGTCAGGGTCTCAGGGGTGTGGGATCGAGCCCCACATCAGCTCTGGGCTCAGTGCAGAGTCTGCTTGTCCCTCTCCCTCTGCTCCTCCCCCTGCTCTCTCTCTCTCTCAAATAATAAATAAAATCTTTAAAAAAAATTTTTTTTAAAGATTTTGTTTATTTATTCGACAGAGATAGAGATAGCCAGCGAGAGAGGGAACACAAGCAGGGGGAGTGGGAGAGGAAGAAGCAGGCTCATAGCAGAGGAGCCTGATGTGGGGCTCGATCCCATAACGCCGGGATCACGCCCTGAGCCGAAGGCAGACGCCCAACCTCTGTGCCACCCAGGCGCCCCTAAAAAATTTTTTAAAAAGAGGGTATAGTCTAGCAAATAAGCATATGAAAAGATATTCAACATCACTAGCTATTCTGGAATGTAAACTAAGACCATCATGAGACATAATCAAACACTCATTAGAACCAAAAAAAATTCATAATAAAATATGTTGGCAATGATGCAGATAAATTAGATCTTTCATACATTGTTCATGAGAATGTAAAATGGTGTTCCCATTCAGGAAAATAGTTGTACGGTTTCTAACAAAACTAAACATACGCTTAACAATGATCCAGCAACTGACCATACAAAATCTATACACAACTGTTCACAGCAATTTCATATGCAGTAGCCAAAAACTGGAAACAACTAATATGGTGAATGATTAAACTGTGGCACATACAAATCATGAAATCCCAGTAAGCAAAAAAGGAGTCAACTATTGATACATGGAACAACTAGGATGGACCTCAGAGGTGTCAGGTTTAATGAAAAAAGCAAATCTCAAAAGGTCTCATACTATATGAATCTATTTGCATAATGTTTTTTTAAGATTTTATTTTTATTTATTTGAGCAAGAGAGAGAGCACAAGCCAGAGGGGAGAGATATTGGGGTTTAGAATTTAGTCTTTTTGTTATTCAATTTCTCATGTTAATTATCCTCTTGACTATTTTTTGAATCTGTGATACTAAAATCAGTTTTGATAGGGACTAATTTTGCATCTGCTTGGGAATTTAAAAATTAAACGTGGCCAAATGATTATCTTTCCTCTAATATACAAAATGTACCAGAAGAGTGATGGGCAACCTTCCAGAGTACTGTGACAATGCACAGTAAAACAATATTCTTGGGCATTTGTAACAGATACATCTGTTTCAGCCATATGCATTGCAGCTCATGAAGGCACAATGTAAGCACCCACTCCATAACTGTATGTAGTTATTCCCTATGAAATATGAAGAAAATTAATCTCTCGTTCTATATTCCCCATGTTACTTTTTTTTTTTTCTTTAAGACAGAGGTATTGCTTGGAGGCAGCAGGAGAGAGGTCAGGAAAAAGTGATTTTTTTTTTTTACCTTGCTCTTAATAATACAATAATAATACATTAGGTATTATTAAACTTCATTACCTGAGCATATCTCCTAAAAATTGATATATACCCCAAAAAATCAATATTGTATGCCTTAGTTTTCCTACCTACCTAATTGGGAGAGAAAGGTGGTATTGGTACCCTTTATGATACTATTAGAAATAATCAGAAAGCAATCACAGCATAAAGAGAGTAGGAATTTTTTTGAAATTAAAATTTCAGCTTAACTTCTCAAGGAAAATTTTATTTTTAAAACCTGTAACTTACTGCTGTCAAAGCATACCATATATCCACTAAACATGTTTCTTATTTATAGATTTTGGTAAAATTCTGGTCATTACCTGACAGGCCCCCATAGTACAGCTCTCGAGGCAAGTACATGCAGTTCAGATTTGGCTGCTAATAAAAGTCTAGAGGGTAGAATAAAGGAATCTCCATTATGCATTCCTTTGACTATTTATATGGCATTTTGAAACAAAGGCTTTTTTCCAAAGGAGAAAATTTTAATATTACTAAGCAACACAAACTGTTATAGAGGAGATGTAAAGAGACTTACTTGAAAACTGAATTGAGAGGATGTATAAGTGTTCTGAGTTGTGGTATCATTAAAATTTTTCATCTTCTAGTTTTAGACTTACTCTTTACACTTAAAAATAGTTGTTTTTCCTGAAATTCTGAAAATCCTTTCTTCAGTGAGAAGGCAGGGAAGCCAGAGTTATGAGTGAACTCACTTAAGAATTTTTTTTAAGCTCCTAGAAAGTGGCAGGCTATACTCATCTCATTTTGCTGTCTCCCAAAACTACAATGAGGAAGAAGAGAAGTAAAGGTTGGGTAACTGACAAACATGAAAGAACCTAGCATGGGGAAGGCTGAGAACCAAGCCAAATTATACAAATCCAAAGGATAGGACCTACTTTGAATTTTTCAACAGCAGCATTGGAAGCAAGACAACAGTGGATCAATACTTGAAACTTCACAAGATAAATTATTTACTCACTAAAACGCTCAAATTGTAAGGGAGAGTCCTCAAAACACTAAAAGAAATGGCAGTAACAGGTAACTGTGAAGTCATGGTACTAAGAGGGGATAAAAAGGACAAGCAGGAGAAAGCTCCTAAAGAAGTAGTTTGATCCCCATTCCACAAGATGACTGACTTTCTCCACCCTGGCAGAAAAGTAGAGGTTTATTTTCTAGGGGTTTCTCTGGAGAGTGTAAAAGAAAGCAAGACCCCAGAGTGAGTACCATGCTACAAACGGGGATTAAGTTATGATATGCAACTAAGAAATGCTAAGATCCCTGGTGGTCTTTTCTTGCTTGGCCAGAAACACTGGTAATCAGTACATAATTTCCAGACAAGAGATTTCAAAATTGCTCAGACTAGTAGTAAAGGCCTGTAACATCTACAAAGGTACTAACATCCTGGGCTCCCCAACACATGCTCCCCACCACCCAAATTATCCTATGCCTTGAGAAAAACCCTCAACAAAGTAGGTATAGATGGAACATACCTTAACATCATAAAGGCCATAAATGAAAGACCCACAGCTAATGTCATCCTCAATGGGGAAAAACTGAGAGGTTTTCCTCTATGGTTAGGAACAAGACGGGGATGTCCACTCTCACCATTATTTTTTTAAAGATTTTATTTATTTATTTATTTATTTATTTATTTATTTATTTATTTATTATTTATTTATTTATTTATTTATTTATTATCTGTCAGAGAGAGAGAAAGAAGAGAGCAGAATCAGCGGGAGTAGCAGGCTCCCCGCTGAGCAAGGAGCCTGATGCAGGCCTTGATCCCAGGATCCTGGGATCATGATCTGAGCCAAAGGCAGATGCTTAACCGGACTGATCCACCCAAGTGTCCCTCACCATTATTATTTAACATTGTATTGGAAGTCTGAGCCCACGCAGTCAGACAACAAAAAGAAATGAAAGGCATCCAAATTGACAAAGAAGAAGTCAACCTTTCACTCTTCACAGATGACATGATACTCTATGTAGAAAACCTGAAAGACTCCACCAAAAAATTTCTAGAACCAATACATGAATTCAAAGATGCAAGATATAAAATCAGTGTACAGAAATCTGTTGCATTTCTATACACCAATAATGAAGCAGCAGAAAGAGAAATAAAGGAATCAATCCCATTTAAAATTGCACCAAAAACCATAAGATACTTAAGAATAAACCTAACCAGAAAGGTAAAAGTTCTGTACTCTGAAAACTATTGAACACTGATGAAAGAAATTGAAGCGGTACAAAGAAATGGAAAAAAATTCCATGGTCATGGATTGGAAGAATATTGTTAAAATGTCTATACTACACAAAGCAATCTACACATTTAATGCAATCCCTATCAAAATACCACCAGCATTTTTCACAGAGCTGGAATGAAGAATCCTAAAATTTATATGGAACCACGGAAGACCCTGAATACCCAAAGCAATCCTTAAAAAGAAAAGCAAAGCTGGAGGCATCATGATTCCAGATTTCAAGGTGTATTGCAAAGCTGTAATCATCAAGACAGTATGGTACAGGCACAAAAACAGACACATAGATCAATGGAACAGAACAGAAAACCCAGAAATGGACCCACAACTATATGGTCAACTAATCTTCGACAAAGCAGGAAAGACTATGCAAAGGTCAAAAGACAGTGTCTTCAACAGATGGTGTTGGGAAAACTGGACAACAACGTGCAAAAGAATGAGGACCACTTTCTTATAGCATACAGAAAAATAAACTAAAAATGAATGAAAGCCCTAAATGTGAGACAGCAAACCATCAAAATCCTAGAGGAGAACATGGGCAGCAACCTCCTTGACCTTGGCCATAGCAACTTCTCACTAGACACATCTCTGGAGGCAAGGGAAACAAAAGCAAAAATGAACAATTGGGACTTCATCAAGATAAAAAGCTTCTGCACAGCCAAGGCAACGGCAAAACTAAAGGCAACCAATAGAATGGGAGAAGATAATTTGCAAATGACATTGGATAAAGGGTTAGTATCCAAAATCTATAAAGAACTTACAAAACTCAACACCCAAAAATCAAATAATCCAGTTAAGAAATGGGCAGAAGACATGAATAGACTTCTTTCCAAAGAAGACATACAGATGGCTAACAGAGGCATGAAAAGATGCTCAACATCACTCATCATCAGGAAAATACAAATGAAAACCACAATGAGATATCATCTCAATGAGATATCTGTCAGAAAGGCTAAAATTAACAACTCATGAAACAACAAGTGCCGGCAAGGATGCAGAGAAAGGAGACCCCTCTTGCACTGTTGCTGGGAATGCACACCAGTGAAGCCACTCTGGAAAACAGTATGGAGGTTCCTCAAAAAGTTAAAAATAGAACTAGGCTACAACTGAACAACTGTACTACTAGGTATTTACCCAAAGGATATAAAAATACAGATTCAAAGGAGTACATGGACCCTGTTTATAACAGCCTTATCAACAATAGCCAAACTATGGAAAGAGCCCAAATGTCCATCCATAGTGAATCGATAAAGAAGATGTGGTATGTGGTGTATGTGTGTGATATATATATATCACACATGTAAAGCTGTATGTCTTCAGTTTTGCAGAATTCACTCAAACCTTGCCCACTGACTTCCCTAGAATGGGGCTCTTATAAATGCTATAGGAAAGTAGAAACTATACTATTATTGTTCAGTTCCTCTCTTCCAAGGAGCCTTCATATAACTGCAGCAATACTCTTTTCCTCACGTAGCCCAGTTTGTGAGTGCTACTTAGATTTTTGAAATTAAACATCTGCTGTCTAGTGATACTCACGTAGGAGGGTAGTAAAACGTTCTCTGATAATATCACTGGATTAATGAAGAATCTGAGTCTTTGCTGATTATCATTTGTCTCTCAGAAATTATCTGAACAGCCAAAAATGCATTGCACAATTTAGTCAAAATGACCCCAACATTCAGGTATGAATAGAATTCATGAGTATTATCAATGGACGATGGGTTGTTTCCCTTCAAATAGGAATTCTTAGTTTAAAGACCTAACATTTCCTACATTTAGACTTATTTATTTAAAACTGATATAGTCATTTTTCATTTTTCTTTAATAAGAGACTAAAATAATTAAAAAATATATCAATTTTATATTTTCTATATAGAAAACTGCTTTTGGGGGGCCACTTCCCCATTTTTTCTTAGGCTTTATAGGTTAGATCAATTGTTCTTAACCTTGATAGACTTTTTCCTCTTTTTAAAACAAACTGTTGAGGGACACCTGGGTGGCTCAGTCAGTTAAGCGTCTGACTTTGGCTCAGGTCATGATCCTGGAGTCCTTGGATCGAGCACCGCACTGGACTTACCTTTCCCGCTGCCCCTCCCCCTGCTCATGCGCGCTCTCTCTCTCGCAAATAAATAAAATCTTTCAAAAAAGTAAAAAGAAATAAAAATAATTTAAAAACTGCCAAAATCAAACTCATAGGTGATGAACATATGTATATAACACACATACATAATTTTAATAAAACAATGCATTTACAATTTTAAAAATATCTTTGTGATACTTCTAGACTAAAAAGCATAATGAAATATTAAATTGCTTATATCCATGCTTAGAATCACTGTACATTTAACAGCTACAAATGCAGGCTGTGTTGTATTGCTGACTCAAATACTGCAAGCTTCACCTCTAGGCAGGGCCTTAAACATAGTCAACAAACCAAGAAACAAAAGGACTTAGCCTATCACTAGGACTGTAAGTGAAGGACTTAGTGCTTAGCATGGCAAACAATGTAGTTATTATCCAAGCCAGATGCTTCTGTTCCTACATTCCTCATCAATGGCTCTGATATGTGAGAGCTGCAGCTTTTTTCTACTGTCTTGTTAAAAAAAGGAAGTAGGTGGGGCCTGAGAGAACTCCTATTTTGCCAGCACTCTACAATGTGAGGTCTGTGTCTTAAAAAAGTTGTACTTACAGGGGAGCAGTGTAAGTAGAAAAGCCTTCCAGAAACTCTTAAGCTAAAAGTTATTTGTGATGTCCTTAAGCCCACTGTGGTGCTTCAGCCAGATACTAAAGTTTGAAATTTGCATCCAAGTGTGTGTGTGAGTGAAATCTTTACTTTTTCATCCTTAGCTTTCAACTTTATATGAATCTCTGTTTAGGCAAAGCTGAAATGTCTGCAAGAGTATCACCACTGGACCAACCCTTAAGGATGTACCTTTGGAGAGCCCACAGGTGACTCTCCCCGGCCATGTTCTAACTATGGGAAAGGATCTAACCCAGAGTGGTACAACCCACACCCCCTCCTCAAAGATATTTACACTTTTCTGGGATTCACAGGTTATTGCACACCCTATTTTTCTAATCTTATTGCTCTGTTTAATGAACCTTCTCAAAAAAGTGTTGACTTTGCCTGAGTTCTAGTTATAAATTCTCCATGTAATTTTAATTAACAAAGACAATTAGAAAGAAACAAGTGGACATCTACACATAGCAATACCTAACCTAAATCAAGAACGTTTTAGAGATGAGACTCTAAAGATAAGGGATATAGGCCAAAAGATGGGGAAGTCATGTGGCAATATACCTGGTTCTATGTATCTAAAAGAAAAACTCAAATATAAGCTCTGCACTGGAGGGTTACTATGCCAATAAATAATAATTTACTGCATTTACAGAATATCACTGCATAGTAATCCATGCCTTTTTTTTCACCTTTTTAAAAAATTATTTGAGAATACATTGACATACAATGTTACACTCAATTCACATGTACAACATAGTAATTCCACAAGTTCATACATTGTGCTATGCTCACCTCAAGTGTAGCACCATCTGTCACCATACAAGCTATTACAATACCACTGACTATATTCCTTATGCTGTCCTTTTATTCCATCTCTTACTCATTCCATAACTGGAAGCCTGTATCTTCTACTCATTTTCACCCATTTTGCCCATCCTGCTACCCTCTCCCCTCTGGCAACCATGAGTTTGTTCTCTGTATTTATAGGTCTGATTCTGCTGTTTGTTCATTTGTTTTTTTAGATTCCATGTGTGAGTTAAGTCATATGGTATTTGTCTTTCTCTTTTTTTCACTTAGCATAACACTCTCTAGGTCTATCCATGTTGTCACAAGTGGCATGATCTCATCCTTTTGATGGCTGTGTAATGTTCCATTGTACATATGTGCGTGTGCGTGTATGCATGTGTGTGTGTATACATCACATCTTCCTTATCCATTTGTTTATTGATGGACACTTAGACTGATTCCATATCGGTTACGGACGATAATGCTACATCAAAATAAAAAGCTTTTGCACAATGAAGGAAACCATCAAGAAAACAAGGCAGCCTACTGAATAGAAGATATTTGCAAATGATATACACAAAAAGGTATAAATATCTAAAATATATAGAGAACTTAAACTCAATATCAAAAAAAACCCCACAATCTGATTAAAAAATGGACAGAGAATCTGAACATTTTTCCAAAGAAGACATACAGATAGCCAACAGACATGTGAAAAAAGGCTCAGACACATCATCAAAGACATGCAAATCAAAACCACAATAAGATATCACCTGACACCTGTCAGAATGGCTAAAATAAAAAGACAAGAAACAACAAGGGATGGTGAGGATATGGAGAAAAAGGAACACTCAGGCACTGTTGGTGAAAATATAAATTGATGTAGCCACTGGGGAAGTATGGAGTTTCCTCAAAAACTTAAAAACAGAAATACCATATGATCCAATAACTCCACTACTGGAATTACTCAAGGAAAACCAGAATACTAATTCAAAAAGATACTAGCCTGTTTTCTGGTTTTTTTCTGCACCTCTGGGTAATTTCACAAAGCCTCACAAATCAAGAGTTTAGGAAGGACTTCATACTAAGAAACCTAAAAAGACTTAGAGAAAACTTTCTTATGTACCAAGCAACAGACAACAGTCGTCAGGAGACACAATCAAAGCTGGAAACACCATTTTATTCCAGAACACATCCATACTATCCATTTGAGCTAAAAGTTTCCTTGAGCCTTTCACAGTCATAGTTGTAACCAACTACCTCACGTTCAACTTAGAGTTGTACACGTTCAGTCAAATTCACCTACTCTTCTGCTGTTCCCTGCCTCTCTCAAGTTACTTTATCACCCCATGCTCCAACCACAGAGGGTATACAAGAAGTAACTAACAACCTCATATCCAGCATTGAAATCTGCTATCATGGGAACAAATTTTCTAAAACTAGAAAATGCTAAAACTTTTATTGGCTTAAACTCTGCTTCTGCCACCCAAATCTAAGCTTTAGAGTTAAATTTATGTACCAGATTACCACACAAAAGATAAAATACATACAGATAACACATAAATAAATAAGAAAAAATTACTGTGGATGCCATGTTCAGGGAAGATGGTAAAGGGGATGTAGTCAGCATAGCATAGGTTTTTTGTTGCTGTTGTTTGTTTTTACTATACCTTAATTTGCATAAAATATGCATTAAACCACTGAAGATAATATACATATATAAGTCATCTGTATTAACATTTTCTAGATGTGTAAAAGTTACTATATAAAAAATGTTGGAAACAAGGCAGAACAAGTACTTTAAAGCCAAAGTTTTAACAATTTTTTTCAATTATAATTTTCATCACTCCTATAATACATTATATCAGTTGCAAGAAAATTTTACTCTTTTAGATGGAAAAGAAGTCTCTGCTTGAGGAATTCAACTTTAATCTGGAATTTTCAAACACTAATATGGTTGTATGGCCTTTTAAAAGTCTTTGGGTACAAGAATGATAAAATGTGGTTTTAGTTATTGGCATGCCTGTGCAGCAAAGCATTTGGGAGTTGTGACTGACAGGCCAGGAGTGTGTATAAAAGAAACCTATGCTTATGTCTGCTTCAGTGACTTTATTAGTCACACCCTACTTGTAAATTGTAAACTGTCATTCAAAGTAGCATAGTGATGTTTTAAACAAGTTGGGTTATAATACCACTACTTCTTTTGTCTTAATGCATAAAGGTAAATTCAGAAATTGCTCCTATGTTTTGGCTCATAAAAGCATCCATCTGGAAAAAAAATGAAATAATAAACCCAAATAGCAAAGAGCAATCCAAAGAAGATTTATCACACTGTGTGTGTGTGTGTGTGTTATACATTTAAACAGTACAATTAGCTAATTCACCCTTCATTATAGTTCAGCTATTTCAGATTGAGGACAAAGAAAATAATTTTATTAACCGTTGGCAGGTTTTGAACCAGTATTTTAGAACACTATTAGTATATACTGAATTGAAATTGCTATCAATACCAAAAGCTTCACTGGAGACCTATGGTGAAAAAAGTCTATTTTAAAGCATACTATATTTTATTAGAAATGCCTAAGTTTACATTAAAACACTAAAACAGATGCAGAAAAAATAGACATTGACATTATACTTTTCTTACTGTGTAATTTTGAACTGAAATAAGGGATAAAAACCAGTATTACAGTTTATTGGCTTCTTAGTAATAATATTCTAAATATTAATTACTGAATATTAGATAATTTAATCTTAACTAGTCTTACTAAAATATGAGCTATTGAAAAAATTCAAATTGTAAAGAGTACAGTATAGTCAATGAAAATCCCTCATAATCCCCTCTTCTCCCTTAACCAAAAACCTTGCTTGCAACAAAATAATTTTTGTGGTCTAAATTTCAATAATGTAATGATTCAAATGTCTAGCTTTTAGGTAAGTATTAAGGTTTTAATCCTTTACCATAAATTACCAAATTGAATTCTGGTCAGGGCTTACACTATGAGGTAAAGATCTTTCAGTGTGATTGCTCAGTAACTTAGTATTCAATAGTGACACTTCTAATTTTTCATATCTGAATGGATATGAAGGATATGTCAATAGATGGAGGCAACCTTAAGGGATATTAGGTAGTTTAGTCTTTGTCTGTGGATTCAACTGTAGGATTACTGGGGTTTTCTTTTTGAGGTGGACCAAACCACACAACTATGTCTCAGGAAGCCTATTTATCTGACAAGTAAGAAAAGATAAACACCTGTAAGTTGATGTTTAAAGCCCAAACTAGTTTTGAAGTAACAAGAAAGGGAAAGCTAACAGTTCAAATTTCAGTCACTTTTCATCTAAACCCATCAATGTGTGCACTGGTCCATTAATTATGTGGCCCAGCACAAAATGATATGTTAGTCTTCCCTTTTACTCCAGGATGACAGCTGTGAGGTAAGGTTTTAGTTAGGGAGAAAGAAAACTATTTCAAATACTTTATCTGTTGGCCCTACCAAAGTCATGAATGAAAATGAAAAATTCTAATTGAGGATCAAACCAATTATTTTATTGATCACTCTGATAGAACCAAAATAAATTTGAAGAGATGATCTAAAACCCAGGATTCTAATGGACCCAGCTTTTCCAGGTTAATGAGATATTCTATCTCATTTTGTTCTATAAAAGGCCACATGGTAAATATTTTAGACTTTGTGGGCCATAGTTTCTGTCACAACTACTCAACTCTGCTATTGAGCAAAAGCAGCCATAGATAATATGTAAATGAATGACCACAGCTGAGTTCCAATAAAACTTTACTTGTGGGCACTGACATATAAATTTCATATAAACTTCACTTGTCACAAAACATTACTTTTCTTTTGACTTTTTTCCAACCATTAAAAAATACAAAAATCACTCCTTGCTTATGGGTTGCAGAAAAACAAGCATCAGGCTGGATTTAGCCTTGCCATGTTTAGCAACCCTTGTTTTAGTTTATTTTTTTTATTACTATGTTATGTTAGTCACTAGACAACCCTTGTTTTAATAGGTTATTTTGATTCTTGTTTTATGGACTTATTTCTGTGTTTCAAAGGGAAAACATGTCACTGAGTTTTTTTTTTTTCAATCTTATTTAAAGTATTAGCATCTTCATCTTCAGTGTTAAATAAGTTCCAAGTAGGGCACATGATGTGATGAGCAGTGGGTGTTATATGCAACTGATAAATTACTGAACACTACATCTGAAACTAATGATGTACTATATGTTGGCTAATTGAATAGAAATATAAATAAATAAAGTTCCTGTTGTTTATAAGCTACCCAAGTTGGTGATATTCTGGTAGAGCAGCCTAAACAGAATAAGACAGTAATAGGAAACTGTCTATTTGACTGCTTGATGAACATAACACACCTAGGTGATCCAAACTTATAAAGAGTTTAAAAAGTTATTTTGGCCTCTCATGCCCTCTAAAAAGTAGAAAAACCAATTTCTCATAAAAACGAATAATGGTAAAAGTTACCATCAAATCTCATACAAAGTTACTTATAAAAAACAGAAGAGCAGGATAATTTCCCTAGAATGAAAGCACTCTAGAAAAACATGCCCACAAGTACATGAAAACTGACACTAATATTCTAAAGTAAGCTTAAATAAATTAATATACATTATGATAGAAGTTATGAAAGAATAACATAAATCAGTTTTGGAGAAATTCATAACTGAGGTGATTAAAGAAGCAAGATTTCTTAGACATGAAAAAAACTAATAAAATAATTAGAAATAAAAGGGAAAAAATCATTTCAGAAGTGGAGCTTAAACTAGAAGTATCACAAAACCAAATAAAGACAATGCCTTAAAATAACTAGAAAATTTAAAGGACAAAACACTTGAAAAATAAAAAATAACTGAAGAAAACTATCAACCAAATAAGGACAACTTACAGAATGGGAGAAAATATTTGCAAATCAGATAAGTGGTTAAAATCCAAAATATATAAAGAATTCATACAACTTAATAGCAAAAAACCCTAAACAATCCAATTAAAAATGGGGAAAGAATCTAATAAGGTGCCTCACATCACTAATCTTCAGGGCAATGCAAATCAAAACTACAATGAGACATCACCTTACACCTGTTAGAATGGCTATTATCAAAAAGACAACAAATAATAAGTGTTGCTGAGGATGTGCACTATTAGAATGTACATTGGTGCAGCCAGTACAGAAAACACTATGAAGGTTACTCAAAAAAAAAAAAAGAACTACCAAATGATCCAGTAATCCCACTTCTAAGTATAAATCCAAAGGAAGTGAAATCAGGATCTTGAAGAGAGATCTGCACTTCCATGTTCACTGCAGCATCATTCGCATAGCCAAGCAACCTGTGTCCATTGATGGATCAATGGATAAAGAAAATGTGATATATATACACACAAACATATAATAGAGTATTATTCACCCATAAAAAAGAATGAAATCTTGCCATGTGCAACAACATGACTGAACTCAGAAGGTATTATGTTAAGTGAAATAAGTCACAGAAAGACACATACCGTATGACTTCATGTTTATGTAAAACATAAATCTAAAAAACCACACGAAAGAACAAACCAAAAGCAGAAACAGACCCATAAATACAGAGAACAAACTGATGGTTGCCAGAGGGGAGGGGATTGAAGGAATTGGGTGAAGAGGAATGGGAGGTATAGGCTTTCAGTTATGGAATGAATAAAAGTCTTGGTCATGAAAGGTATAGCATAGGGAATATAGTCAGTAGTATTGTAATAGTGTTGTATGGTGACATATGGTAGCTACAGTTGCAGTGCGCATAGCATAACCTATAGACCTGTCAAATCAATATTTTATATACTGAAACTAATGTAATGTTCTGTGTCAACTATAATTTTTTAAAAAATGAAATCTTGCCATTTCCAACAATATGGATGGAGCTAGAGAGTATAATACTAAGTGAAATAAGTCAGAGAAAGACATACCATATGATTTTGCTCATGTGGAATTTAAGAAAACAGATGAACAAAGGAAACACAAGAGACAAACCAAGAAACAGACTCTTAATTATAGAGAGCAAACTGATGGTTTGGGGAGGAGGATGGGAGGATGGGTGAAACAGGTGATGGGGATTAAAAAGTACACTTATGATGAGTTCTGAAAAATATATAGAATTGCTGAATCCCTATAATGTACACCTGAAACTAATACTGTACATTAACTATACTAGAATTAAAATTAAAAAATTAGTAAATTCTTTTTAAAAGCTAAATGATGAATAACCAGTCACAAAAGGACAAATCCTATATGATTCTACTCATACAAAGTATTGCAAGTAGTCTAAGTAAAAAGGTGGTTGCTGAGGGGGATTGTTGTTTAATGGGTACAGAATTTCAGTTTTGCTAGGTAAAAGGTTCTAGAGCTCTATTGCAAAACAGTGTGAATACACTTAACACTCCTGAACTGTATACCTAAAAACTGTTGAGATGGTAAATCTTAAGTTAACGTATTTTTTACCGCAATAAAAAAAAAAAAAAAAACAGCTAATGGTTATAAGAGAGGACATAACACAGTACAACTATCAAAAAATGACTGCCTTATAGATAATGGCTGGAAGGAAGAGATTACTTCAAAGCTGACATTAGAGAAGAAGAATAAAAAGGAAAATGGACTTGGAGCTAATTCCCATATTGCTCACAGTAGGGAACCAACAGACAGTGCTCCCCTAAAAAGAGATAGGTGTCAAGGGTATTATATAAAGGTACACATACAAATGTAACTATTAGAGTAAAAACAAGCCTTCCCAAGCATTAAGTTTATATACACATTAAATAAAGCAGGTAACATAGTCCCTGTGTGTGTATATACAATGAAACATGACAAATTTGAGGCCAAACATGAACATCATATCAATAAATGTAAATGAATTAAACTCATTTATAAAAAGACAAAGTTCAGATTAGCTAACAAAGCAAAATCCAATACTACACTGCATGCAAGATGGATACACACTCTCAGGGAGGGAGAAGTGGAGGGATGCAAGGAAAAGGAAAAGGAGAGATTGATTCAGAAAGATTAAAAATACAAAGATAAATAAAGATGTGGACAAAAGTAAATTCAAACAAATGGGAGGTACGCTTTGATAACTCATAAGGTAGAAATCAGACCAAAAAGAGAAACAAGGACACTTGATAATGCTAAAAGATGCAGTTCATAATGAAGATGTAATAGTTCTGAAAATTCCAAACAACATGGCAACAGCCATCATTAAGTAGAAATTACAAGAAATGCAAGGGGAATATACTTTCAATTTAAGAAAGATCAAGTAGACAAAAAATTAGAGAGGATGCAGAAGACCTAAACAACATAATCAGTGAGTTAGATCTTTTAGATCTATAATAAACTCTGAACTCTGATAATGTAGGGTTACCTTTCGGTAAATGCTCATGGAAACATTCAGGAAAATTAGCCCCATCTTAGGCTACATACGAGGGAAACTGCAATAAGCCTGTTAATCTGAAGAAAAGAAAAATAATATAGGAAAGTGTACTCTGACCTGAGAGAATAAAATGAGGAATAAAATAAAAATTAAAAGGCCTGTTGGGGTACATGGCTGGCACAGTCAGTACAGCGTGCAAGTCTTGATCTCAGGGTTGTGAGTTCAAGCCTCACACTGGGTGTAGAGATTATTTTTTTAAAAAAACGAAAAGTCCTGTTACCTGGAAATTTGAAAACATAGTATTGCATATTCTTAGATCAAGTTAAATTGCAGAATTTCTTAAAAATAAAAATGAAAATCTAATATATCAAAATCTTTGACTTATCACAGAAAAATTTATAGTATTTAAGCTACATTAAAAATGAAATTCAAAGACTCATATAGAACTTAAAAGCCAAGAAACAAAAACAAAGCCATCCTCTACCCCTCAAAAAAAAAAAAAAAAAAAAAAAACCAGAAGGAAAGAATGAATAAAAGTGAAAACAAATTAAATGCTAGAGTTTCTACCATTTAATTTCTAGAAATTGAAGCTAGAAAATAGAAAATCAACAGAATAAATCCAAAATTTGGTCATTTGAAAAAAATCATCAACTTAAATCACTAGCTACCCCTTTTCAAGGGGAAAAGGAAGGATATACAAATACACAGAATTAGACATGATAAATGGGGAATGATGATCAAAACAGAAGAAATTTAAAGTATCATAAGAAACTATTTTACAGAACTCTGTGAATGAATTTGAAGACTTCACTGGAAAGGGGTAGGGGAATGGGATAGGCTGGTGATGGGTAGTAAGGAGGGCACGTATTGCATGGTGCACTGGGTGTTATACGCAACTAACGAATCATCGAACTTTACATCAAAAACCAGGGATGTAATGTATGGTGACTAACATAATAAAAAATATTATAAGAAAAATAAATAAAATTTTTTAAAAAATGGAATGGATAATTTTTAAGAAGACTATAATTTACCAGACTAGCATTAAGTCTTAAATGACAAGTTAACATAGAAGAAAACAGAAGAACTGAAATGCTCTCCTCCCACACTAAAATACTTCAGTAGGAAAATTCTACCAAATATGTAAAAATCAGAGTATCTCAATGACTGTTAAACTTTCCCAGGCCATTAAAAAGGAGGCAAATTTCAAAGTTCCTGTTATATGAGTAAAGTAAACCACTGATTTTGTACCTACCAAAGGCATTACTTCAGACCATTCTCACTTATGAATATCATTATAACAACTCTTAAATGAAACATCAGCAAATGGATCTAATAGCACATTTAAAAAATCATGACCAAGTGTGGTTTATTCCTGTTTGCAAGAATGGTTTTATGTTAGGAAATCCATTAATTCATTATATTCATAGAACTAAGAAGTAAAACCTTATATCACTTCCACAGGTACAGAAAGGACATTTGACACAATCAGTTCTCCCCAACTTAACTTATAAATTTAATACTATGCTTGTAAAAATAACATCAGACTTTTCCCCCCGATATCAACGAGTTACCTGTAAAATTGTTTGGAAAGATGAATAAACAAGAAAAGCAAAGAAAGAAGAAGAAGAAGGAGAAGAAGAAGAAGAAAGAGAAGAAGAAGAAGGAGGAGGAGGAGGAGGAGGAGGAAGAAGAAGAAGAAGAAGAAGAGATGTAAAAAAAAAAAGAGAGAGAGAGAGAGAAAAGAAAAGAAAAGCCAGGAAAATCTTGCAAAAGAAGAATGAGAGGCAATGGTCCCACAGACATTTAAGCATACCATAAAGACTCTATAATTAAAAGTATTATATTGGTATCCCAATGGAACAGAGTAGACAATTCCTATGAAATTTAGTATATGATAAGAGCAGTTCAAATCAGTGAGGTAAAGATGAACTTCAACTTTTTAGGAAGTGGAACCTAATAAGTGGAATGATTATATTGGATTTGTTAAAATAAAACTGGATTCACTCCTCACATCATAAAGTCACGAAGGATGAAAGATTTAAATATAAACTAAGCACTAGAAAAAAACACATGGGTTAAGTCCAGTATAAGCTGGGAATTAGGGAAACTTTCAAAAGAGGAGTGGTAGGCAAAATGGATCCTCCGAAGATGTCCATATCTGAATCCCTAGAACGTGTGAATATGCTATGCTACATGGCAAAAGGGACTTTGCAAATGTTATACTAGAATTCTTTAGATTGGCAATTTTAGGAATCTATCAGAGTCAAAAAAAAAATGTGGCAGTTAAAAAAGATCAGAAAGTTTTGAAGTGTGAAAGAAATTTGAACTACTCTTGCTGGAGGAATCCTCATGGAGAGCTTGAGAGGGAATGCAGGCAACCTCTAGGAGCAAAGGAATGGCCCCATGTTGATAACCAGAAAGGAATAAGAGACCTTAGTGCTACAAGCTCAAGGAACTGAAGTCAGCCAACAATCTGAATGAGCTTGCAACAAAATCTTCCCCACAGAACCTTCAGACACCAGCCCAGCCCTGCCCAGCTGACAACTTGATTACAATCTTGTAAGGCCCTGAGCAAGGGATCCAGCCAAGCTGCACTATACATGGAATTCTAAACCAAAGAACAGTGAGATAACAGATGGTCGTTGATGTAAGGTGCTAAATTTGTGGTAACTGGTCATGGCAACAAAAAATCAAGGCACCAAGTTTCAAAATCCAGAAGTTAAAAGGGAAAAGTGATATGTAATAACCTAAAATTAAAATATTTTACAGGGATAAACCACATTAAGCAAATTTTTAAGATACGACTAATGGAAAAATACTTGCAACTTATGTGAATAAAAATTTAGTATCTCTAGGGGCACCTCAGTGGCTCAGTTAAGCATCTGACTTTTGATTTCAGCTCAGGTCATGATCTCAGGGTACTGAAATTGAGCCCATGCTGGGCCCCACATTGGGTGTGGAGTCTGTTTAAGATTCTCTCCTTCTCCTTCTGACCTTCCCCCCACTGCTTGAGCTCACTCATGCTCTCTTAAAAAAAAAAAAAAAAAAAAAAAAACTTACTATCTCTAAAATAATAGAGCTTCTAAAATAAAGACCCACATTCTTAAAGAAAAATGGATTAAAGACAGGAACAGAAAGTTCCCATCAAATTAAAACCACCCTGAGATATTTTCCATCTGTTAGATTCTAAAAGTCCGACAGTATATTCTGTTGACAAGGTTGGAGGGATGAATATATACACTGCCAGTGGGAATGGAAAATAATATAAGTCCTATATGAGTATTTGGCAATATCTGATAAATCTATGAAGTTACCCTTTGATCCAGAAATCTCACTTCTAGAAATCTAATCCAAAGACACCCTCATCAAAAAAGAAAAATATACATATATACACACACACATATATACATGGAAAGATGAATGCACAAAGCTATTTATTATAGCACTGTTTATATATTTTTGTTTAAATTTTTATAATAGTTACTATAAAGAGAAGAAGGAACCAGGGAGATGAGTACAGGTGTGGAAATTAGATTTCTTTGAATATACCTTTCTTTATAGACTGAACTCTGGGACCATTAATTTTACATAATTCTAAAACAAAATAAGCTTTTAAAAAAAGTAATCCTGAAATGAAGCAAACCTAACTAGGTATCCAATTGTTGCCATAATAATGAAGGAATTATTCTAAGTGACTTTTAAAAATACAGTAACTGTATATCTCAAATAGGTGTACCCTAAGGATAAAAATAGTCTTTCAAAAAAATCTTTAACTGCTTTATAATCATATCAGTGGCAGTACTATTGAGAATACAAGAGTCACACATGTGGTACAGAATAAAGCAAATGGTGACTAACATAATATAATAAAAAAACATTAAAATAAAAAAATAAAGCAAATGATAATATTATTAAGAACCAGGATTTTCAAAATAGGAGAATGGTGATATAAGTACAGTAACACTGATGAAAAATAACTGAAGATCTGAACTTAAACTGACAATATCATTATTAACTAATGATGTAGTTTCTATTTAAAAAAAAGAGAGAGAGAGAGAGAAACTAAACCAAGCATCAAACAAGATAACACAACAAAATGGAAAGATATACCATGCCCATGGACTGGAAAAACCAATATTGTTAAAATGTACATACTACCCAAAGCAGTCTAGGGGCACCTAGATGGCTCAAATCAGTTAAATATCCGACTCCTGATTTCATCTCAGGTCATGATCCAGGTCATGAGATCCAGCCCCTCTTCAGGCTTTGTGCTGGGAGTGGAGCCTACTTAAGATTCTCTCTCTTTCCTCTGCCCCTCCTCCTGCTGCTTGTGAGCTCTCTCAAAAAAAAAAAAAAAAAAAAAAAAAATTAATTGTTTTAAAAAAAAAAAAAAAAAAAAAAAATTAATTGATTTAAAAAAATAAACTACCCAAAGCAATCTACAGTTTCAGTGCAATCCCTATCAAATATCATCAACATTTTTCACAGAATAATTCTAAAACAAATAATCCTAAACAAATAATCTAGAACAAATAATCCTAAAATTTGTATGGCACAAAAGACCTCAAATAGCCAAAGCAATCTTGAGAAGAAGAGAATAAAGCTGAAGGTATCACAGTCCCAAATTTCAAGATATACTACAAAGCTGTAGGAATCAAAAGAGTAGGATACTGGCATAATAACAGACCACAGAACACAATAGAGAGTCCAGAAATAAACTCATACTTTTATAGACAATTAATCTACAACAAAGGAGGCAAGAACATTCAATGGGGGAGAAAAACAGTCTCTTCAACAAATGGTATTAGGAAAACTGGACAGCTACATACAAAAGAATGAAAACAGACCACTTTTTTAAGTCATACATAAACTCAAAATGAATGAAAGACCTAACTCTGAGAACTGAAACCATAAAACTCCTAGAAGAATATATAGGCAGTAATATCTTTGACATTGGCCGCAGAAACATTTTTCTAGATATGCCCCTCTGGCAAGGGAAACAAAAACAAAATTAAAGTACTGGACTACACCAAAATGAAAAGCTTCTGCATAAAGTGAAGAAAACCATCCACAAAACAAAAAGACAACCTACTGAATGGGAGAAGATATTTGCGAATGACATATCTGATAAGGGGTTAATAACAAAAATATATAAAGAAGTTATACATCTTAACCCCCCCAAATAATACAATTGAAATATGGGCAGAGGACCTGAATAGAAATTTTTCCAAAGAAGTCATACAGATGGCCAATGGACACATGAAAAGATGCTTAGCATAACTAATCATCAAACTGAAGCCACAAGACCTACAAACTACCTCACACCTGTCAGAATGTCTAAAATCAAAAAGACAAGAAGTGACGTGTTGGAGGGGATGTGGTAAAAAATGAACCCTAGTGCACTGTTGGTGGGAATGCAAATTGGTGCAGCCACTGTGGAGAACAGTACAGAGATTCCTCAAAAAATTTTAAAAAATGGTGCCTGGGTGGCTCAGGCAGTTAAGCATCTGCCTTCGGCTCAGGTTATGGTACTAGGGTCCTGGGATTGAGCCCCGTGTTGGGCTCCCTCCTCAGTGGGGAGCCTGCTTCTCCTTTCCCCCCTTCCCCCCCCCACTTGTCCTCTCTCTTGCTATCTCTCTAATAAAATCTTTTAAAAATTAAAAATAGAAATAGCATACAATCCAATATTTCCACTACTGTGTATCTACTTAAAATGAAAACACTATTGCAAAAAGATATATGCACCCCTATATTTATTACAGCATTATTTACAATAGCCAAGATATGGAAACAAACCAAGTGTCTCTAATGAGTGTCTATAATGAGTGGATAAAGAAGTTGTGTATACACACACACACACACACAAGAATATTACTGTTATTAAAAAAAAAAGGAATGAAATCTTGCCATATCATAGAACATACAACATAGATGGACCTAGGGAGTATAATACTAAATGAAATAAGTAAGAGAAATGCCATATGAGTTCACTCATATGTGGAATTTAAGAAACAAATGAACAACCAAAGAAAAAAAGAAAAACAAGAAAACACACTCTTAAATATACAGAATGAACTGGTGGTTTCCAGAGAAGAGGTGGATGGGGGAATGGGTGAAATAAAGTGGATTAAGAGTACACTTAATTTAATAAGCACTGAGTAAATGCATAGAATTGTATACCCAAAACTAATATATTAATTATACTTATATAAAAATAAAATAAAAATAATAAAAAGCACTTATCTTTTAAGAGATACAATACAAAATATTTCAAATAAAATGATCTGTCTAGGATTTGCTTCAATTCTTATGCCAGTGGGTAGAGTGTGGAAGTGGTAGAGGACTGAGAAGAAATAAGATTGACCATAACTGGTAATTATTGAAGCTGGCTGATGGAGAACTAGCTAAGGGTTCTTTATACTTTTCTCTTTGGTTTCACACATGTTCAAATTCCATGATAAGATGTGTGTGTTGAAGGGGGTATGTTTAAATAACAAGCTGGTATAAATAAAAGTACCCTAGTTAATATCTTTGTACACATTATGCTAGTGTTTAGGATAAATTTCAAGGTACAGTATTTCCAGGCCAAAGAGAGAAATATTTTTATTTTTATGCATACTGCCAAATTTCCCTTTACGTGTTGATTTACAACAATATACAATCAACAGTATACAAGATGCCCATTTCTAAAACCCTTACCAACAATCTGAGAAGTTAGATGACCTGCCCAAGATCAAATGGCATAGCCAAGAATAAAACTCAGATAATGGTAATTATCATATTGCCTGAGTCAGTTTATTAATTTGAACAGTGTTTCAATTTGCAATTGAGTTCAAAAAAGGAGATGTGTGCTAAGAGAACTTATTGCTGTCCTACATCTGTCTTCTGAAATAAATGGCACTATTTCCTTGGTTATCTTACACGTTATTCTTTAAATCTGTCTCTTCTTATGTTGGCTTTGTGCCTTCAAAGGAGATGTCTGTTCCAGTCTGAAATCTCCCAAAGATTTTCAGGGTAAAACACATTTCAAGATATGCAATACACGGAAGAATGAAGATCTTTTAGAACATTGTTTGTTAAACTGACAGCTCTACTTAACAGAAGCCATTAAAATATTTACAAAGTAGCAGCTGCTCTTGTAAAAAAAAAAATACAGCTTTTTGGAGGTATAAAAATAAACAAGTTGATAAGTACAAGGTAAGCCATTTGACGGCTTCTTTGTGTACACTGCACAACATACAGAAAATTCTGATATTTACAGAGCAATTATACTGTAAAGCCTTTTAAGTTAAAAGGACACAGACCAAGTTCAGAACTGTTTACAAGAATTCTTCATACTGATCTTTTAAACAATTTAGAAAGCCCCAGACATAATCTTTTAAGAAGTGTTAGGTTTTTGGTGTTTTTTCTTTTAAATAAGCTTTGTTCTTAGAAGATAATTATATACCTGTATACATCTAGAAACTGAATTAGGCATATGGACTACCAGTTTAAAATCCTTGCTCTAGGAAAACAAAACAAAATTCTAGAGATAATTCCTGCTTTCTGGCAAACACAAAAAGTTACCCAATTCAGTAACCCTTAGCCCAAACTCTTCCTCTTTCTGCCTATGGAACACAAATATATGACTATAAAAGTAACAGATCACTAAGGATATAACCTCTCCCTACCCTATCCCCTGGCTTTACCCCAAACAAAATTCTGCCTCTTTGTAGTTTGCTAGTTTAAGACTTTATGCCTTGTTTACTGGGTGGCACCAAACTACTAGTCATGCCTACAACCTTCCCAGAAATTTAGTAAGCTCAATATTATATTTTTAAATAAAGCCACACTAGTATTGCTATAATCTAAGACCATCTGATTTAAAATAGTTAATTTAAGAATAAAGAGACTGTTGAATTAATCCTTGTTTTACTACTGTTCTTCCCTTCTGCCAACATTTCCCCCAACTGCAACAATAATCATTTGCTGCTACTATGGATATTACTGTCACTTTATATTCAAGAAAGCACAATTCAAGCATTTTATAAGCACAAAGAACCCAAAATAAGCCTTTTAGTATCTTCCAAGAACTTTTCTTCTCTGCTTCTATGTTGTTAGTCTTTATTTTTCTGACCATTTTCCCTATCCTGCTATCAAACTGTAAGCCCATCAAGGACAGGGATTACTTCATTTTCATGCTTATATCCCCCAATCAGTAGAGCAACCTGCATAGGGCAGACTCTATTGAGTCAGAGGAACAAAAAGAAAAAAGAATGAAGAAAAGTGAAGAGAGCCTAAGAGAATTATGGGACACCATCAAAGAGGCCAATATATGTATTATAGGAGTCCCAGAAGGAAAAGAGAAGGGGCAGAGAGCTCATTTGAAAAAAATAATAGCTGAAAACTTCTCAAATCTAAGGAAAGAAATGAAAACACTAACTTAAGGATTCAATGAACTCCAACTAGCAAAAACACAAAAAGACCTACATTATAACCAAACTGTTAAAAGTCAAAGAGAACCTTGAAAACAGCAAGAGAAAAATGACTCATCATGTACAGAGGAGCCTCAGTAAGATTATCAGATTTCTCAGCAGAAACATTGCAGATTACAAGAATGTGATAATATACTAAAAGTGGCAGAAGAAAAAACTGTCGACCAAGATTATTGTGTCCTGTAAAAATGTGCTTTGAAACTGAAGAAATTAAGATCTTCCCAAATAAAAACTGAAGGAATTCAGTACCACTAACCTGCCATACAAAAAAATGCTAGAGTCCTGCATATTGAAAGAGAAAAGTGCTAGACCGCAACAGGAAGTCATATGAAAGTATAAGATTACCAGTAAAGGAAGCTAAATACATGAACAAATATAGAATCCTGTATTACTGTGTGTTGCATAAATCCACTTTTAATTCTTATATAGAGTATTAAAGACAAAAACACCCCCAAACCCTGTACCTCTATGTTAACCGGTATGTAGTATATAAAGGTATAATTTGTGAGGAATGGGAAAAAAGATGGCAGAGGAGTAGGGGACCCCTTTTTCAGCTGGTCCCCTGAATCGAACTGGATATCTACCAGACCATCCTGAACACCCACGAAATCAGCCTGAGATGCAGGAAGATGCATCTGGATCTCTACAAACGACCATCTCCAGCACTGAGTATTGAGGTACGAAGTGGGGAGCCGTGAATCCACGCCCAGATACCAGAAAATAAACGGAAGAGGGAGGGAGCCGCCACACTCGGACTCCAGAAAGCAGTAGCCACCTGCACTGGGAAGCGGGCCGGACTTGCTGACCGGTACCACGAGAAAGCAGACTGAGACCATGAGCGCGGGAATGCGCACTCATCCAAACTGAAAACAGGAGCTCCGGAGGGCACACTCAAATTAGACTGAAACCAGGAGCTCGGGAGCACACACAACCAGACGGAAAACCGGTGACCCAGAGCACGCATGAACTACACTGAAACAGACAGCTCGAGAGCACGTGTGGGAACTGGGGGGCAGCTGGCGATGTTAGAAGCACAAAGGACAGAGATGTGCCAGCCCTGGAAATGAGGGCTGGGAGAGCGGCTGTGGGGCGCACATCCCGAGACGCTGCGGGGTTTTTGGCAGCGCCAACGGAAACAGAGTTAATGTGGCTGGAGAGCTTGGTGGACAGTGGGTGGACTGCGATCTCTCTGTTCTGAGACAGAGGCTAGGATACAGTCACTGCTGCTCTGACACTCAGTCAAGAAAACCGCCAGGGAAAGCCACCAGACAACAAAAGCCCAGAAATACTGGTTCACATTGTGCCCATCCCCATCCCCCTCACAGGGGACAGGGCAACTTTACCCAAACAGGGTTGCCTGAGTATCAGCGTGACAGGGCCCTCCCCAAGAAGACAGGCTGAAAAATCAAGAAGCCCACATCCCTAAGGTCCCTACAAAACAAGTGCACACTGCCTGGGTCCTGGTCAATAATTTGGGCTCTGGGCATCCCCGCAACCTCTCATCAGAATGATGAGGAGGAGAAATCCTCCCCCAACAAAGAAAAGATAATGAGTCTGTGCTCTCTGACACAGAACTGATGGATATGGATATAACCAAATTGTCAGAAATGGAGTTCAGAGTAACAATGGTCAACATGATGTGTAGGCTGGAAAAAAATATTAACGAAAATATTAACGAGAACGTAGAATCTCTAAAGGGCAGAAATGAGAGCAAATCTGGTAGAAATTAAAAATCCTATGAATCAAGTGCAGTCTAAACTAGATGGTCTGATGGACAGGGTAAATGAGGCAGAAGAACGAATTAGTGAATTGGAAGATGGGATGGTAGAAGAGAAAGCTAAAACAGAAACTTGGCTCAAAAAATCCAATTTCAAGAATGCAGAGTACGGGAGATTACTGACTCAATGAAACGTTCCAATGTAAGAAGCATCAGCATCCCCGAGGGGGTGGAGGAAGATAGAGGTCTATAAGAGATATTTGAACAAATTGTAGCTGAGAACTTCCCTAATCTGGCAAAGGAAACAAGCAATCATGTCCAAGAGGCACAGAGGACCCTTCCCAAGATCAATGAGAACAGACCTACACCACGTCACGTCATAGTGCAATTCGCAAATATTAGATCCAAGGATACAGTATTGAAAGTGGCCAGGGGGAAGAGAATCCTTACATACAGAGGGAAAAATATCAGAATAATGTCAGACCTGTCTACAGAGACCTGGCAGGCCAAGAAGGGTTGGCAGGGTATTTTCAAAGCTCTATCTGAGAAGAACATGCAGCCAACGATCCTTTATCCAGCAAGGCAGTCATTCAGAATTGATGAAGAGATAAGGTCCTTCCCAAGATTGGCAGAAACTGAAGGAATTCGTGACCACCACCAAGCCAGCCCTACATGAGATATTAAGGTGGGTTCTATAGAAGTAAAAAGGCCCCAAGAGTAATAGAGAACAGATATTTACAATCTATAGAAACAGACTTCACAGGCAACATGACATCATTAAAATCATCTCTCTCAATAATCATTCTCAATGTGAATGGCCTAAATGCTCCCATTAATGCCGCAGGGTTGCAGATTAGATAATAATACATGACCCATCCATTTGCTGTCTACAAGAGACTCATTTTGAACGTAAAGATACATCCAGACTGAAAGTGAAGGGATGGAAAACCATTTTTCATGCCAATGGACCTCAAAAGAAAGCTGGGGTAGCAATTCTCAGATTAGATTTTAAACTAAAGACTGTAGTTAGAGACACAGAAGGATACTATATTATTCTTAAAGGATGTATCCAACAAGTGGATATGACAATTATAAATATCTATGCCCCCAACAGGGGAGCAGCTAGATACACAAGCCAACTCTTAACCAGAATAAAGAGACATATAGATAATAATACGTTAATAGTAGGGGACCTCAACACTCCACTCTCAGCAATAGGCAGATCAGCTAAGCAGAAAATCAACAAAGAAACAAGAGCTTTGAATGACATACCAAATCAGATGGACCTCATAGATATATACAGAACACTACACCCCAGAACAAAAGAATACTGATTCTTTTCGAATGCACATGGAACTTTCTCCAAAATAGACCATATACTGGGTCACAAAACAGGTGTCAACCGATACCAAAAGACTGAGATTATTCCCTGCATATTCTCAGATCACAATGCTTTGAAACTGGAACTCAATCACAAGGAAAAATTTGGAAGGAACTTAAACACTTGGAAACTAAGAACCATCCTGCTCAAGAACGATTGGGTAAACCAGGTATTTAAGAAGGAGATTAAACAATTTTTGGAGACCAACGAAAATGAAAACACATCGGTCCAAAACCTATGGGACACTGCAAAAGCAGTCCTAAGGGGAAAACACACAACATCCAAGCTTCACTCAAAAAAAAAACCAGAAAAATCTAAAATGCAGTTTTTATATTCTCACCTCAAGAAGCTGGAGCTGGAACAGAAGAACAAGCCTAACCCATGCACAAGAATCTAGTTGATCAAGATTAAAGCAGAGATCAATGAAATAGAAACCAGGAGCACAGTAGAGCAGATCAACAGAACTAGAAGCTGGTTCTTTGGAAGAATAAATAAGATTGATAAGCCACTGGCCAGACTTATTCAAAAGAATAGAGAAAGGACCCAAATTAATAAAATTATGATTGAAAGGGGGGAGATCATGACCAACACCAATGAAATAGGAAGGATCATTAGAAACTTTTATCAACACCTTTATGCCAATAAATTAAACAACCTGGAAGAAATGGATGCCTTCCTGGAAAGCTGTAAACTACCAAGACTGAAACAGGAAGAAATTGATTATTTAAACAGACCGATTAATTATGACGAGATTGAAGCAGTGATCAAAAATCTCCCCAAAAACAAGAGTCCAGGGCCTGACGGATTCCCAGGGAAATTCTACCAAACATTCAAAGAAGTAATACCTATTCTCCTGAAGCTGTTTCAAAAAATAGAAACAGAAGGAAAACTACCAAACTCATTCTATGAGGCCAGTATTACCTTGATCCCCAAACCAGGCAAAGACCCCATCAAAAAGGTGAATTACAAACCGATATCCCTGATGAATATGGATGCCAAAATTCTCAACAAAATCCTAGCTAATAGGATCCAACAGTACGTTAAAAGGATTATCCGTCATGACCAATTGGGATTCATCCCTGGGATGTAAGAGTGGTTTAACATTCCCAAATCAATCAGTGTGATAGATCATATCAACAAGAAAAGAGTCAAGAACCATATGATCCTCTCAACTGATGTGGAAAAAGCATTTGAGAAAATACAGCATCCTTTCCTGATTAAAACCCTTCAGAGTGTAGGGATAGAGGGCACATTCCTCAATTTCATAAAAACCATCTATGAAAAGCCTACAGCAAATATCATTCTCAATGGGGAAAAGCTGAAAGCCTTCCCCTTAAGATCAGGAACACGACAAGGATGTCCACTCTCACCATTATTATTCAACATAGTACTAGAAGTCCTTGCAACAGCAATCAGACAACAAAAAGGGATAAAAGGTATCCAAATCGGCAAAGAAGAAGTCAAACTGTCTCTCTTCGCAGATGATACTCTATACGGAAAACCAAAAAGAATTTACCCCCAAATTACTAGAACTTATACAGTAATTCAGTAATGTACCAGGATACAAAATCAATGCTCAGAAATCAGTTGCATGTCTATACACGAACAGTGAGACTGAAGAAAGAGAAATTAAGGAATCCATTCCATTTACAATAGCACGAAAAATCATACGTTATCTCGGAATTAATTTAACCAGAGATGTAAAGGATCTATATTCCAGAAACTACAAATCACTCTTGAAAAACATTGAAGAAGACACAAAAAAGGTGGAAAAATATTCCATGCTCATGGAACGGAAGAATTAACATAGTTAAAATGTCCATGCTACCCAGAGCAATCTATGCTTTCAATGCCATCCCGATCAAAATACCAATGACATTTTTCAAAGAACTGAAACAAATAGCCCTTAAATTTGTGTAGAAACAGAAAAGGCCCCAAATCGCCAAGGAACTGTTGAAAAGGAAAAACAAAGCTGGGGGCATCACGTTGCCAGATTTCAAGCTATACTACAAAGCTGTGATCACAAAGACAGCATGGTACTAGCACAGAAACAGACACACAGAACAATGGAACAGAATAGAGAACCCAGAAATGGACCCTCGGCTCTTTGGGCAACTACTCTTTGACAAAGCAGGAAAAAACATCCAGCAGAATAAAGACAGTCTCTTCAATAAATGGTGCTGGGAAAACTGGACAGCTACATGCAAAAGAATGAAACTTGACCACTCTCTCACACCATACACAAAGATAAACTCTAAATGGATGAAAGACTTCAATGTGAGACAGGAATCCATCAAAATCATAGAGGAGAACATAGGCTGCAACCTCTTTGACATCAGCCACAGCAACATTTTTCATGACACATCTCCAAAGGCAAGAGAAACAAAAGAAAAAAGGAGCTTGTAGAACTTCATCAAGATAAAAAGCTGCTGCACAGCCAAGGAAACAGTAAAAAAAAAAAAGAAGAGGCAGCCCACAGAATGGGAGAAGATATTTGCAAATGACACTACAGATAAAAGACTGGTATCCAAGATCTACAAAGGACTTCTCAAACTCGATACATGAGAAACAAATAATCAAATCAAAAAATAGGCAGAAGATATGAACAGCACTTTTCCAATGAAGACATGCAATGGCTAATAGACACATGAAAAAATGTTCAAAATCATTAGCCATCAGGAAAATTCAAATCAAAACCACACTAAGATACCACCTTACGCCAGTTAGAATGGCAAAAATTGACAGGGCAAGAAACAACAATTGCTGGAGAGGATGTGGAGAAAGGGGATCCCTCCTACATTGTTGGTGGGAATGCAAGTTGGTACAGCCACTCTGGAAAACAGTGTGGAGGTCCCTTAAAAAGTTAAAGTTGAGCTACCCTATGACCCAGCCATTGCACTACTGGGTATTTACCCCAAAGATACAGACGTAGTGAAGAGAAGGGCCATATGCACCCCAATGTTCATAGCAGCATTGTCCACAATAGCTAAATCGTGGAAGGAGCCGAGATGCCCTTCAACAGATGACTGGATTAAGAAGATGTGGTCCATATATACAATGGAATATTACTCAGCTATCAGAAAGAACGAATTCTCAACATTTACTGCAACATGGACGGCAATGGAGGAGATAATGCTAAGTGAAATAAGTCAAGCAGAGAAAGACAATTATCATATGATTTCTCTCATCTATGGAACTCAAGAACTAGGAAGATCAGTAGGGGAAGAAAGGGATAAAGAAAGGGGGGTAATCAGAAGGGGAAATGAAGCATGAGAGACCATGGACTCTGCGAAAAAAACTGAGGGCTTCAGAGGGGAGGGGGGTGGGGGATGGGATAGGCTGGTGATGGGTAGTAAGGAGGGCACGTATTGCATGGTGCACTGGGTGTTATATGCAACTAATGAATCATCGAACTTTACATCAGAAACCAGGGATGTACTGTATGGTGACTAACATAATATAATAAAAAAACAATAAAAAGAAAAAGAAGATGTGGTCCATATATACAATGGAATATTACTCAGCCATCAGAAAGAACGATTACCCAACATTTGCAGCAACGTGGATGGGACTGGAGGAGATTATGCTAAGTGAAATAAGTCAAGCAGAGAAAGACAATTATCATATGGTTTCGCTCATTTATGGAACATAAGAAATAGCAGGAAGATCGGTAGGAGAAGGAAGGAAAGAATGAAGTTGGGTAAACAGAAGGGGGAATGAACCATGAGAGACTATGGACTCTGGGATACAAACTGAGGGCTTCAGAGGGGAGGGGTTGGGGGACTGGGATAGGGCAGTGATGGGTATTAAGGAGGGCACATATTGCATGGTGCACTGGGTGTTATACACAAATAATGAATCATGGAACACTACATCAAAAACTAAGGATATACTGTATGGTGCCTAACATAACATAATAAAAAATTATTATTAAAATAAAGATATAATTTGTAACAATAACAAACGCGGCAGAACTGTAAAGGAGTAAGGTTTTTGTATGTAATTAAAGTTATCAGTTTAAAATAGATTTTTTTCATTTTTAAGATATTTTATGTAATCAAAATTATAGCCAAAAAAAAAACTATAGAATACACAAAAAAGGAAATGAGAAGGAAATCATAGCGTTATCAGCATATCACTACCAACAAACAACCAAACAAAATACACCCACCAAGAAATTAAAAAAAAAAAATGCAGTAAGGGAAATGAAGGACAAAAAAGCTGTAAGACATTATAAAACAAGTAACAAAATGACAATGGTAAGTCCTTCTGTATCAGTAATTAGTTTAAATGTAAATGGATTAAAATCCCCAGTCAAAAAACATAGATTGGCTGAGTGGATTAAAAAAACAAGATCCAACAACAGGCTGAAAGTGAAAAGAATGGAAAAAGATACTCTGTACAAATGATGAGAGAATTGTCTAATATCAGACAAATAGATTTTAAGTCAAAAACTATCACAAGAGACAAAGAAGTGGATTACATAATGATAAAGACAACAACTCACAAAGAGGATATAACAATTATAAATATTTATTTAGCAAACGCTGACAGAATTGATAGGAGAAATAGAGAGTAACAAAATAATAGTGGGAGACTTCAATATCCTTTTTTCAATAATAGAAGACCAACCAGACAGAAGATCAGTAAGAGAGGACTTGAACAAAACTATACACCATGTGGACCTAACAGACATATGCAGAACACTCACAAACAATGTAAATTACATTCTTCTCAATTGCACATGGAACATTCTGCTGGACAGACCTTAAGTCAGGCAAAAAGCCCCAAGTCTTAACGATATTAAAAAGACGGAAAAAATAAGAAGATCGGTAGGAGAGGGAAGGGAAGAATGAAGGGGAGTAAACAAGGGGGAATGAAACATGAGAGACTGTGGACTCTGGAAAACAAACTGAGGGCTTCAGAGGGGAGAGGGGTGGGGGATTGGGATAGGCCGGTGATGGGTATTAAGGAGGGCACGTATTGCATGGTGCACTGGGTGTTATACGCAAATAATGAATCATGGAACATTACATCAAAAACTAGGGATGTACTCTATGGTGACTAACATAACATAATAAAATATTATTTAAAAAAAGACTGAAATCATAAAATGTATCTTTTCTTAGCATAATGGAATAAAACTAGAAATCAACAGCAGAAGGAATACTAAAAAATCTGTAAATATATGTGCATTAGGGTCCTCCAGAGAAACAGCACAAATAGAATATAGATAGATGATAGATAGACACATAGATAGATAGATAGATAGATAGATATAGATACATGAGGGGATTTATTATGGGAATTGGCTCACAGGATTGAGAAGAGATTGAGAAGTCCCACAATATGCCATCTGCAAGCTTGAGAATCAAGAAAGCTGCTGGTGTAATTCAGTTCAAAAGTGAGAAGGCCTGAGAACCAGAAAAGCCAATGGTATAAATCCCAGTATGGGGCGAAAGGCTTGAGAATGGGGGTTGGGGGGATGGGGTTGGGCACGACTGGTACAAGTCTCAGAGTCCAAAGGCCCATGAACCAGGAGTTCCAATGTCAGAAGGCAGGAGAAGATGGATATACCAGTTCAAGAAAATATAGGGACAATTTGTCCCTTCTCTGCCTTTTTGTTCTATTTGGGCCTTCAATAGACTGGATGATAACTGTCCACATTGGTGAGAGTAGACTTTTTTACTCAGTCTACTGATTCAAATGCTAACTGCTTCCTGAACCCATTCACAGACATACCCAAAAATAATGTTTCACTGCCTATCCAGACATCCCTTCGCTCAGTCAAGTTGACACATAAAATTAACCATCACAACATGGAAATTAAACAACACACTTTTAAATAACCAATAAGTCAAAGAGGAAATCACAAGGGAAATTAAAAAATATCTTGAGACAAATGAATATGAAAGATTCCAAACTTTGTTAAGACTTGGGGTTTTATTTCTGAAATGCAAGGACAGTTCAATCTACAAAAATAATTGATGTAATACACCACATTAACAGAAAAAAGGACAGAAATGATATATTTCTCAATTGATACAGAAAAAGCATTTGACAAAACTCAATACACTTTCATGATAGAAACTCATTAAACTAAATCTAGAAGGAAACTACCTTGACATAAAAAAGACACATATTAAAATTATTAAAAGCCCACAGCTAACATCGTAGTCAATAGTGAAAAACTGAAAGCTTTTGCTCTACAATCATGAACAAGACAAGGATACCCTCTTTCTCTATTTCTTTTCAACACAGTACTGGAAGTCCCAAACAGAGAAATTAAGAAATAAAATAAATAAAAGGCATCCAAATCAGAAACAGACTCTTAACTATAGAGAAGAAACTGATGATTGCCAGAGGGGAGGTGGGTGGGGAGATGGGTAAAATAGGTGATGGGGGGGCGCCTGGGTGGCGCAGTCGTTGAGCGTCTGCCTTTGGCTCAGGGCGTGATCCCAGCGTTCCGGGGATCGAGTCCCACATCGGGCTCCTCCGCTGGGAGCCTGCTTCTTCCTCTCCCACTCCCCCTGCTGTGTTCCCTCTCTCGCTGGCTGTCTCTCTGTCACATAAATAAATAAAATCTTTAAAAAAAAAAATAGGTGATGGGGATTAAGGAGTGGGCTTGCTGTGATAAGCACCGGTTGTTTTATGGAAGTGTTGAATCACTGTGTAGTATACCTGAAACTACTATTACACTGTATGTTAACTAACCAGAATTTAAATAAGAACTTAAAAAATTAATGAGCAATTTGTAAAGAAAATTTTAAAAACAATAGAGCATCAAGAAAAATAAAAATCTTAGCAATAAACCTAAGGAGGTGAATGACTTGTACACTGAGAATTAGAAAGAAAATAAACACAGTACTAAGTGAAAAAGCATCCCTTTTGTTCATGGGTTGTAAGATTTATTTTTAAAATGTCCGTACATCCTAAAGGAATCTACAGATTCAATGTAATTCTTATCAAAAAGCCCATCCTAAAATTCATATGGAATCACAAGAGACCCTGAAGAATCAAAATAATCTTGAGAAAGAATAAAGCTGAAGGGCTCATACTTCCTCATTTCAAAACTTACTACAAAGCTATAGTAATGAAAACAATATAGTACTGGCATGAAAACAGACATATAGACTGATGGAATAAAATAGCCCAGAAATAAACCCTTACATATATGGTCAAATTATTTCCAACAACGTTACCTAGTCCATTCAGTAGGGGAAAGGACAATCTTCTCAACAAATGGTGCTTGGAAAACTGGATATCCATATTTTAAAAAATGAAGATTGGACCCTTAACTCAAAATGGATCAAAGACCTAAATGTAAGACCTAAATTACAAAACTTATAGGGAGAAAACTTCATGACGTTGGATCTGGCAATGGTTACTTGGAGAGGATACCATAAGTACAGGCAACAAAAGTAAAAATAAATTGGACTGCATCAAAATTTAAAACTTTTATTCAACAAAGGACACTATCAACAGAATGAAAAGGCAACCCGTGAAATGGGAGAAAATGCTTGAAAATCATATATCTGATAAGGGACTAATATCCAGAATATATAAAGTACTCCTAAAACTCAACAACAAAAATCAAACAACCTGATTCAAAAATGGGCAAAGGGACTTGTATAGATATTTCGCCAATGAAGATAAACAAATGGCCAATAGGGACATGAAAATATGTTCAACATCACTGATAATTATGGATATACAAAATCAAAACTATAACAAGATATCATCTTACACCCATTAGGATGGCTATAATAAAAAATAAAAAAAAATTAAAAAAACCAGAAAATGACAAGTGTCGGCAAAGTGGGAAAATTGGAGCACTGTTGGTAGGATTGTAAAATGGTGCAACCATAATGAAAACAACATGGTGTTTAATTAAAAACAGTTGGGGCACCTGGCTGGCTCAGAGGAGCATGTGACTCTTGATCTGGGGGTCATTAATTTGAGCCCCACATTGAGAGTAGAGATTACTTAAATAAAACTTTAAGAAATTAAAAATAGAACTTAACATGTGATCCAGCAACCCCACTTATAGGTATATATCCAAAGGAATTATAATCAGGGTATGAAAAAGATATCTGCACACCCATCTTCATAACAGAATTATTCATGATAGCCAAAAGCTGGAAGCAATCCAAATTTCCTTGGATGGACAAATGGATAAACAAAATGTATATACATATGGTGGAATATCATTCAGCCTTAAAAAGGAAGGAAATCCTAAAACATGGGTAAACCACGAGGACATTATGCAAAGGGAAATATGCCAGTCACATAAATGCAAATACTGTATGATACTACTTAAATGAAGTATCCAAAGTAGTCAGATTTATAGAAACGAAAAGCAAAATGGTAGTTACCAGGGCCTAGAGGAAGGGAAAAAAAATAAATAGGGAGTTGTTTAATGGGTGTACAGTGTCAATTTTACAAACAGAAAAAAAATTTGGAGATCTCTTGCACAATAAGATGAATATACTTAATACTACTGAACTGCACACTTAAAAAATGGTTAACATGGTAAACACACACACACACACACACACACACACACACACACACACACACAGTGTGGTCCTAAGAGTTTTTGGCCTTTAATAAAGTTTATGTTTTTTCAAATATAATTTTTCAGAACTTCAACATGTTCTACAATTTTTCTAAGCAATGCCCTAAGCTGCCAGTTTTGCTCTGTACATCTGTATGATGTGGGAATAGCAAACTTTCTATACAATTTAAAATTCCAATTAAGATGAGTAAGTATTGGAAAAGATACATTCTTGTAAAAGATACTTTCCTTTTTTGCTTTCAAATTGTGTTCTACATGTGGGACGTAAAATAATTCACTTCTCACTATTTTCCAGTATAATAAAATATTCCAGTAGTTGGTTAATGACAGCAAAAAATATTCAATTAATAAAATGCTGGTTAAAAACACTATGAATGGGGAAATTATAAATGAATTTTTAATATGTGAACTTGAAAACATGAATTCATTCAATTATCAAATGTGAACTTGAAAACATTAATTATTCAGTTATCAAATTTCCCTGGTTGAGGTAAGTGTCAGAATGACAGACGTCATACAGGGACTAGGACTACAAGATTTACACTATATAGTTAACTGACAAATTTTTTAAAAGTTTCACTGGGATATGTGAAAGTTTTCCTGTAACCATACTTACAAAGGAGTTAGCAGAAATTTTATTTGATTTTGACTCATATCTTGATCATTTTTTAACAGAACTCCTGGGGCCTTTGGACAGAGGAGATATGCTAAATGAAGCTTTTGTCAGCCTATCTTTAGCTCCTCAAGGAGAAGACACATTTCCAGACAACCTCCCTCCCTTTTGTTCAATCCATAAACATATTATTCAACAAAGAACACTGAATGTCTCTTCTAATAGGTAAGATATGTTGAATTGAGAAAAGTGCTCTGCAGAGTATTTAGTATTAAACAATTTAAATATTCCCTGTTTAAATGCAAACTATAGTTAAGCAAGAATATTTTAAAATGTCAAAGAAAAAAATGTGCATTTCTCATGGCAATGACTTTGCGGTAGTTTGGTCACGCAAGAGCAGGTATGATGGAGGAAGACTTCAGCATAAACAGAATATTGTTAGAATGAATGTTATTCCAGGCCAAGATGAACATGAATTACTATAACATATCAAATTCTATTGTTATTCTGTTGTCAAATTTTAGAATCTGTTAGATTAAAATATTAATTTTTAGTATATTTAGTATGTTTAGTATATTTAGTTTATAATTTATATGATTGTACTTATGCAACATTAGTTTCTGAAATCTGATAAATGATAATTTCATATCTATCCAGCTGATTATGAGTTATTGAGATAATAAACAGGATAAATGTGAAATAAAAATACTAGACAAAGTAATATTATTTATAATGGTAATTATGTTAGTTACCATTATAATTTGCTCTGAAGCAAAGGTCAGCAAACTTTTTGTGTAAAGCACCAGATATTAGGCTTTGTGGATTGTACAGACTCTGTCACAACACTCAACTCTGCCATTGTAGTATGAAAGCAGCCACAGACAATAATTAAATGAGAGTGGCTGTGTTACAATAAAACTTTATTTACAAAAACAGGCAGTGGACAGGATTTGGCCCCTGTTCTACAGTTTACACACCTGCTCTTGAGGATCCCAACTATATGCAATAATTGTGAAGAGGCCGTATTTATATATATATATCATATGAAATATAGATCATATAATTCATATCAATTATACATATATACTCATAATATCCTTGAGGAAAAATGCCTCAAACTACAGAGTTTGATTAACAGTAAATGAAGGTGGGGCGCCTGGGTGGCTCAGTCGTTATGCATCTGCCTTCGGCTAAGGTCATGATCCCAGGGTCCTGGAATCGAGCCCCACATCAGGCTCTCTGCTCAGTGGGAAGCCTGCTTCTCCCTTTCCCACTTCCCATGCTTGTGTTCCCTCTCTCGCTGTCTCTCTGTCAAACAAATAAATAAAATCTTTAAAAAAAATAGTAAATGAAGGAGAATTTCCAGGTATGGCAGAGTTTAGATGTAAGTAAATCCTCTCCCCAGGAAACAGTTATAAAACTGGACAAAAATTACCATTTCAGAGCTCTGGAAATCAAATAGGGGCACATAGTTTGATAAGCATTTATTCATGAAAAAATGCTGAACTTCTAGTAATAAAGGGGAAATCTGATGTTCTGGGGCTGCTCCCATCCTTTCTTGACCCCCACGCTAGTGCAGCCTTGTAGTTCTACGAGGGTAGGACAAGCGTTGAAAAACCATAGCTGATTTGATTTGGAGCTTAGAGTGGAAAAACCCTGCCCGGCAGCATTATCAATAAAAATAGCAAACTGTCAGTAAAAGTAACAAATTTGATAGGAAATGAACAGGGAAAGCCACAGCTCTACTAGCCTGCTTAGGTCAAGTGACAGAATGGGAGACTAGCCAAAAATTTTTTGACAGGAAGATTCTGGACTAAGAGAATCAAAGAGGGTCTAATTAAACTACGCATTCCTGAAGGTGTATGACCTCTTATTTTTTGGCTCCCTTTTATCTTGCAGGACCCTAAGTTTTCCCCTTTTGCTTCTTTCCTTCACGCCCAACTGCCAGAAGGTGCCTCTTCCTTTTTGCCTTTTTTCACCCACCCATCTCCCCACCACAGAAGCTCTGCATTTAACAAACTATCCTTTGGGTGGCTGGGTGGCTCAGTCCATTAAGCAACTGCCTTCAGCTCAGGTCATGATCCCAGGGTCCTGGGATCGAGCCCCATGTCGGGCTCCCTGCTTGGTGGGAAGCCTGTTTCTCCCTGACTGCCACTCCCCCAGCTTGTGCTCTCCATCTCTCTCTGACAAATAAATAAAATCTTTAAAAAAATAAATAAAATAAAAAATAAAATAAAAGCTATCCCTTCACACTGCATGGTGTAATTCATGCTCAAATCTACAAGAACACCAGGAAGTGGAGATCATGCATTGGGATTTGGCATTTTTTCCATTTTATTTATAACTGTCTGGAAGTTCTCTGTCAATGCTGAAGGTGGGGCTTTCATGTAGTTTCTTTTATTAGTTCTATATCATTTATAGAGGAAGTACTGGGAAGTGGAAAGGAAGGCAGCTATTATTATCTTCAACTACCCGGAAGTCCTATTTCTTTATTCACTTTTTTAAAAATGATTTTACTGGGGTATAATTTACATGCATCATAAAATTTGCCCCTTGTAAGTATACAATTCAATGATGTTTGCTAAATTTATAGTCATGCAACTACCACCAGAGTGGTTTTAGAACATTTCCATTGCCACTAAAGCCCCTTGTGCCAACTTACACTGCATGTCCCACTCCTACCTCCAGCCTGAGCCAGTCACTGGTCTGCTTTCTGCCTCTAGAGGAATTTCATATAAATGAAATCATATAGTCTGGAAACTTCATATAAATGAATTCATACAATATATTGTCTTTGTGTCAGGCTTCTTTCACTTAGCATGGTTTCTGAGGTTCATACATGTTGTAGCATGTAGTTTATTCCTTTTTCGTTTCTGAGTAGTATTCCATTGTATGGATATACCACCTTTTGTTTATCTACTCAACAGCTGATGGGTATTTTAATTACTTCCAGATTTGGGCTATTATGAAAAATGTTGTTATAAATATTCACTTATAAGTCTTCAAAGGGACATATGCTTTCATTTCCCATGGGTAGATATCTAGGAGTGGAATTGCTGGATCATATTTTAAGTTTATATTTATCTTATTAGTTTTTAGAAACTACCAAATTTTTTTCCAAAGTGACTACAACATTTTACATACCTATCAGCAATGTACAAGGGCTCCAATTTTTCCATATCCTTACCTATGGTTGGTATTGTCAGTCTTTTTTATTGTAATCATTCTACTGGATATAGAGTAGTATGCCATTATGACTTTAATTTGCATTTCCCTAATGATTAGTGATGTTGAGCATTTTTCTGTGATTATTAACCATTAGTATATCTTCTTTGGTGAAATATCTATTCAAAACTTTGTCCATTTTTAAAATAAGTTCTCTTATTATTGAATTATAAGACCTCTTTATATATTCTTAATTGTAAGTCCTTATTCAGATATATGATTTGCAAATATTTTCTCCCAGTCTGTGGCTTGCTCTTTCATTTTCCTAATCGTGTCTTTTGAAGTGCAAAAGTTTCAAATTTTGGTAAAACCCAATGTTGTTATGATTTCTTTTATTGATTATGCTTTTGTTTTGCATAGAAGAAATTTTTTTCTAACTGAAAATCACAGAATTTTCTCTTCTGTTTTCTTCTGGAAGTTTTACAGTTTTAGCTCTTACACTCAAGTCCCTTTTGAGTTAATTTTTATGTATGATGTGATACATAAGTATCTACATTCATTATTTTGTACATGAAAATCCAGTTTCCTTTATACATTTGTCAAAAATCAGTTGACCATAGGTGTAAAGATTTATTTCTGGATTTGGCATTCTGTTTCATTGGTCTCTATATCTACCTTTGCACAAACAAGTGCCAGACTTAGCTATAGTGAGGGCTCCACTGAACCAGAATCTCCCAAAATACATTCCAATACCACAAAAATAAACAGGAAAAAGATGAACAGTTCTATACAGTTACTTCAAAAAAAACAGAAAATGAAATCAACACATATCAATTAAGAAAAATTCTCACCCCCTCCCCACAAAACAACCCTACAACACTCCATGCAAAATTAAATATATTCGAACAAGCAGCTGGGTACAGGGAAACCCACTCTGAATTAGAAGGACAAAAACTAAGAGGAAGAGGTGGGGTGGGAAAGGAGGAAGTTCATTGCATTCAAGAAAGAAAAGGAAGAAAAATATATTAGAAGTGAAATAGTACAAGGCACACAAATGGGAATAAATTCAAATTAAAATTTAATAAAAGGCACTGAAAATGGCAGAAAACAAGACAATGAAGAGGCAATAAAGAAAAAAAGACAAGAAAGTAATGGAAAGAGAAATAGGCAAAGAAGTAAGAGCATTTGTACAATTTGATTCATTGGAAACAAAGTTAATATTCAAAACTATAATCCAGGGAAAATGTTTCAGAAATAAGATTTTTTTAAAAAAGGTTTGGATTTACATACCAAAAGATTATACCAAGAGGTGCCTGGGTGGTGGCTCAGTCGTTTAAGCATCTGCCTTCGGCTCAGGTCATGATCCCAGGGCCCTGGGATTGAGCCCCACATCAGGCTCCCTGCTTGGCAGGGAGTCTGGTTCTCCCTCTCTCTCTGCCCTCCCTCCCACTCATGTTCTCTCTCAAATAAATAAAAATATCTATCTATATACATATAAAAGATTATGCCAAGTACCTGAGAAAAATTATTATAACAATCAGTTTGAAGACATTTTTTAACAAAACTCTTAGATTTCAATTAGTTTTAAAAATCTGTAAGGCCCCCTGGTAGAAAGATCAAATAACTTACAAATGCAGAAGAATTAAACAAGCATCACCCTTTTCAAAAATAAAATACAAGGTGAGGCAAAAGTAGAGCAGCGATTTTTTTAAAAACTCAATGAAATGAAGTGTAAAGCAATGATTATGCCGGATTATCTAGATGGGCATAATGTAATCCTTAAATGTGAAAGAGGGTCCTTAAATGTGGTAGAGGGAGGCAGAAGAATCGGTGTCCAGTAACTCATGGTGAGATGGACTCAACTTACCCCTGGTAGCTTTGAAAATGGAGGAAAGGAGCCATGAGCCAAGCAATGCAGAGTGGCCTCCAGAAGCTCAAAAAGGCAAGAAAGTAGATTATTCTCTAGAACTTCCAGAAAGGGATGCACCCTGTTTAAGTCACTAAATTTGTGGCTATTTGTTATGGCAATAAGGAGGAATTAATACAAAGTATTAGGATGTGTTCTGTAATTTTAATAGATCATTTTGAATGACTGGGCTGACTTGATAGGGAAAGCTGCCTTGACATCGGTGAAAATTTGAGGTGAGGTCTGTTTTCACACTTCACCATCCGAATGCTAGGGCTCAGGGCTAAACTTGAATACCAGAACTGCACTGGGGAAGTTTAGGTACCCTAAGATACTTAAAAGTTTTTGCCTAGAGAAGTCCATTAGACTCTTTAAGAGTCTCAGGCTCTAAAAGAGAGAGAAACAGAGAGAATAGAATAGAATAGCCCACAGCATGGGCCCACTCACCAGGGGTTAAGGGTGTATCTACTTTTCTTCACTGTTGTATCCACGGCATCCAACCCAGTACCAGCCACAGAGTGAGCATTCAACAAATATCCCATCCATGAATGAATGAATGAACCATAAAATGTCAGCCTACTTTACAAAATGTCTTCTTAATTTTAAATCATTCCCATCCTATTTACATTCTTCATATGCTTATATGACTGAATAAAATTTTAATTTCTGGGTAGCCTATGGTAAAATAAACTGGATTAACTTGAACTAAAGATAATGCAGAAGCCAACTGAAAACTGATTTGAATACACTGTACTGTGCTTGAGTTTATAAACAAAGCTACTTGAATGTAAACTGTATGAGAATAGAGGTTTGTCTTTTTTCCCCCCACTGCTGGATCCTCCAGAACATAGAAAGGTGCCTCGCATAGAACACATGCTTAATAAATATTTACTGAATAAACAAAAGAATTATTTCTATAATACAAGAATATAGAAGATATAAGAATATATAGCTGGTAATAAGTGTGTTAAGTAGACACTTTAGATACCCCAAAATAATTAGGCACTTGCATATTAATAGCATTTACAACATTTAGGGTATAAGTGAGTGTTTTTAAAAATCACCATTATCCTCCCGAAGATGGTGGAGGAGTAGGGGTCCCCTTTTTCAGCTGGTCCCCTGAGCCGAGTTGGATAGGTACCAGACCATCCGGAAAACCCACGGAAGCAGCCTGAGATGCAGGAAGATACATCTGGATCTCTACAAACGAACATCTCTAGCACTGAGTATTGAGGTACGAAGTGGGGAGCCGTGAATCCACACAGATATCAGAAAAGAAAAGGAAGGGGGAGGGAGCCTCCACGCTTGGACACCAGGAAGTGGTAGCCACCTGCACTGGGGAGCAGCCAGGAGAGAACAGACTGAGACCGTGAGCCTGGAAACGTGTGCGCGTCCAAACTGAAAACCGGCGCTCCAGTGCGCTCACTGGAACCAGACTGAGACAGCGAGCTCAGGAGCACGCACACGACCAGACTGAAAACCTGCGCTCCGGAGTGTGCGTGAACTTCACTGAAACAGGGAGCTCGGGAGCATGCATGGGGTCAGCTGGCAGTGTTAGAAACACAAAGGACAGAGACGTGCCTGCCCTGGAAGTGAGGGCTGGGACACCGGCTGCAGGGTTTTTAGCAGCACCAACAGAAACAGAGTTAAAGAGGCCAGAAGAGCTCAGTAGAGAGCGGACTGTGATTTCTCTGTTCTGAGACAGAGACTAGGATACAGTCACTGCTGCTCTCTCAGAAGAGTCACAGAAAACCACCAGGGAAAGCCGCCAGAGAACAAAAGCCTGGAAATACCAGCTCCTATTGTGCCAATCCCCATCCCCTCTCGCAGGGGACAGGGAGACTCTACCCAAACAGGGTTGCCTGAGTATCAGCGCGGCAGGCCCCTCCCCAAGAAGGCAGGCTGAAAAATCAAGAAGCCCACATCCCTAAGGTCCCTATAAAACAAGAGCACACTGCCTGGGTCCTGGTCAATAATTTGGGCTCTGGGCATCCCCGCAACCTCTCCTCATCAGAATGATGACAAGGAGAAATCCCCCCCAACAAAGAAAAGATAATGAGTCTGTGGCCTCTGCCACAGAACTGATGGCTATAGATATAACCAAATTATCAGAAATGGAGTTCAGAGTAACAATGGTCAAGATGATGTGTAGACTTGAAAAAAATATTAACGAAAATATTAACAAGAACATAGAATCTCTAAGGGTGGAAATGAGAGCGAATCTGGCAGAAATTAAAAATGCTATGAATCAAATGCAGTCAAAACTAGGTGCTCTGACGGCCAGGGTGAATGAGGCAGAAGAACAAATTAGTGAATTGGAGGATGGGATGGGAGAAGAGAAAGCTAAAACAGAAACTTGGCTCAAAAAAATCCAATCTCAAGAATGTAGGTTACAGGAGATTACTGACTCAATGAAACACTCCAGTGTCAGAATCATTGGCATCCCTGAGGGGGTGGAGAAAGACAGAGGTCTAAAAGATATATTTGAATGAATTGCAGCTGAAAACTTCCCCAATCAAGCAGAGGAAATAAGCATTCGTGTCCAAGAGGCAGAGAGGACCCCTCCCAAATTCAACCACGACAAACCTAGGCCACGTCACATCATAGTGCAATGTGAATATTAGATCCAAGGATAGAGTATTGAAAGTGGCCAGGGCAAGGAAATTTCTCATGTACTAAGGCAAAAATATTAGGATTACGTCAGACCTGTTTACACAAACCTGGAATGAGAGAAAGGGTTGGAGGGGCATTTTTAAAGCTCTTTCAGAGAAAAACATGTAGCCAAGGATCCTTTATCCAGCAAGGCTGTCATTCAGAATTGATGGAGAGATAAAAACCTTCCAGAATTGCCAGTCACTGACCAATTTCATAACCACGAAACCAGCCCTACAGGAGATATTAAGGGGGGTTCTATAAAAGTAAAAAGGTCCCAAGAGTGATACAGAACAGAAATTTACAATCTATAGAAAGAAAGACTTCACAGGCAACATGACATCATTAAAATCATATTTTTCAATAATCACTCCCAATGTGAATGGCCTAATTGCTCCCATGAAACACCACAGGATTGCAGATTGGATAATAAGACATGACCCATCCATTTGCTATCTACAAGAGACTCATTTTGAACCTAAAGATATATCCAGACTGAAAGTGAAAGGATGGAAAACCATTTTTCATGCCAACGGACCTCAAAAGAAAGCTGGGGTAGCAATTCTCATATCAGACACATTGGATTTTAAACTAAAGACTGTAGTTAGAGATACAGAAGGACACTATATTATTGTGAAAGGATGTATCCAACAAGTGGATATGACAATTATAAATATCTATGCCCCCAACAGGGGAGCAGCAAGATACACAAGCCAACTCATAACCAGAATAAAGAGACATATAGATAAAAATACGTTAGTAGTAAGGGACCTCAACACTCCACTATCAGCAACAGACAGATCACTTAAGCAGAAAATCAACAAAGAAACAAGAGCTTTGAATGCCATACTACAACAGATGGACCTCATAGATATATATAGAACACTACATCCCAGAAGAAAACAATACTCATTCTATTCAAATGCCCATGGAACATTCTCCAGATTAGATCATATGTTGGGTCACAAAACAGGTCTCAACCGATACCAAAAGACTGAAATTATTCCCTGCATATTCTCAGACCACAATGCTTTGAAATTGGAACTCAACCACAAGGAAAAATTTGGAAGAAACTCAAACACTTGGAAACTAAGAACCATCCTCCTCAAGAATGATTCGATAAACCAGGAAATCAAAAATCAATTTAAACAATTTATGGAGACCAATGAGAATGAAAACACAACGGTCAAAAACCTATGGGACAGGGCGCCTGGGTGGCACAGCGGTTAAGCGTCTGCCTTCAGCTCAGGGCGTGATCCCGGCATTATGGGATCGAGCCCCACATCAGGCTCCTCCGCTATGAGCCTGCTTCTTCCTCTCCCACTCCCCCTACTTGTGTTCCCTCTCTCGCTGGCTGTCTCTATCTCTGTCAAATAAATAAAAAAAATCCTTAAAAAAAAAAAAAGAAAACCTATGGGACACTGCATAGGCAGTCCTAAGGGGAAAATACATAGCCATCCAAGCCTCACTGAAAAGAATAGAAAAATCTAAAATGCAGTTTTTATATTCTCACCTCAAGAAGCTGGAACAGGAAAACAGATGAATAGGCCTAATCCACGCACGAGAAAGCAGTTGATCAAGATTAGAGCCGAGATCAATGAATTAGAAACCAGGAACACAGTAGAGCAGATCAACAGAACTAGAAGCTGGTTCTTTGAAAGAATAAATAAAATCAATAAGCAACTGGCAAGATTTATTCAAAGGAGTAGAGAAAGGACCCAAATTAACAAAATTATGAATGAAAAGGGAGGGATCACGACCAACACCAATGAAATAGGAAGGATCATTAGAAACTTCTATCAACAGCTTTATGCCAATAAATAAAACAACCTGGAAGAAATGGATGCCTTCCTGGAACCTATAAACTACCAAGACTGAAACAGGAAGAAATTGATTTTTTAAACAGACCGATTAATTATGAAGAGATTGAAGCAGTGATCAAAAACCTCCCCAAAAACGAGAGTCCAGGGCCTGACAGATTCCCTTGGGAATTCTACCAAACGTTCAAAGAAGAAATAATACTTATTCTCCTGAAGCTCTTTCAAAAAAATGGAAACAGAAGGAAAACTGCCAGACTCATTCTATGAGGCCAGTATTACCTTGATCCCCAAACCAGGCAAAGACCCCATCAAAAAGGAGAATTACAGACCGATATCCCTGATGAATATGGATGCCAAAATTCTCAACAAGATCCTAGCTAATAGGATCCAACAGTACATTAAAAATATTATCCATCATGACCAAGTGGGATTCATCCCTGGGATGAAAGGGTGGTTCAACATTTGCAATTCTATCAGTCTGAAACATCATATCAACAAGAAAAGAGTCAAGAACCATATGATCCTCTCGATAAATGCGGAAAAAGCATTTGACAAAATACAGCATCCTTTCCTGATTAAAATAATTCAGAGTGTACGGATAGAGGGCCCATTCCTCAATTTCATAAAAACCATCTATGAAAAGCCTACGGTGAATATCATTCTCAATGGGGAAAAGCTGGAAGCCTTTCCCTTAAGATCAGGAACACAAGGATGCCCGCTCTCGCCATTATTATTCAACATAGTACTAGAAGTCCTTGTAACAGCAATCAGACAACAAAAAGGGAGAAAAGGTATCCAAATCGGCAAAGAAGAAGTCAAACTGTCTCTCTTCACAGATGACATGATACTCTATATGGAGAGCCCAAAAGAATCCACCCGAAACTACTAAAAGTTATATAGCAATTCAGTAATGTGGCAGGATACAAAATCAATGCTCAGAAGTCAGTTGCATTTCTACACACGAACAATGAGACTGAAGAAAGAGAAATTAGGGAATCCATTCCATTTATAGTAGCACCAAAAATCATATGTTATTTCGGAATTAACTTAACCAGAGAGGTAAAGGATCTATATTTTAGAAACTACAAATCACTCTTGAAAGACATTGAAGAAGACACAAAAAAGGTGGAAAAATATTCCATGCTCATGGAACGGAAGAATTAACATAGTTAAAATGTCTATGCTACCCAGAGCAATCTACACTTTCAATGCTATCCTGATCAAAATACCAACGACATTTTTCAAAGAACTGGAACAAACAGCCCTTAAATTTGTGTAGAAACAGAAAAGGCCCCAAACCACCAAGGAATTGCTGAAAAGGAAAAACAAAGCTGGGGGCATCACAATGCCGGATTTCAAGCTATACTACAAAGCTGTGATCACAAAGACAGCATGGTACTGGCACAAAAACAGACACACAGAACAATGGAACAGAATAGAGAACCCAGAAATGGACCCTCGGCTCTTTGGGCAACTACTCTTTGACAAAACAGGAAAAGACATCCAGTGGAAAAAAGACAGTCTCTTCAATAAATGGTGCTGGGAAAACTGGACAGCTACATGCAAAAGAATGAAACTTGACCACTCTCTCACACCATACACAAAGATAAACTCCAAATGGACGAAAGACCTCGATGTGAGACAGGAATCCATCAAAATCCTGGAGGAGAACATAGGCAGCAACCTCTCTGACATCGGCCACAGCAACCTTTTTCATGACACATCTCCAAAGGCAAGAGAAACAAAAGAAAAAAATGAGCTTGTGGGACTTCATCAAAATAAAAAGTTTCTGCACAGCCAAGGAAACAGTCAAAAAAATTAAGAGGCAGCCCACGGAATGGGAGAAGATATTTGCAAATGACACTACAGGTACAAGACTGGTATCCAAGATCTACAAAGAACTTCTCAAACTCAATACACAAGAAACAAATAAACAAATCAAAAAATGGGCAGGGGCGCCTGGGTGGTGCAGTTGTGAAGCGTCTGCCTTCGGTTCAGGGCGTGATCCCGGCTGAATGGGATCGAGCACCACATCAGGCTCCTCCGCTGTGAGCCTGCTTCTTCCTCTCCCACTCCCCCTGCTTCTGTTCCCTCTCTCGCTGGCTGTCTCTATCTCTTCAAATAAATAAAAAATAAAAATCTTTAAAAAAAAATGGGCAGAAGATATGAACAGACACTTTTCCAATGACATACAAATGGCTGACATATGAAAAAATGTTCAAAATCATTAGCCATCAGGAAAATTCAAATCAAAACCACATTGAGATACCACCTTATGCCAGTTAGAATGGCAAAAATTGACAAGGCAGGAAACAAAAATTGTTGGAGTGGATGTGGAGAAAGAGGATCCCTCTTACATTGTTGGTGGGAATGCGAATTGGTACAGCCACTCTGGAAAACAGTGTGGAGGCCCCTTAAAAAGTTAAAAATTGAGCTACCCTATGACCCAGCCATTGCACTACTGGGTATTTACCCCAAAGATACAGACGTAGTGAAGAGAAGGGCCATATGCACCCCAGTGTTCATAGAAGCATTGTCCATAATAGCTAAATCATGGAAGGAGCCGAGATGCCCTTCAACAGATGACTGGATTAAGAAGTTGTGGTCCATATATACAATGGAATATTACTCAGCAATCAGAAAAAACGAGTTCTCAACATTTGCTGCAACATGGACAGCACTGGAGGAGATAATGATAAGTGAAATAAGTCAAGCAGAGAAAGACAATTATCATATGATTTCTCTCATCTATGGAACATAAGAACTAGGAAGATCAGTAGGGGAAGAAAGGGATAATGAAAGGGGGGGTAATCAGAAGAGGGAATGAAGCATGAGAGACTATGGACTATGAGAAACAAACTGAGGGCCTCAGAGGGTAGGGGGGTGGGGGAATGGGATAGACTGGTGATGGGTATTAAGGAGGGCATGTATCGCATGGTGCACTGGGTGTTATACGCAACTAATGAATCATCGAACTTTACATCGGAAACCGGGGATGTACTGTATGGTGACTAACATAATATAATAAAAAAACATTAAAAGAAAAAAAAAAAAGAAGATGTGGTCCATATATACAATAGAATATTACTCAGCCATCAAAAAGAATGATTTCTCAACATTTGCTGCAACATGGACGGGACTGGAGGAGATACTGTTAAGCGAAATAAGTCAAGCAGAGAAGAACAATTATCATATGGTTTCACTCATTTATGGAACATAAGAAGTAGGAAGATCGGTAGAAGAAAGGGAAGAAGAAAGGGGGAGTAAACAGAAGGGGGAATGAACCATGAGAGACTATGGACTCTGGGAAACAGACTGAGGGCTTCAGAGGGGAGGGGGTGCAGGAATGGGATAGGCTGATGATGGGTAGTAAGGAGGGCACGTATTGCATGGTGCACTGGGTGTTGTACACAAGTAATGAATCATGGAACTTTCCATCAAAAACTAGGGATGTACTGTATGGTGACTAACATTATATAATAAAAAAATTAAAAATTATTAAAAAAATAAAAATCACCATTATATGAATTGACTGAGATTTTATACTTTATATGTCGTTACCACTATTATTCAAATAATTGGCTTTCATATTTTTGATGTGACTAAGATAAACATTATTCAAATGGTTAGTTTTTCATATTTTTGACATGGCAATTAAAAAAAGTTAAACAACTCAAAAGTTAAACAACTGCTGTCTACTGCAGTTTAGGAGAGAAGAAGGGCAGAGTGAGAGTGGCAATGATAAATAAATTAAATGCTACTAGGACTAAATATTTAACTTTAGATTTGGTACTACTCTAAACTAGTTATTATTTTTCAAATAATTGCATTTCTCTGGTTGCTTCAGTTTTCCCATTTGTATTAGATTATCCCCTTCAAGGTATAAGATTCTTTACTGTAGAGCAATCAAACCTTGTATTTGAACAAATGTATTTACTTTTATATTTACTGTCATAAATTAATTGTAATACTGTTTTCCTGCTATTTACTATATCTGAATTCATGCCTAAGAAACTCCAAATGAAATACTATCCTGTTAAAAGTTACTACATTTTGGCTTGGTTTTATTTGATTTGTATCTAAGCATATTTCCTTTAAGTTAGAACAAGCAAACAAACAAACAAAAAAAAAAAACCCTACTATCCATAATCCTTATGTGTGCCTATAAACAATATAATTGATGAAAATTTTCAGTGTTTACAAAACAAAGAAAATTGTCAACAGAATGCCTGGCGGTAGACTTACCAGAAAAAAAAAAATTTACAGCCTATAATTCATGAAGATTGGCTCAAAACAAACTGTCCCTGCCAACAGAAAATCTGACAATTATTCTGTTGTCTAATTTGGCTCAGCTTAAGTTGACCTTGTTTATTCATCTCAGTCTTTTAATTCTTGTTAACTTGGCATAAGAAGAGAACATATGGCATATGTCTAGGAAGTCCATTTCTGCATCTTAAACTGAAATAAATGTAGAATATACTGAGCATTTCCAATGTGCGGCTATTAAGGTAACATAATGTATATTACACAGGACTGATTAAGTTCAAATTATCCCCAAGATAGTTTTTGGTTTTATAGGCAGCCAACATAAAACAAGTACAGCCACCTTTTTCTAAGCCCCAGTATATGACTAAAACTGGCCAATTTTGAACATTTTTCCAAAGAAGACCTTCAATCTTAAGCTCTTTTAAAACATAAAAATTAAAGGGTATCAGCATTTTGACAACCAAAACATATTTACAGGTTTTCACTGAATCTCTAGCTATGTTTAAGAAAGCTCATCAAGATAACATGAGGAAGATATATAATGACAGCTGGAGAACAAAAAAGAATATTTCCTTTTTCTCTCCAGCCTAATCTGGTCTCCAATGAATTTTCTTATTTTCATTTTCTGACCCACTAAAGCTTATTGTGAAAGAGAAGTTTCATTTTTTTTTGTGTGTGGCTTTAATGTGTCTCAAGACAAGCCATGAGGAAATGAGGTGCTTTACAGATTCATGGCTCTATTATAGAATCATAGTTCTCCAGTACCAGAACTAGAAAAGCAAATACCTTGAAAACCCAAAGCTCCAAAATTTATGTATTTTAAGGGTTAGTGTTTTGGTTTGAAATGTATTCTTTTTATTAACTAAGTGAAATGAAAAACATAAAGTATAATTTCATGTACAAAGCCTTATTAGTAAATTATATATTTTGAAACTCTTAACCTTTATTAGTGGACTTCACCATACTTTTAACTTAGTACTTTTCTTCCACAAAGCTCAGAGCATTCAAACTTCATAACTTTGCATTCAAAATATTGTAACAGTTCAGCTATGTTGGGGGGGTGTCCTTATTACCTAAATATTCATTATCTGAAACCCTATAGTTACATGAGTTTACACAGAGCAACAACAGTCTTCATAATGTGAAATATTTAAGAATGAGCTAACTACATATAACCTCAGTCCCCACTCAAATATCCCTCCACAGTGAGTACAAGCATTTAATTCCACCTCTTAAGTGCTAGGTCATCATTGCTTTCACAGATTGTCAGCTATGCAAACACCTAACATAGTAATACAAAGACATTTCTAAACAACTAAAAATCTGGCACAAAAGAGGATCTCATGAGCTCAATGAAAGGGATGCTGGAGAAATGTTCAGATCTCGTGGAAAAACCACTGATAAATGAGAAAGTGGCACTTAGACCAATTAAGTGAAAAGGAGAAATTCCGTAAGGGTAATGAAATTAAAAGAACTGCAAAAGAAAATGAGTTTATTATCAAAGTATTAATAGAAGCCACAGAAAGATGAAGTCCTTAAGTATTTCTTGAAAAAGTGGCCCTCTTTATGATGATGTGTGCTGTGAAAGTCAAATATCAAGTTAAAGATGCCATATAATGCTTCTAGACAATCTAGTCAGAAAAAACTAGGACCACTCCCCACCCACCCAATTGAACTGATTTATTCTTTGTTCCAAGAATTTGTGCAGAATTGAAATGATAACCTTTTTATTAATGTAAGCTTATCTAAATGTTTTTACCTTTTATTTTTTTTAGTTAATTGTTTTTATTTAATTATATTGTATTAACTGTATTGTTACTATTACGGTGATTTTCTTTTAACATTTTTTATTTAAAGATTTATTTATTTACTTGAGAGAGAGAGACAGAGCGTGACAGGGAGGGGCAGAAGGAGAGGAAGAGAGAGAGGGGAAGCAGACTCCCGCTCAGGGCTTGATCTCACAACCCTGAGATCATGACTTGAGCCAAAACCAACAGTCCCATGCTCAACTGACTGTGCAACCCAGCTGCCCCTATGGTGATTTCCAATCCCAGTTTAAAGGGACTCACTTTGGGAAGCCTTGGTGGCTCAGTTAAGCATCTGGTTCTTGGTTTTGGCTCAGGTCATGGTCTTGGGATCCTGGGATGGAGCCCATGTTGGGCTCTCCACTCAGTGGGGAGTCTGCTAGTTTCCCCCTCCCCAGACTCACTTGCTCTCTAAAAGAAATAAATCATAGATAGATAAACAGACAGACAGACTTGCTTTAAGGAGCCTTTATTTATACGTTTATTTTTTCCCTGAAACCAGTTATTCTCAGATATGGACTTCATGCAGCTATGTTTAAAATATTTAAATGTATGGTTTCAAAAATAATGAAATGTATGCCATTGAGGACAAAGTAGAAATGTCCATGTGCCTTTACTGTTCTTCACTATTTCCTTGGGTCTATTTTTTATCTCTCTGCCATATTTGTTGAATCTAGGGTCACATACCCTCCTCTGTCAACAAAGACAAATGAAAAAAGTTAGGAAACTGAAGCTTTCGTGGAGAGAATTACAAAACCAAAAAATAACCTAAGAAAGATGATGCCATTTATATACACAGAAAAAATTGTAACAAAAGATGCTTTCATTTTACTATTTCATGTACAACTGAAAACAGGTGGACAGAGTTCCTGAACTGCATTCTGAAGATATGGCAGTTCTCCAGGAAAATCCTCTAAATGGGGCCTGAAACACCCTAACACCACCATGTAACATCTTTTCCTTATACACCAAGCTATACACCAAGCTTTGCATATCCCTTCCCAGAGACAAACTGCATGTCTGGAATACGGGAGAAGAATATATATCATCTATAAATCCCCTATATTTAGAAATTACAATTCTCTTGGGGGGGAGGGAAAAAGATGCCGGAGGAGTAGGGGACCCCTATTTCAGCTGATCCCCTGAGTCGAGCTGGATATGTACCAGACCATCCTGAAAACCCACAAAATCAGCCACAGACGCAGGAAGATACATCTGGATCTCTACAAACGAACATCTCCAGCACTGAATATTGAGGTATGATGCGGGGCGCCGTGAATATGCGCACAGATATCGGAAGATACACGGAAGAGGGAGGGAGCCGCCGCACTGAGGCACCGGGAAGCAGTAGCCACCTGCACTGGGGAGCAGGCAGATTCACAGACTGGCACCCGCAAGAGAGCAGACTGAGACCGTGAGCCGGGGAACGCGCACGCGACCAGTGTGAAAACTGGAGCTCCGGAGTGCATGAACCACACTGAACGGAGCTCCGGAGCACGCGGGGGCGGATGGCGGTGTTAGAAACACAAAGGACAGAGATGTGCTGGCCCTGGAAGTGAGGGCTGGGACGCCGGCTGTGGGGCGCACATCCCGGGATGCTGCAGGGTTTAGCAGCAACAACAGAAACAGAGTTAAAGTGCCAGAGGGGCCCAGAGAACGGTCTGCGATCCCTCTGTTCTGAGACAGAGGCTGAGATTCGGCTACTGCTGCTCTGACTCTCCGAAGGGGCAGAGCAAACCACCAGGGAAAGCCGCCAGAGAATAAAAGCCTGGAAATACCAGCTCACAGTGTGCCCAATCCCATGCCCCCTTGCAGGGGACCGGGAGACTCTACCCAAACAGGGTTGCCTGAGTATCAGCGCGGCAGGCCCCTCAACCAGAAGGCAGGCTGAAAAAATCAAGAAGCCCACATCCCTAAGGTCCCTACAAAACAAGTGCACACTGCCTGGGTCCTGGTCAATAATTTGGGCTCTGGACAACCCCGCAACCTCTCCTCATCAGAATGATGACAAGGAGAAATCCCCCCAACAAAGAAAAGTTAATGAGTCTGTGGCCTCTGCCACAGAACTGCTGGATATGGATATAACCAAATTATCAGAATTGGAGTTCAGAGTAACAATGGTCAAGATGATGTGTAGACTTGAAAAAAATACTAACGAAAATATTAATGAGAATATAGAATCTCTAAGGGCGGAAATGAGAGCAAATCTGGCAGAAATTAAAAATTCTATGAAACAAATGCAGTCAAAACTAGATGCTCTGACGGCCAGGGTGAATGAGGCAGAAGAACGTATTGGCAAATTGGAGGATGGGTTAGTAGAAGAGAAAGCTAAAATGGAAACTTGGCTTAAAAAAATCCAATCTCAAGAATGTAGATTACGGGGGATTACTGACTCAATGAAATGTTCCAATGTCAGAATCATCAGTATCCCCGAGGGGGTAGAGAAAAACAGAGGTCTAGAAGAGATATTTGAACAAATTGTAGCTGAAAACTTTCCTAATCTAGCAAGGGAAACAAACATTCGTGTCCAAGAAGCAGAGAGACCCCTCCCAAGCTCAACCACGACAAACCTACACCATGTCACGTCATAGTGCAATTCGCAAATATTAGATCCAAGGATACAGTATTGAAAGTGGCCAGGGAAAAGAAATTTCTCACGTACCAAGGCAAAGGTATCAGAATTACATCAGACCTGTCTACACAGACCTGGAATGAGAGAAAGGGTGGGGGGGGGGCATTTTTAAAGCTCTTTCAGAGAAAAACATGTAGCCAAGGATCCTTTATTCAGCAAGGCTGTCATTCAGAACTGATGGAGAGATATAAAGACCTTCCAGAATCACCACTCACTGACCAATTTCATAACCACGAAATCAGCCCTACAGGAGATATTAAGGGGGGTTCTATAAAAGTAAAAAGGGCCCAAGAGTGATACAGAACAGAAATTTACAATCTATTAGAAACAAAGACTTCACAGGCAACATGACATCATTAAAATCATATCTCTCAATAATCACTCTCAATGTAAATGGCCTAAATGCTCCCATGAAACGCCACAGGATTGCAGATTGGATAAAAAGACATTACCCATCCATTTGCTGCCTACAAGAGACTCATTTTGAACCTAAAGATACATCCAGACTGAAAGTAAAGGGATGGAATACCATCATTCATGCCAATGGACCTCAAAGAAAGCTGGGGTAGCAATTCTCATATCAGACACATTGGATTTTAAACTAAAGACTATAGTTAGAGACACAGAAGGGCACTATATTATTCTTAAAGGATGTATCCAACAAGTGGATATGACAATTATAAATATCTATGCCCCCAACAGGGGAGCAGCAAGATACACAAGCCAACTCTTAACCAGAATAAAGAGACATATAGATAAAAATACGTTAATAGTAGAGGGCCTCAACACTCCACTATCAGCAATAGATAGATCACCTAAGCAGAAAATCAACAAAGAAACAAGAGCTCTGAATGCCATACTCGACAAGTTGGACCTCACAGATAGGTATAGAACACTACACCCCAGAACCAAAGAATACTCATTCTATTCTAATGCCCATGGAACATTCTCAAGAATAGACCATGTTCTGGGTCACAAAACAGGTCTCAACCGATACCAAAAGACTGAAATTATTCCCTGCATATTCTCAGACCACAACGCTTTGAAATTGGAACTCAACCACAAGGAAAAATTTGGAAGAAACTCAAACACTTGGAGACTAAGAATGGTCCTCCTCAAGAATGTTTCGATAAACCAGGAAATCAAAAATCAATTTAAACAATTTATGGAGACCAACGAGAATGAAAGACAACAGTCCAAAACCTATGGGACACTGCAAAGGCAGTCCTAAGGGGAAAATACATAGCCATCCAAGCCTCACTAATAGAAAAATCTAAAATGCAGTTTTTATATTCTCACCTCAAGAAGCTGGAACAGCAACAGAGGAACAGGCCTAATCCACGCACGAGAAAGCAGTTGATCAAGATTAGAGCAGAGATCAATGAATTAGAAACCAGGAGCACAGCAGAGCAGATCAACAGAACTAGAAGCTGGTTCTTTGAAAGAATAAATAAAATTGACAAACCACTGGCAAGACTTATCCAAAAGAATAGAGAAAGGACCCAAATTAATAAAATTATGAATGAAAAGGGAGAGGACACAACCAACGCCAATGAAATTGGAAGGATTATTAGAAACTTTTATCAACAGCTTTATGCCAATAAATTAAGCAATCTGGAAGAGACGGATGCCTTCCTGGAAACCCATAAAGTACCAAGACTGAAACAGGAAGAAATTGATTTTTTAAACAGACCAATTAATTATGAAGAGATTGAAACAGTGATTAAAAACCTTCCAAAAATCAAAACGCAGGGCCTGATGGATTTTCCAGGGAATTCTACCAAACATTCAAAGAAGAAATAATACCTATTATCCTAAACCTATTTCAAAAAATAGAAAGAGAAGGAAAGCTACAAAACTCATTCTATGAGGCCACTATTACCTTGATCCCCATACCAGGCAAACACCATATCAAAAAGGAGAATTACAGACCGATTTCCCTGATGAATATGGATGCCAAAATTCTCAACAAGATCCTTGCTAACAGAATCCAACAGTACATTAAAAGGATTATCCATCATGACCAAGTGGGATTCATCCATGGGACGCAAGGGTGGTTCAACATTCGCAAATCTATCAGTGTGATAGATTTTATCAACAAGAAAAAAGCCAAAAATCATATGATCTTCTCAATAGATGCAGAAAAAGCATTTGACAAAATACAGCATCCTTTCCTGATTAAAATAATTCAGAGTGTACGGATCGAGGGCCCATTCCTCAATTTCATAAAAACCATCTATGAAAAGCCTACGGTGAATATCATTCTCAATGGGGAAAAGCTGGAAGCCTTTCCCTTAAGATCAGGAACACGACAAGGATGCCCACTCTCGCCATTATTATTCAACATAGTACTAGAAGTCCTTGCAACAGCAATCAGACAACAAAAAGGGAGAAAAGGGATCCAAATCAGCAAAGAAGAAGTCAAACTGTCTCTCTTCACAGATGACATGATGCTCTATATAGAAAACCCAAAAGAAACCACTCCCAAACTATTAGAAGTTATATAGCAATTCAGTAATGTGGCAGGATACAAAATCAATGCTCAGAAATCAGTTGTAATTGTACACACGAACAATGAGATTGAGGAAAGAGAAATTAGGGAATCTATCCCATTTACAATAGCACCAAAAATCATACGTTATCTTGGAATTAACTTAACCAGAGACGTAAAGAATCTATATTCTAGAAACTACAAATCACTCTTGAAAGACATTGAAGAAGACACAAAAAAGGTGGAAGAATTAACATAGTTAAAATGTCTATGCTACCCAGAGCAATCTACACTTTCAATGCTATCCCAATCAAAATACCAATAACATTTTTCAAAGAACTGGAACAAACAGCCCTTAAATTTGTGTAGAAACAGAAAAGGCCCTGAATCGCCAAGGAACTGTTGAAAAGGAAAAACAAAGCTGGGGGTATCACAATGCCGGATTTCAAGCTATACTACAAAGCTGTGATCACAAGACAGCATGGTACTGGCACAAAAACAGACACACAGAACAATGGAACAGACTAGAGAACCCAGAAATGGACCCTCGGCTCTTTGGCAACTACTCTTTGACAAAACAGGAAAAAACATCCAGCAGAAAAAAGACAGTCTCTTCAATAAATGGTGCTGGGAAAACTGGACAGCTACATGCAAAAGAATGAAACTTGACCACTCTCTTACACCATACACAAAGATAAACTGCAAATGGACAAAAGACCTCGATGTGAGACAAGAATCCATCAAAATCCTAGAGGAGAACATAGGCAGCAACCTCTCTGACATCGGCCACAGCAACCTTTTTCATGATACATCTCCAAAGGCAAGAGAAACAAAAGAAAAAATGAACTTGTGGGACTTCATCAAGATAAAAAGCTTCTGCACAGCCAAGGAAACAGTCAAAAAAACTAAGAGGCAGCCCACGGAATGGGAGAATATATTTGCAAATGACCCTACAGATAAAAGACTGGTATCCAAGATCCACAAAGAACTTCTCAAACTCAATACACAAGAAACAAACAAATCATAAAATGGGCAGAAGATATGAATAGACACTTTTCCAATGAAGACATACAAATGGCTAACAGACACATGAAAAAATGTTCAAAATCATTAGCCATCAGGAAAATTCAAATCAAAACCACATTGAGATACCACCTTACGCCAGTTAGAATGGCCAAAATTGACAGGGCAAGAAACAACAATTGCTGGAGAGGATGTGGAGAAAGGGGATCCCTCCTACATTGTTGGTGGGAATGCAAGTTGGTACAGCCACTCTGGAAAACAGTGTGGCAGTCCCTTAAAAAGTTAAAAATTGAGGGGCGCCTGGGTGGCGCAGTCGTTGGGGCGTCTGCCTTCGGCTCAGGGCGTGATCCTGGCGTACCGGGATCGAGTCCCACATCAGGCTCCTCTGCTGTGAGCCTGCTTCTTCCTCTCCCACTCCCCCTGCTGTGTTCCCTCTCTCGCTGGCTGTCTCTCTCTGTCAAATAAATAAATAAAGTCTTTAAAAAAAAAAAAAAAAAGTTAAAAATTGAGCTACCCTATGACCCAGCCATTGCACTACTGGGTATTTACCCCAAAGATACAGACGTAGTGAAGAGAAGGGCCATATGCACCCCAATGTTCATAGCAGCATTGTCCACAATAGCAAAATCGTGGAAGGAGCCGAGATGCCCTTCAACAGATGACTGGATTAAGAAGATGTGGTCCATATATACAATGGAATATTACTCAGCCATCAGAAAGAACGATTACACAACATTTGTATCAACATGGACGGGACTGGAGGAGATAATGCTAAGTGTAATAAGTCAAGCAGAGAAAGACAATTATGTGGTTTCTCTCATCTATGGAACATAAGACCTAGGAAGATCGGTAGGAGAAGAAAGGGAGTTAATCAGAAGGGGGAATGAAGCATGAGAGACTATGGACTCTGAGAAACAAACTGAGGGCTTCAGAGGGGAGGGGGTGGGGGAATGGGATAGGCTGGCGATGGGTAGTAAGGAGGGCACGTATTGCATGGTGCACTGGGTGTTATACGCAACTAATGAATCATCGAACTTTACATCAGAAACCAGGGATGTACTGTATGGTGACTAACATAATAAAAAAATATTATTATAACAAAAAAATAAAAATAAAATAAAATAAAAATTAATTCAAAATGGATCATACACCTAAATATATAATGTAAAACTATAAAACTTTTAAAAGAAAACTTAGGAGTAAATCTTCATTAGCTGGAATTAGTCTAAGAATTCTCAGATCTGAAACTAAAAGCACAATCCAGGAAAAAAAAAATTGGTAAGCTAGGCTTCATCAACTTTTGCTCTTCAAAACATACTGTTAAGAGCATGAAAAGACAAGCAATGTGCTAGGAGAAAACATTTGCAAATCCCAAAAGAGATGAAGGATTTAAACCCAGAATATATAAAGAACTCAAAATTCAAAATAAGAAAACATTAACAACAAGAAAACTCAATTAAAATGGGCAAAAGATCTGACTTGAAGGCTTTAATAAGGAGATACACAAATGAGAAATAGGTACATGAGAAAATATTCAATGTCATTGGCCATGAGGGAAATACAAAATTAAAACCATGATACGCTACCTCTGCATACCTATTAGAATGTGTATAATAAAAAGATATTTATAATACCAACCACTGATTAGGTTGCACAGCAACTGGATCTCTCATAACTTGCTGGTGAGAATACAAAATGGTATAGCCATGCTGGGAAAAAGTTCAGTAGCTTCCTATAAACATATTTACCATATGAGCCAGCAATCATATTCTTGCATATTTACACTAGAGAAATAAAACCTTTCATCATACAAAAACCTGTACATGAACGGTTAGAGTCATTTTATTCATAATTTCCAAAACCTGGGAAAACAAATATCCTTCAGAAGGTGAATAAACAAACTGATAGAGCTATACAGTGAAATACTCCTCAGAAATAAAAAGTCAACTACTGAATGTAACATTTTGGATGAATATCAAGAACATTACACTAAGTGACAGAACCCAGTCACAAGTTTTTACTTACGATTATAATTACAGGACATTCCTGAAGTCAAAATTATAGACATGGAGGAGCAATTAGTGGTTCCTAGGGGTTCCTTATAGGGGAGAGTGTGACTGTTAAGTATGAAGGAGATTTTTTGGCATGCTGAGACTATTTTTTATTCTGTATACTGGCAGCAGTAAGATTTATTTATTTTATGGGTGGGGGACAGTGGGAGAGAGGGAATCCTCAAACAGACTCCCTGCTGAGCACAGAGCCCGACAAGGGCTCAATCCCAGAACCCTGAGATCATGACCTGAGCTGAAATCAAGAATAGGCTGCTTAACTGACTAAGCCACACAGGCACCTCAGTGGTAACCTGTATCTACACATCTGTTAAATTTATAGAATCTGTATCTCTCTCTTTTTTTTTTAAAGATTTTTATTTTTAAGTCATCTCTATACCCAAAGTGAGTCTCAAACTCACAACCCTGAAATCAAGAGTCTCATGCTCTTCCAACTGAGCTAGCCAGATGCCCCTAGAATCTACATCTTTAAAAGTTCATTTTAATGTATAAAAATTTAAACAAAACATTTAACAAAAAAATATATCAGTACTATAAAAAACATTATAAGACAATATTATCTCAGTTTTGTTTTTAAAAATGCATAATAATAAGTATAGGAGTTAACTATCCAGATGAGAACTCTGGATATTTGGATTATGTTAATGTTTTTTTCCTGTGGTTTTTAAATTTTTCTACAGTAACAGATTACTTTTAAAACTAGGAAAATAAAATTTATTGACTAGGAAATTTTTACAATACCTTCTAATTTTCTAAACCCCAGCAGTTTAGAGTGTCACATTTTGTTTCCATTACTTCTTTTGAAAATCATATATATAAAACATTTTATTTGTATCTTAAATTTGAATTTAATTGTTCTTCAAAAATGTCCTAAATTATCGAATGATGGGAAAAATGGAAAACCATTTTCAATGTTTTTAACATTATGGTATTTAAATGACTGTATTGCTGAAAGGTTCCAAGCGAATTTTTTATTACATTTTTTAAAAACTTCAGAAGTTTGAAAGTATGCAATACTTTAAAGTCTATAACATATTAACCCTATAATTTTCTTTTTTAATCCTTTTTTCAATTAAAAAAACAACAGACAAGTACTGGACGGAAGAAATGAACTTGAAAAAGACACCTGTGCTGAATCTTTGATGACTAAGACCTGTAATGAAGAAGGTAATGATATCCAAATTACCCAAAGTATTTAAAGCATAACAGAATAACAATGTTATAGCTGGCAAGAGCTTCCAGTAAATGAATAAAGATAAGAAATCCCTGGGCATTGCTAGTTGGTATGTTATAAGACAGTTCTTGGATAATATAATGTAAAATACCAAGACAGCTGACTATAGCAAAGGCTTAATTTTAATGATCATACAAATAAATTAGGGGATTTTGTTAAAATGTTGATTCTCATTGAATAGGTCTGGAACAGAGCCCATGATTCTGAATTTCTAACAGGCTCTCAGTAATGTGTATGCTGTTGGCTTGGAGATTATACTTTGGGAAGCCAGGTTTTGAAGGTCACTGAGAAAAATGGCATGATTCTTGCCTAATTCAGTAAGAAAGAAATGTACCTAGTAAGTCAGACTACAAGTGGTACCCCCCAAAAAACATGAGGAGGTAAGAGAGCAATCACTTCCAGCCAAGATGTTCAGCTGAGCAGGTGGCCTTCAAAAATAAGAATTTCAACATGCAGAAGAAATTGTATGAGAAATTATAGAAAAAACACACAAATAGCACAGAGATGACTGTCTGTGAAGGAGCAAAAATAGTTAATATTTAAATGTTCTCACTATGTCCCCTTTTCACTATTCCCTAAAGATGAATCTTAGCTTTGCCTGTTTACTTTCTTACCTTTCTCTCTGAAAATGGGTCATTTCTGCTTAACTAAGTCTTTGAGATTTTGAAATGCAAAATTTGTAACAGCAACAACAAAAAAATACAGAGAACAAAAGAGGCATGTGGAGTTAAGAGACTTTATATGAAGGGTATTTGTTTTTTTCTTTTCCTGCATACCCCAGAGAAGGAAGTGCATGAGAGCAACTTCGGCATCTGAGGGAAGTAGACAGGCAAAAAATGAACTTTTCAGAAGTACTGCATAGTGCCAGGCATATAGCACTTACTTTACTGCTATTGTTTTATAAACTGAGGTCTACCAAGTGTATGCCACAAAGCCTACACAATACATGGTCCCAACTCCAGCCCAAAATACTATCACTTCAACTCTTTAGTTGTTCTCATCTATAAAACCAAAATTTCAATGGAATGATACTTACAAAGGATGAACAGTTGAAAAAACAATTTAAAACGACACTTTGGGCATTAGTTTAAAGATAAATGATTCCCTGTAGGGAAAAAATGGCATTTTCCAATTTTGTTTTCCTTTGAATTTGCAAAGAAGTGTGAAGTTAGTATTCAACAAGGCCAGCAGCTAATTGATGGTTACTAGCAAGATGGAAGAATAGGAGGTCTTCAGCCCTCATTCTCCCCCTAAAACACGAATTTGGCAACCATCCACAAACAAAAGTGCCACAGTGGGAGCTTCAAAATCCAGGTAGGAAGTTACAACACCACAGTGGAGCCCAAGACAGAGGACTCTTTGAGAAGGCATGCCCCTACCCCAGGACCTGACTACAGACCCAGGAGCAGCTCTATTATCCCACATACATGTTCTAGCCCCACTCATCCATTGTCATGCTACCAACCCTGCCTACCGGTGGGCCTGGCAGGGATGACACCTGCCTGTGACCCTAGCAACAGGCCCACTGACTGCAGATCCGACTGCGGACCTAGAAGCAACCCGATAACTAGCTCCAACTGCTCAACTGTGATCCCAGAGTCAGTCTTGTCCACCCAAGGGACCTGGGAGGAGACAGCCAATCTGTGTCCCAAGTAACAGGCCTACCAACTATGGACTCAGAAGTAGCCTATCCACCGGGGTAACCAACACAAGCTATGCCTGCTGACGCCCCCTGTAATAAACAAGCTAACCACTGACCTGACTGTAGACCTGGAAGCAGCCCCATGATCTGACCCTAGTTCTGCTCAACTGCACTCCTAGAGGCAAGCTTGTTTCCTGGGGACCTGCTGAGTAAGTCTTCCTGCCAAAAACACTCTGTAAAGAATGGAAGAAGTTCTTGCTCCTTTAGTTGCACAGACACCAGTGCAAGGCTACAGAGTCATAAGGAATCAGGCAAACATGACATCACCAAAGGAAACTAAAAAAGTTCATTAATGATGCCAAAGAAATGGAAATCCACGAATTGCTTAACAGAGAATTCCAAAAAATTGTCCTTAAAAAGTTCAGTGAGCTAAAAGAGAACACAGATAAGTAAAGAAAATCAGGGGGAAAATGCATGAACAAAATGAGAAGCTCAGAAAACAAATAAAAACAAAAAAAATTAAAAATAAAAATAAAGAAATAAAAACTGTAAAAAAACAAATCTGGAGCTGAAAAATATAATGATAAAACTGAAAATTTCTGTAACTTCAATGGCAGAATTAAGCAGAAGAAAGAATCCACAAACTCAAGGACAATTCACTTGAAATTATAAATTTAGATGAACAAACGAGAATGAAAAAATGAAGAAACCCTATGGGACTTAATTCAATACCAAAAAGAACCAACATATGAAGAGAAAGAGAGAAAGAGGCCAAAACTTAAATAATGGTTGAAACATCTTAAATCTACACAGGAAAATGAACATCCAAACCTGTGAAGGCCAAAATTTCCCAAATATGTTCAACCCAGAGGGATCATCATGTGACACATTATAACTAAATTGTCAGAAGTCAAAAACAAAGAATTTTCACAACAGCAAGAGAAAAATGACTTGTCGTATGCAAGGGACCATACAAGGAATAGCACCTAAGACTATCAGTGGATGTCTCAGCAGAAACCTTGTAAGCCAAAAGAGGGTGGGTAGATATATTCAAAGCACTGAAAGAAAAAAAAAAATGCCAGACAAGAATACTTTACCTGGCAAAACTGTACTTTAAGAATAAAAAAGGAGGAGCTAAGATGGCAGAGTAGTAGGAGGACCCTATACTTGCCTGTCCCTCCAGCATGGCTAGATAAATATCAAATCATTCTGAAGACCCAGGAAATCAGTCTGAGAACTGAGAGAACGAACTGCACAACTACAGGGAGAAAAGAGGCCACATCCTGGAAACCAGGAGATGCAGATGTGATTTGGGGCAGAAAAGAATCACAAGTGCTGTGGAGGGGAGGGAGCACTGAACTGGGAAAGAAGAGTGAGAGAGAGAGAATAGAGCACAAGGCATTGCACAAAAAAAAGACTTACCCAAAACCACTGATGGAGAAAATGAGAGGGGCTGATTATTGCAAGTTTTTAGAAGCAGCAGAGCTCAGAGACTAAAGTTTTAGAAGTCTGCAACATCTCCAGGTAGAGCCTGGTGGGTGGAGAAGTGCTCCTGTGGAAAAGAAGGGCAAAGGCTCAGGAGCAGACAGTGGGCAGTGTGCTCTGAGGATCCCCTGGGTGGCCTGGGAGAGACAGTTCTCCTTCTTGGAGTGTATTTGGGAGAGGTGGCACTGCCTCTCCAGGGACAAAAGAGCCTGTGGACAACACTGACCTGCTCTGTTCATTAGCATATGAACAGAGACACCTGCTAAGGGGAGGTAACCTGGACACTGGCTTTTTGCTGCACTTTACCATAAACTCCAAGCCCCTGCACATTTGTGTGACTGCTCTTCTGGGACAAACTGGCAGCAGCCACAGCTTGGCCAGACCCGCCCTGAGTAGATCAGTATGGGTCCACACAGCACTGGGTCCCTAAAATTTGGAGTTTTGAGACCCAACCAGCATGTCTGAGATAAAACACAGGAATACTGCATGACTGGGTGGGCAGACAGCTCAGACACAGATAGGGTGAAGGCAGTGATCTGAGGGATGCCTGGGACAAATGAGGGGAAATTGCTCTTCTGTGAGGGCTTCCTGAGCAGCAGTGGGTGCACATCCCACTCTCTGGGACCAGAGAGCCCACTGATGCCATTTCCATCACCCCAATCCACCCCCCACACCCATCACCATGGAGGGACTTCAGTGAGCAGCAAAGCGCCCCACAGTGACGCTTGAGACACTCACACCAAGCCCTGCCCCTCTGAGCTCTGAAGGTGCTTCTGAACTAGGGCAAGTGTGCCTGAGAGTGAGAACGGTAGTGGGCCTCTACCCCAAAAGATCAGCACAAACCCCCTGCATGCATCGTCTACTGACCATAGAGTGCTGAAGAGTTTCAATTCTAGGAGAAATAGGATCTAGTCTTTTTTAACAAGCTGATCAAAACATGCCTAGTCGAAACACTAACCACTGCAGGCAAAGAGAAACTCCACAGAGAACTGACCTGAGAGAAAAAGCAGCCAAAACACAATAGCAGAGAGCACACAGCATACATCAGAAACTTCCTGATGTTCTAGGCCCTGGACAGTATAGGACCTCTTCTTAATATAGTCATTACTCTCAGGAGCATGAAACATTACAACCTTTCATAACACAGAAGACAGAGACATAGACAAAATACCAAGATGGATGAATTCACTGCAAAAGAAAGAACAAGAAGAGGTAATGGTCAGAGATCAAATCTAAACAGATATAAATAAGTAATATGCCTGAACCAGAATTTAAAACAATCAGAAGGATACTACCTGGGCTTCAGAAAAGCATAGAAAACACCAGAGTCCCTTAGTGCAGAGATGAAAGACCTAAAAACTAGTCAGGCCAAAATAAAAAAATGCTACAACCAAGATGCAAAATGGACTGGATGTGATGACCACAAGGACAGAAGAAGTAGAGGAATGAATAAGTGATACAGAAGATAAAATTATGGAAAATAATAAAGCTGGAAAGATGAGAGAAAGAAAAATATTGATCATGAATATAAACTTAGGGAATTCAATGATTCTGTAAAGTATAACAACTTTCATATCATAGGAGCTCCAGAAGAGAGGGTAAAATAGGCAGAAGGTTTATTTGAGCTTATAGCTGAAAACCTCCCTAATCTGGAGAAGGAGACAGACATCCAAATCCAGGAGGCAGAAAGAACTCCCATCAAAATCAACAAAATGAGGCAACATCAAAATATACTGGAGTAAAATGTGCAAAATACAGAAATAAGGAAAGAATCCTCAAAGCAGCAAAGCAAAAGAAAACCATAACATACAAGGGAAGACAAATAAGGTTAGCAGCAGATCTCTCCATAGAATTTGGGAGGCCGTAAGGGAGCAACAAGATATAGTCAATGTGCTGAAAGGAAAAATACACAGGCAAGAGTACTTTATCCAGCAAGGCTCTCATTCAGAATACAAGGAGAGATAAAGGGTTTCCCAGACAAACAAAAACTAAAGGAATTCATGACCACTAAGCCAGCCCTGCAAGAAATATTAAAGGGGACTCTTTGAATAGAAAGAAAGGCCAAAAGCAACAAAGACTGGAAAGGAACAGAGAAAATTGCCAGAAACACCAACAAAACAACTAATAAAATAGCCCTAAACACACACATATATATACGTATATATATACATATATATATCAATAAGCGCTCTGAATGTAAATGGACTAAACACTACGATCACAAGACGTAGGGTGTCAGAATGGATAGAAGGAGGAGGAGGAGGAGGAGGTGGAAGAGGAGAAGGAGAAGGAGAAGAAGAGGAGGAGGAGGAGGAGGAGGAGGCGTCAGCGGTGGCAACGACCAATTATATGCTGCCAACAAGAGATTCATTTTAGACCTTAAGACACCTGCAGGTTAAAAGTGAGATGACGGAGAAACATTTATCATGCTAATGGATATCAAAAAAAAGCCAGAGTAGCCATACATATTAGACAAACTAGATATTAAACCAAAGAATGAAACAAGAGATGAAGAAGGGCACTATATCTTAATAAAGGGGGCTATCCAATGAGAAGATCTAACAATTGTAAATATTTATGCCCCCAACTTGGAAAGAAATTGAGGAGGACACAAAGAAATGGAAAAACATTCCATGCTTATGGACTGGAAGAACAAATATTGTTTAAATGTCTATACCACCCAAAGTAATCTACGCATTTAATGTGATCCCTATCAAAATACCACCAGCATTTTTTACAGAACTAAAACAATCCTAAAATTTGTATAGAAGCACAAAGACCCCTAATAGCCAAAGCAATCTTAAAAAAGAAAAGCAAAGCTGGAGGCATCACAATTCTGGACCATCAGCTATATTACAAAGATGTGGTAATCAAGACAGTACAGTACTGACACAAAAACAGACACATGGGTCAATACAACAGAACAGAGAACCCAGAAATGGATCCATAACTACATAATCAACTAATCTTCGACAAAGCAGGAAAAATTATGCAATGGAAAAAAGTCTCTTCAATAAATGGTGCTGGGAAAACTGGACAGCAACATGCAAAAGAATGAAACTGGACCACTTTCTTATGCCATACACAAAACAAACTAAGTATGAGACAGGAAACCATTAAAATCATAGAGGAGAACATAGGCAGCAACCTCTCAGACCTTGGCCACAGCATCTTCTTGTTAGACACCTCTCTGGAGGCAAGGGAAACAAAAGCAAAAATGAGCAATTGGGACTTCATCAAGATAAAAAGCTTCTGCACAGCCAAGGCAACAACAAAACTAAAGGCAACCAACAGAATGGGAGAAGATATTTACAAATGACATATTGGATAAAGGGTGAGTATCCAAAATCTATAAAGAACTTACAAAATTCAACACCCAAAAACCAAATAATCCAGGTAAGAAATGGGCAGAAGGCATGAATAGACTTTTTTCCAAAGAAGACATACAGATGGCTAACCAACACATCGAAAGATGTTCAACATCACTCATCATCAGAGAAATACAAATCAAAACCATGATGGGATGCCACCTCACACTTGTCAGAATGGCTAAACAACACAGGAAATAACAGATGCTGGTGAGGATGAAGAGAAAGGGGAACCCTCTTACACTGCTGGTGTGAATGCAAGCTGTGCAGCCACTCTAGAAGACAGTATGGAGATTCTTCAAAAAGTTAAAAATACAATTACCCTCTGATCCAGCAATTACACTACTAAGTATTTACCAAAAGGACAGAAAAATGCAGATTTGAAGGGACACATGCACCCTGATGCTTACAGCAGCATTATCAACAATAGCCAAACTATGGAAAGAGCCCAAATGTCCATCAACTGACGAATGGATAAAGAAGATGTAGTGTGTGTGTACACACACACACACACACACACACACACACGAATATTACTCAGCCATCAAAAGAAAGAAAGAAATCTTGCCATTTGCATGATGTGGATCGAGCTACAGTGTATTACGTTAAGCAAAATAAGTCAATCAAGAAAAATGCCATATGATTTCACTCATATATGGAATTTAAGAAATGAAACAGTTGAACATAGTGAGGGGGGAGGCAACCCAGAAAACAGACTTTTAACAACAAAGAACAAACTGAGGTTTGGTGGAGGGGAAGTGGGCAGGGGGATGAATTTAATAGGTGATGGTTATTAAGGAGGGCACTTGTGATGAGCACTGGGTGTTATGTGTAAGTGATGAATCAATAAATTCTACTCCTGAAACAAATTTTACACTATATCCTAATAGACTAGCATTTAAATGAAAACTAAACACACGCACACACACAGAAAAAAATTTTTGAGAAAGAACAAAAGGAGTTTCCCCAGACAAACATAACCTGAGGAAGTATATTACACTAGTTCTGCCTTACAATAAGTACTAAAGGAAATTCACATTGAAAGAAACAAAAAAGCTAAACAGTAACATGAAAGCATATGAAAATATAACTGTCACTGTTAAATGAAATACTGTAATGGTGGCAGGTAAATCACTTTTAACACTAGTATACAAAATTAAGACAAACATAGTAAGAATAACTACAACCACCGAAATGAAACACAACATAGAAATAAGTAAAATCTTGGGATGCCTGGGTGGCTCAGTTGGTTAAGCATCTGCCTTCAGCTCAGGTCATGATCCCAGCGTCCTGGGATCAAGTCCCGTATTGGGCCCCTTGCTCAGCAGGGAGCCTGCTTCTCCCTCTGCCTGCTGCTCCCCCTGTCTGTGTGCTTGCTCACTCTCTCTCTCCAACAAATAAATAAATAAATAAATAAAATCTTTTTAAAAAATTTGCTAAAAAGAAGTAAAATCTGGACTCAACTCAGTTTGTGTGACATTAAAAGGAAAGTGTACACATTCTGCACATAACTGAAATTACATTGTTATTAGCTTAAAACAGACTGCCTTAACTAGAAAATGTTTGATGTAAGTCCAGTGGTAACTACAAAAGCAAAAAGTGTGACAGATCCATCAAAGATACAGAAAAGAATCTAAGAATACTACTACTACTACTGTTGCTACTACAAAATCATCAAATAAAGAAAGGCAAGTGACAAGGAACATGATCAGTACAAAATGGACAGAAGACAGTTAATAAAATGGCAACAGTAAGTCCTTTCCTATCATAGTAATTACTTGAAATGTAAATGGAATAAACTCCTCAATCAAAAGATAGAGTGGCTGAATAGATTTAAAAAAAACAAGTCTCAACTATATGCTGTCTACAAGAGACTCACTTTATTTTTTTTTTTTAATTTATTTAAGAAATCTCTACACCCACTGTGGGGCTCAAACTCATCACTCCAAGATCAAAAGTTGCAAGCTCCCCCGACTGAGCCAACCATGCACCCTGAGACTCACTTTAGATTTAAGGACATACATAGCCTAAAAGTGAAAGGGTGGAGAAAGATATTCCATGCAAACGGTAACCAAAAGAGAGCAGGAGTCACTATAGTAGACAAAATAAACTTTAATTCAGAAACTATTACAAGACAAATTAAGGACTGATTTTTGGAAAAGATAAAGCAACATTATATAATGAGAGAAGGGTCAGTTTACCAGGAAGATGTAAAAATTACAAATAAACACCCAACATCAAATATAAACCTATCAATATATATTAATATATAAAGCAAACATTTACAGATTTGAATAGGTAACATACAATAGTAGTATACTTTAATACCCCTGCCTTTATAATGGATAGATCATCCACACATGCAAAAATCAGTAAGAAAACAGCAGAACTGAACGACACTATAGACCAAATAGAAAGTAAAAACATACAGAACATTCCAACCAAAAACAGAATACTCATTCTTCTCAAGTGCACCTGGAACATTCTCCAGGATAGATTACATGCTAGGTCACAAAACAGATCTTAACAAATTTAAAAAGACTAGTATCATTTTAAATATCTTTTCTGACCATAATGGAATGAAATTAGAAATGAATAATAAAAGGAAAAGGAGAAAATTCAGAAATACTCAAAATTTTAAAAACATAAACAACTACTGGGTCAAAAAAGAAATCAAAAGGGAAATAAGAAAATATCTCTAAACAAACAAAAATGAACACACAACATACCAAAACTTATGGGAGGCAGCAAAAACAGTACTAACAGGAAAGTTTATAGCCATAAACTTATTTTTTAAAAATCTCAAGCAACGTAACTTTATACCACAAGGACCTAGAAAAGAACACGCTAATCATGAAGTTAGCAGAATGAAGAAATAATAAAGATTACAGTAGAAATAGGGTAAAGGAAGACAATTTTTAAAAATCAATGAAATTAAGAATTGTTTTTTGGAAAAGATAAAGTCACCAAACCCTTACCTAGACTAAGAAATAAAGAGGGAAGACTCAGATAATAACAGAAATGAAAGAGGAGACAATACAACTGATCCCACAGACATAAAAAGGATCATAAAGGACTATTATTAACAATTACACACCAATAAGTTGAAAAACCTACAGAAAATGGAAAAAAATCCTGGAAACATATTACCCACCAAGAATGAATCTAGAAGAAATAGAAAGTCTGAACAGACCAATAACAAAAAAAACTGAAGGAGTAATTAAAAGCCTTCCAACAAAGAAAAGCCCAGGACCAGATGGATTCACAGATGAATTCTACCAAACATTAAAAGAATTAATACTAATCTTCCTCAAACTCTTCTAAAAAGTCAAAGGAGAGGGATCACTTACACTTATTCTAGGAGACCAACATCACCCCTGATACCAATACCAGACAAGACATCAGAAAACAAGAAAACTACAGGTCAGTATTTTTGGAGAACATAGTTGCAAAAATTCACAAGTAAATACTAGCAAACTCAGTTCAACAGCACATCAAAAGAACCATATATTAACCAAGTATGGTTTATCCCTGGCATGCAAAGATGGTTCAACATACAAGTATCAATGAATGTGACATACCACAGTAACATAGCAAAGCATAAAATTCACATGATCATCTCAATATACACAGGAAAAGCATTTGACAAAATACAACACCTTCTAATGATAAAAAAGAAAAAACTCTCAATAAATAAGTATATTAAAACAAACACACTTCAACATAATAAAGGCCATTTATGAAAAAGCCACAGTGAACATCAATACTCAACAGTGAAAAGCTGAAAGCATCCCATTTAACTTCTGAAACAAGGATGTCCACTCTCCCCTCTCCAACACAACATAGTACGGAAAATATGAGGCCAAACAATTAAAAACAAAAAAAATAAATAAAAGCACCCGAATTGGAAGGGAAGAAGTAAAACTGTCTGTCTGCAGATAACATATTCTTAAATGTAGAAAACCTTGAAGCCTCCACAAAAAGCAGTTAAAATACATGAATTCAGTAAAGACACAGGACACAAAATCAACATACAAAAATCAACTGTGTTTCTATATACTAACCCACCTATCAAAAGGAAATTTAAAAAACAGTTCCACTTACAATAATATCAAAAAGAATGAAATGCTTAGGTATAAATTTAACCAGGGAGGTAAAATACACTGAAAACTACAAAACACTGATGAAAGAAATTCGAAAAGAAACAAATAAATGGAAGGACATCTCATCTTCATGGACTAGAAGACTTTGTATTGTTAAAGTCCATACTTCCCAAAGCAGTTTGTACATTCAAAGAAATCTATCAAAATCCCAGCGGTGGGGTGTCTGGGTGGTTCAGTCAGTTAAGTGTCTAACTTCAGCTCAGGTCATGATCTTGGGATCCTGGGAATAAGGCCCACATCAGGCTCTTGCTCAGTGTGGAGTCCGCTGTCCCTCTCCCTCTGCCTCTCCCCCTGCTTGTGTTCAGTCTCTTTCTCAAATAAGTAAATAAAATATTTCTTAAAAATCTCAGTGGCATTTTTTACAGAAACAGAAACAGAAATAGAATAGCAAATTCATTTGGAAATACAATAGACCCCAAATAGCCAAAAGCAATATTGATCAAGAAGAATAAAGCTGGAGGTATTACATTGCCCAATTTCAAAACGTATTACAAAATGAAAACAGTATGGTACTGGCATAAAAACATATACACACTAATGAAACAGAATAGAGAGTCCAGAACTAAATCCATGGTCTTCAACAAGGATGCCATGAATATGCATGGAAAAAGACAGTCTCTTCCATAAATGCTGGTGGAAAAATTAGAAATTTACATGTAAACAAATGAAACTGGACCCTTATCTCACTCCGTATTTAAAAAATCAACTCAGGGGCACCTGGGTGGCTCAGTCAGTTAAGCATCTGCCTTCAGCTCAGGTCATGACACCAGGGTCCTGGGACTGAGCCCCACATCAGGGAAGTCTCCCTCTGCCTTCCCCCACCTAGCTCATGTTGTCTCTCTCTCTCAAATAAATAAATAAAATCTTTTTTAAAAATCAACTCAAAATGGATTAAAGACCTAAACTTAATACCTAGAACAATAAAGTCTTAAAAGAAAATTTAGGGGAAAAGCTACCAAACATTGGACTAGACAGTGGTTTCGTGGATAGACAACAAAAACATAGGCAACAAAAGCAAAAACAGACAAATTGGATTAGATCAAACTAAAAGGCTTCTTCACAGCAAAAGAAATCCTCAACAAAATAAAAAGGTAACCTACAGAATGGGAGAAAATATTTTGAGACCAAATATCAGATAAGGGGTTAATACTCAAAATTTGTAAATAATTACAACTCATGGTATACAATGGAATATTATTCAGTCTTTAAAAAGGAAATCCTGCCATTTGCTACAACATGGACTGGCCTGAAGGACAGGATGCTAGGTAAACTAAGCCAGACACAGAAAAACAAATCTTACATGATCTCACTTGTATGTAGAATCCAAAATAGTCAAACACATAGAAGAATGGTGGTTGCCAGGGGCCTGGAGAGAGGAGGAAATGGGAAAGTGTCGGTCAAAGAATACAAAATTTACGTATGCAAAATAAGTTCTGGAGATCTACTGTACAATACAGGACCTATGATAAATAATACTGTATTACATACTTCAAAATTTGCTAAGAGAGTAGATCTCACATAAATGCTCTTACCAAAAAGGGAAAAAAGGAGAAATGACAAAGGGGCTACGGGAGGAAACTTTTGGAAGTGATGGTTATGTTTATGGCAATTATAGTAATGATGGTTTCACAGGTCTCCAAACCCATTATGTTGTATACATTTAAACATCTACAGTTTTTTGTATCACTCTGCTTAATACAGTTTCCTTCATGGTATTAAAGAAATGTAATTGAAGAACTTGACTTATTTTGGGACAACCAATATTTGGTTGTGGGATTCTGTCAACTGACAGTGACGATCATTGTATTTGGCTAGAAGATCATAGCTTTATGTGTTTTCTAAACTTAATGATGCTAAGGTGTAAAGGAGCAGTGGAAGATAAGGACTGAAACCCAGGTTATGGGCCAGATTTTGGATAGGCTTTGGTGTAAGGCTAAAGAGTTTACATTTATTTCAGTAGGTATTTTTATGGCTTTTAAAGTTGTTAAGCAGAAAAAAAGAAAATAAATAAATAAATTTTAAAAATAATGAAGTTGTCAAGCAGGAGAGTGATATAATCAAAAGCATGGTATAAAAACATTAATCTGACAGCCTCATCCCAAGTTGGCTGAAATGAGAAATGACAGAAGGAAAACCTACCTATCAAGCTTATTACAATATTTTGGTAGTAGACCTGTGTGAAAATACTGATAGTAAGAACAAAAAAGGTTAATCTTAAGAGAGATGATGGTAAAAGATTTATACGACTTTAAATTCTTTTATCTGGCATTCAATAAATATTAAGTGCCTACTATGTACCAGAAACTATGTTATGCACTGGAAATAGAGGTAAAAGATGTAAGGCAAAAACTCTGGGAGAAGGCTTTGAGGCATTTTCCAAACTGACATTACAGTGACCTTAAACCATTTAGACCTTGTATTATCTGTCCATATCATCTCTATCCAACCTTATTTACTACTACACATTTTAACTGTTTCTTCATCAAGCAAGACAATGTGTATGACACTTTCTAAAATATGACACCTTGAAAATAATCAAACATTTCCTACTGACAAATTCTAATCTTTCTCTAGAGCTTCTCCAAAAGACCGCTAGTAGCATTCTGTATTATTGACTATTGAAATTGACTTGAATATTATTGACTTGAAATACTCTTATCTTTGCCTTCCTTGTTCTCTAAGCCCACTGAATCCTCTTTTGCCCTATTTAGATCTTACTCATTTCTAATAACTATTTTAGAAATAGTATTCAGGTAAGTTAAAAAGAATTTTTTAAACAACCAATTATAAATAGGTGGCTACATGACACACCAGGTCATTGTGTCTTACTATGTGTGAACTGCCACACTTAAGTACCAAAGGGTGGATGCAGTAAGAACAAATTAATGAACATGGGTTGTATTAGGGTTCTCCACGGGAACAAGAACCAACAGGGGTGTGTGTGTGTGTGTGTGTATTTAATATAAGGAATTGGTTCATGTGATTATAGAGGCTGACAAGTCCCAAGATCTGAAGTCAGCAAGCTGGAAACCCAGGAGAGCTGATGGTCTAATTTCAATCTGAAGACAAAAAGCACAAAATCCAGAGCTGATGTTTCAGTTCAAGTCCAAAGCCAGAAAAAAACCAATGTCCCAGCTCAAAGGCAGACAAGCAGAGGTTCCCTCTCATTCAAGAAAGGTCAGCCTTTGTTTTATTCAGGCATTCAGGCCTTTCTGGGGAGTGAACATTAGGAAAGATAGTCTGCTTTACTCAGTCTATCAATTTAACTTGAAAACTCATCCAAAACACCCTCATAGAAACACCCACAATAATGTTTGACAAAAAAACCGGTACCACGACAAATATCTGGGCCCAAACTGACACACAAACTTAATTGTCCATGGGTCCTGCTTAGCCAAGTTTATTTACACAGGACAAAACCATTATAAAGGTGATAAAATATAAAGGTGAGAGATGAGTTGAAAGGAGAAGATCATTCCTATATGAGGCTGCTCCTTCAAGACAGGGAGAAATAGCTGTTTTATCTAATGCATAGAAACTAACACATAGAGTCAAGGAAATGAAGAAAGAGGAATATGTTCCATGGGGCGCCTGGGTGGCACAGCGGTTAAGCGCCTGCCTTCAGCTCAGGGCGTGATCCCGGTGTTATGGGATCGAGCCCCACATCGGGCTCCTCTGCTGTGGGCCTGCTTCTTCCTCTTCCACTCCCCCTGCTTGTGTTCCCTCTCTCGCTGGCTGTCTCTATCTCTGTTGAATAAATAAATAAAATCTTTAAAAAAAAAAAAAAAGAGGAATATGTTCCAAATGAAAGAACAAGATGAAACCTCAGAAAAAGATTTTAATGAAATAAGTGATTTGCCTGATTAAAAGTTCAAAATGACAGTCATAAAGATGCTTACCAATCTTGGGAGAAAAATGCATGAACAAAGTTAAGGATTTTAACAAAGAGAAAATATAAGAAAGTGCCCAAAAGAAGTCACGGAGCTGATAAATATGATAATAGAACTGAAGAATACAATAGAAGAATTCAACAGCACACTAGATGAGTAAGAAAGGATCAGCAAACTCAAAGACAGGTCAACAGCACTCATCCGATCAGAGCAACAAAAAGAAAAAGAGAGCAGAAAAATTAAGGGGTTTATAGGAGAACATCAAGTGGACCAACGGTCATATTGTATGGGCCCCAGAATGAGAAGAGACAGAAAGAAAGGGGGAGAAAACTCACTTGAAGAGATAAAAGCTAAAAACTTCCCTACTGCAATATTACTCAGCTATCAGAAAGAACATTTGCTGCAACATGGACGGCACTGGAGGAGATAATGCTAAGTGAAATAAGTCAAGCAGAGAAAGACAATTATCATATGATTTCTCTCATCTATGGAACATAAGAACTAGGAAGATCGGTAGGGGAAGAAAGGGATAAAGAAAGGGGGGGTAATCAGAAGGGGGAATGAAGCATGAGAGACTATGGACTACAAGAAACAAACTGAGGGCTTCAGAGGGGAGGGGGGTGGGGGAATGGGATAGGCTGGTGATGGGTAGTAAGGAGGGCACGTATTGCATGGTGCACTGGATGTTATACGCAACTAATGAATCACCGAACTTTACATCAGAAACCAGGGATGTACTGCATGGTGACTAACATAATATAATAAAAGAAAACATTTAAATTAAAAAAAAAAAAAACTTCCCTACTGCAAGACACATTAGAATTAAATTGTCTAAATTTAAAGGAGAGATTTTTTTTTAATTTTTCATAATTGGTTCAGCCTCACATCAATGTAGTTTTGTTTTGTTTTTGTTTTTTTTAATTCCAGTTAGTTAACATACAGTGTTATATTGGCTTCAGGTGTACAATTGATTCAACAATTTTGTATACTACTCAGTGCTCATGAAGATAAGTGTACTATTAATCCCCTTCACCTATTTCAGCCATCCCCCCACCAACCTCCCCTCAGGTAATGATCAGTTTGTTCTCTGTAGTTAAAAGTCTGGTTTTTGGTTTGTGTCTTTTTTTGTTCTCTGTCCATTCGTTTCTTGAATTCCACATATAAGTGAAATATAGTATTTGTCTTTCTCTGACTTATTTCACTTAGCATTATACCCTTTACATCCATCCATGTTGTTGTAAATGGCAAGATTTCATCTTTTATGGCTAAGTAATATCCCATTACATACACACACACACACACACACACACACACACACACACACACACACATCTTCTTTATCCATTCATCAGTTGATGGACACTTGGGCTGTTTCCATAATTTGACTATTGTAAATAATGCTGCAATAAACATAGGGGTACATCTGCTATCTTAAATTAGTACTTTTTAAATTTTTGGGGTAAATACCCAGTAGTGGAATTACTGGATCATATGGTAGTTTTGTTTTTAGTTTTTTGAGGAAACTCCATAGTGTTTTCCACAATGGCTGCACCAGTTTGCACTCCCACCAACCGTGTACAAGGGTTCCTTTTTCTCCATATCCTCACCAACACTGTTGTTTCTTGTGTTTTTGATTTTAGCCATTCTGACAGGAGTGAGGTGATATCTCATTGTGGTTTGATTTGCATTTCCCTTAAGATGAGTGATGTTGAGCATCTTTTCATGTCTGCTGGCCATCTGGATGTCTTCTTTGGAGAAATGTCTGTTTATGTCTTCAGCCTGTTTTTTAACTGGGTTGTCTTTTGGTGTTGAGTTGTATCAGTTAGTTATGTATTTTGAATATTAACACTTTTTCAGATATGTCATTTGCAAATATCTTCTCCCATTCAGTTGGCTGTCTTTTATAGTTTGGTTGATAGTTTCCTTTGCTGTGCAGCAGCTTTTTATTTTGATGTAGTTTATTTTTGCTTTTGTTTCCCTTGCCTCAGGAGACATGTCTAGAAAGATGTTGCTATGGCCAAAGTGAGAGATTTTATGGCCTGTGCTCTCTCCTTCTAGGATTTTTATGGTTTCAGGTCTCCCATTTTGAGTTTATTTTTGTGTATGGCATAAGAAAGTGGTCCAGTTCCATTCTTTTGCAGGTTGCTGTCCAGTTTTCCCAATACTGTTTGTTGAAGAAACTGTCTTTTTACCATTGCATATCCTGCCACCTTCGTCAAAGATTAATTGACCATAAAATTGTGGGTTTATTTCTGGGTTTTCTATTCTGTTCTATTGATCTATGTGTCTGTTTTTGTGCCAGTACCATACTGTTTTGATTCCTACAGCTTTGGAGTATAACTTGAAATCTGGGATTGTGATACCTCCAGTTCTGTTTTTCTTTTTCAAGATTCCTTTGGCTATTGTGGGCTTTTGTGGTTCCATACAAATTTTGGGATCATTTATTCTAGTTCTTTGAAAAGTGCTGTTGGTATCTTGGTAGACATTGCATTAAACCTGCAGATTGCCTTGGGTAGTATGGACGTTTTAGCAATATTTGTTCTTAAGACAAGGAATATTAAAAGCAGCAAGAGAAAAACAGTTTGTTACAAACAAGTGAAAGCCCATGACAATCAAAAAAAATTTTTTTTAAGATTTTATTTATTTGACAGAGAGAGACAGCCAGCGAGAGAGGGAACACAAGCAGGGGGAGTGGGAGAGGAAGAAGCAGGCTCCCAGCAGAGGAGCCTGATGTGGGGCTCGATCCCAGAATGCCAGGATCACACCCTGAGCCGAAGGCAGACACTTAACGACTGCGCCACTCAGGCGCCCCAACAATCAAAATTTTTGAGCTGAAACTTGGCAGGCCAGAAGGGAGTGGGCACAATATACTGAAAATAGTGAAAGAAGAAAACTGCTAATAAGAATACTCTACCTAGCAAACTGTCCTCCAGATTTGGGTGGGGGATGTTGGGGGGGGCGGGGAATATGAGTTTTCCAGACAAGCAAAAGCTAAAGGAATTATTGCCCCTAGACCAGACTTACAAGAAATGTTAAAGGGACTTCCTTAAGCTGAAACATAAGGTACTATTAGTAATAGGAAAATGTATGAAAGTATAAATCTCACTGGTCAAGGTAAATACATAGTAAACTTCAAAGTAATCTTATATTGTAAAGGTGGTTGGTTAATTACTTACAAATCTAGTATGAAGGTTAAAAGACAAAAGTAGTAAAAATACCTACAACTACAATAATTTGTAAATGAATACTGAAAACTGAAAGATGTAAATTGTGACATCAAAACATAAAATGTGGGAGAGGGAGAAAAAAAGTGAGGTTTAGAATGTATCTGAACTTAAGCTATCAATTTAAGATAGACTGTTTTATATGTGTGTTAAATAATATATATGTGTTGTTTTATATAAGCCTCATGGTAATCACAAAGCAAAAGCCTATAGATACACAAAAGACAAGAGGAACCTAAGCATCACTACAGAAAATCATTGAATCACAAAGGAAGAGAGCAAGAAAAATGGAAGGGAACAATGAAATCTTAAAAACAGCCAGAAAACAATTAACAAAATGCCAATAAGTACAGACCCATCCAAACTGCTTTAAATGAAAATGAACTAAATTCTCCAATACAAAGACACATAGTGGCTGAGTGGAAAATAATAAAAGATCCATCTATATGCAGTCTACAAAAGACTCACTTCAGATGTAAAGACATGCAAAGTCAAAGTAAAGGGTGGAAAAAATATACTCTATGCAAATGAAAACCAAAAGAAAGCTGGGGTAGGTATATTCACAGCTGACAAAATACATTTTAAGACAAAGACTATAATAGAACACAAACAAGGTCATAAAATAATGATAAAAGAACCAAACAAGAGGATATAACATTCATAAATATTTATTCAAGAAGCACCTAAATACATAAAGTAAACATTAATTGACATAAAGGGAGAAACAGACATCAACTAAAAAATAGTAGAGGACTTAAATTCCCCACTTTCACCAATTAGATCATCTGAACAGAAAATCTATTAAAAAAAACATTGTACTTAAATGACATGTTGGACTAGATGGACTTAACACACACATACAGAACATTCTATCTAAACAACACCGTACAGTCTTATGGGCACATGGAACATACTCCAGGAAAAATCAAACATTAGGCCATGAAACAGTTTTAAAAATTTTAAGAGAACTGAATCATATCAAGCATTTTTTTTCTGACCACAGTGGTATGAAACTAAAAATCAATTACAAGAAGAAAAGTGGAAAATTTATAAATATGTGAAGATTGAATATTCTACTAAACAACCAAGGAGTCAAAGAAGAAACCAAAGAAAAAAGCAAAAAATATCTTGAGAAATATGAAAATGGAAATAAAACATACCAAAACTTATGGGACACAGCACAAACAGCTCTAAGAGGAAAGGTCAGAATGATAAATGCTTTCATTAAGAAACAAGATCTCAAATAATCCAACTTTTCACTTCAAGGAAATAGAAAAAGAACAAACTAAACCCAAAGTTAGTAAAAAGAAAGAAATAGCAACAGAGTAGAAATAAATGAAATAAAGACTAAAAAAAATAAATGAAATCAGAAATGAAAGAGACATTACAATGGATATCACAGAAACCTTTACAAAGGATAAGAGACTACTATAAACAATTAATGCCCAACAAATTGGAAAATCTGAAGAAACTGACAAAGCCCTAGAAACATACAGCCTTCCAAAGTGAATCATGAATATACAAAAAACTCTCAATAGACCAATAACAAGTAAGTAGATTGAATCTCTAATCAAAAATCTCCCTCAGAAGAAAAGTCCAAGACCAGATGACTTCACTGGTGAATTCTACCAACACTTAAATAAGAATACCAATTCTTCTGAAACTCTTTCAAAAAAGAGCAGAGAACATTTTCAAACTCATTTTATGAAGCCAGCATTACTGTGATACCAAAAGTAGACAATGACACCATACAAAAGAAAAGTACAGAGGCCAGTATCTCTGATGAACACAGATGCAAAAAACCTCAACAAAATATTTGCAAACTAAATTCAACAATAACACTAAACGGATCATTCACCATGATCAAGTGCCATTTATTCCAGGGATGCAAGGGATGGTTCAACATTTGTAAATCAATCACTGTGATACACATTAATAAAATGAACAAAACATATGATTATCTCTATACGGAAAAATCATCTGACAAAATTCAACATCCATTTATAAGTTTTTTAAAAATCTCAAAAAGTGGTTATAGAGGGAACATACCTCAACATAATAAAGACCATATATGACAAGCCCACAGCTAACATCCTCAATTGTGAAAGCTGAAAGCTTTTCCTCTGAGATCAGGGACAAGACAAGAATGCCCATTCTTGTCATTTTATTTCATGCAGAATTGAAAGTCATAGCCAGGGCACTTAGGCAAGAAAAATGAATGAATGAATGAATGAACGAACGAACGAACTGAAAAGAACTAAAACTGTCACTATGTGCAGATGACAGGATATAGAAAACCTAGACTCCACCAAAAAGCTGTTAGAGTAAATAAGTTTAGTAAAGTTGTAGGATACAAAATCCATATACAAAAATCTGTTGTGTTTTTATACACTAATATTGAACTATCAGGAAAAAAAATAATCTGATTTACAACTGCATCAAAAAGTATAAAATACCTAGGAATAAATTTAACCAAGGAAGTGAAAGACATGCACACTGAAAACCATAAGGCACTGATGAAAGACTGAAGGTGACACAAATGAACTGAAAGATAAACCATGATCAGATTGGAAGAATATTGTTAATATGTCCATACTACTCAAAGGAATCTACAATTTAATGCAATCCCTTTCAAAATTCTAAAGGCATTTTTCACAGAAAAAGAATAAATAATCCTAAAATTTGTATGGAAATATAAAGGAACCCAAATAGCCAAAACAGTCTTTAAAAAGAACCAAGCTGGAAGTATCACACTTCCTGATTTCAAACAGTATTACAAAGCTATAGTAATCAAAACAGTATGGTATTGGCATAAAAAACAGACACATGGATCAATGGAAAAGAATAGAGAGCCCAGAATTAAACCTAAGCATATATGGTCAATTAATTTACAACATTTGAGACAAACAGTCTCTTCAATAAACGGTGCCGAAAAAATTGTCACAGCTACATACAAAAGAATAAAACTAGACCACTATCTTACATGTGCAAAATAACCTAAAATGGATTAAAGGCCTGAACATAAAACCTGAAACTGTGAAACTCCTTAAGAAAATACAGGCAATGATGGGCCACCTGGGTGGCTCAGGTCATGATCCCAGGGTCCTGGGATCGAGCCCCATGTCAGGCTCCCTGCGTGGCAGAATCCTGCTTCTCCCTCTCCCATTCTCTCTGCTTGTGTTCCCTCTTTCGCTGTCTGTCTGTTAAATGAATAAATAAAATCTTAAAAAAAAAAAAAAGAGAGAGAAAGAAAGAAAGAAAAAAAGAAAGAAAGAAAGAAAGAAAGAAAGGAAGGAAGGAAGGAAGGAAGGAAGGAAGGAAGGAAGGAAGAAAATACAGGCAATAAGAGCCTAGACATCTACCTTGGAGACAATTTTTTGGATCTGACACTAAAAGCAAAGGGAACAAAGACAAAAATAAATAAGTGGGACTAGATCAAACTAAAAAGCTTCTGCACAGCAAAGGAAACCATCACCAAAATGAAAAGACAATCTCCTGAATGGGAGAAAATATTTGCAAATCATGTACCTAATAAGGGGTTAATATCCAAAATATATGAAGAACTCAACAACTCAATAGCAAACAAACAACCCAATTAAAAAATGGACACAGGAAAAAAAGTAGACATTTTTCTAAAGATGACATACAGATATCCAACAGATACATGAAAAGGTCCTCAACATCAGTAACCATTAAAGAAATGCAAATCAAAACCTCAGTGAGATATCACCTCACACTTGTGAGAATCATTACTAGCAAAAAGACAAGAAATAATAAGGATTGGCAAGGTTGTGGAGGAAAGGGAACCCTTGTGCACTGTTGTGAATGTACACTATAGAAAACAAGATGGAGAGTCTTCAAAAAATGAAAAATAGGACTACTGTTTGAACCAGCAATTTGACTTGTGTATTTGTCCAAAGCAAACAAAAAACTAACTTGAAAAGATACCTGCACTCCCATGTTAATTGCAACATTATTCACAATAGCCAATACACGGAAACAACCTAAGTGGCCATCAATGGTTGAAAAAATAAAACGTGGTATAAAAACACAAGAGATATTATTCAGCCATAAAAATCAAGGAAAGCCTGTCATCTGTGACAATATGGATGGACCCTGAGGTCATTATACTAAATGAAATAAGTTGGACAGAGAAAGACAGAACCGTATGATCTCACTCATGTGGAATCTTAAAAAACAAAAAACCCTCAAATCCAAACTCCTATAGTCAGAAAAGACATTAGTGTTTACCAGAAACGGGGGTGGTGGGAGAAATGGGTGAAGGTGATCAAAAAGTAGAAACTTCCATTTAGGAACACCTGGGTAGCTCAGTCAGTTAAGCATCTGCCTTCAGCTCAGGTCATGATCCCAGGGTCCTGGCATCCGTTCCCTATCAGGCTCCTTGCTCAGTGGGGAGCCTGCTTCTTCCTCTGTCTGCCGATCACCCTGCTTGTGCTCACTCTCTTATTTCTCTCTCCCAATCTCTCTGATAAATAAAATCCTTAAAATAAAAAGAAACTTCCATTTATAAATTAAGTCATAACGATATAATGTACAGAGTGATGACTATAGTCAATAATACTGTACTGTATTTCTGAAAGGTGTTAAAAGGATACATATTAAAAGTTCTCATCACAAGAAAAAAAACTGTAACTGGTATTAGATGTTAACTAGAATACTGTGGTGATCATTTCACAATATGTCAAATGATGTTGTTGTACACCTAAAACTAATATAATGTTATATACCAATTACATCAACTTTTTAAATGTATTAAAATTTTAAAAATAAAAATATCCAAATTTTTATTAAAAATACATAAAATTACCCTGTCAAATTATCTTAAAAGTTTATAATTGCTTCTACTAAGTTTTTTCTATCACAAATAATAAACAGTTAACAGGCCAATAATAAATAGTTTGCAGATCAGTTATTAGTCTTCATCCCATACTCTGAGTAATACTGGTCTAAGAATAAATGCCCCATTAAACTTAGGGAGGGAGCTCATATACTAAATCTGTGATGAAATAACAGAAACATTGGATGGGCTCAAATCAGAAAGACCTAATGGATATGCACTGTAGGGGATTTAAAGCAATGGCTAATAATCACAAGTGTTTCTGTTTTTAAAAAAGCATCACAGGGGTCAGATTAACACTGACAATTTTCTTGATCATGTACTGAAAGAAATTATCCAATAATTTAACATCTTTCCTATAAAACTAATGAGACCAGGATATAACCAGCAAGGCTTTTCGGGAAAGCAATTCTCATCCTATCAATTTAGTTTATTTCTATCATAGTCTATACAGTTAAGTTATAGATATAATCTTCATACCCCAATTTTAAAAGGCTCATGATTCCCATATTCCAAAACAAGCTAGAAAGTGCGTGTGGGTTTATGTGTGTGTGTAGAAAGCATCTTTTTTCTTCTTTTCTTTCTTTTTCTTTCTCTCTCTCTCTTTCTTTCTTTCTTATCTTAAACACCTATCACTATTGGGCCAATCTCAATAAGAATGTCAATAGTAAAGCAAAATGTCAATTGAGCATTTACAATGTGCCAGGCATTCTGCTAAGTATTTTAGGTGCTATGCTGAAGTTAGTTATCCTCCATTTAAAGAATAACTACCACTCAGTTTTTTTGAAGTTAGTTATCCTCCATTTAAAGAATAACTACCACTCAGTTTTTTTAAAGTAGAAATAAATTTTAAAATGACACAAAGGGAAAATTGATAGAAATGAATGTAAGGGTTAAAAATATAACTAATATTACCATAGTTTGAAAAAAGGCTATCCAAAGTACAGCCCATATGTCACGCATTTTTGTAGAGCCCACAACTAGAATGGTTTTTACATTTTAAATGGTTTGGAAAAAGTCAAAAGAACTTCGGAAAAAGTCAAAATTTTGTGACACATGAAAATTATATGAAATTCAATTTCAAAGTCTGCAAATAAAGTTTTACTGGAGCACAGCCATGCTCACTCTTTTTCATATTGTTTATGGCTATTTTCATGCTACAATGACAGAACTGAGTAGTGCTTTACCTGGCTGTCTGGCACACTGCCAGTTGTAGTGACATGGTTATAGGTGCACAGCATTTCAAGTGCCACACATATTGCCATACCACAACTTTTTATTTTTATTACCAGTACATACTCATCTTATCAAAATAAGGAAAGAAACTGGACTTAAAATGTCACACTTCTGAGGCACAGTAGAGTGCGGTTTTGGTTACTGAATTAAAAGCAAAGCATTGTGTTTATAATGTAATAATACTGTAGTTATGCTCAAAAGAATCCAATATACAGCAATATTACCAAAGGACTCATCATAGTATCCCCTGCCCACAGACAAGCAACAGTGAGAAAAAGTAGAAAATTTACAAAGAAGTATCTCATCATAGGAGAATTTCTTCACAAACAGAAAATAAACATGAGGTATGACCAAAGTAAGTTTCTGAGTGGCTCATTTGTTAGCCAAGCAAGGAAAGCCATTCACTGATGGTGAGTTAATTAAATCATGTTTGAAGATGAAGAAACGTGTCCACAGAAAACAAACTTAAGACTTTTGGCCATTGGGCAAGTACATTTGCTCAAAAAGTTGAGGACACTGGGAGCAACATTAATAGTTTATTTAAAAACGAGACAAAAAAAGGAAGATGATTTCAAGTGGTTTTCTGTGGTCAACAGATGTACACTGTTGAACTTTTTTTTTTTTTTTAATTTGAGGAGTCAATGCCAAGTTTGAAGCAACTGATGAATTAACCTCTATGAACAGTCTGTGTAAAACAACTTCAGGCAAGACTTTTCAAAGTTGAGAAAATGCTAATTCAGTACAACCTAAAGTAGAATCTGCTAAGACGTGCTACAACTGATTATGAGAATATATGTGGAGGGGGAAAAAGACAAATTTACAAAGCTTGTAAAAAGGTGTTAAAAAAAAAAACGTTAAGGTGTTCAAATCTATTACTTAAAACCAAATTAATTTAAAAATTTTAAATGTTTAAATATATTACTCAACCAACAGTTACCTTACAGAAAATATGTAAATGTATCATATGTTACTGAACCAAAAATGTCAAAGGTGAAATTTATTCACTCCTGTGAGTTTCACCACTTTCAGTTTTGTGAATTTTTGTCAAAAATAGAAGCTGAATATCCTGACTTTCCCTTCTATCCGAAAGTTCAAAAACTTAGCTTTGGTAAAAGCACTGAATTTTTTTTTTTTTTTTTTTTTTTTTAGCGCTATGTTGAGACTGAAAATTTTCTGAATGAGAACCACCACTGACCACTATTATCAAATTGAATGACTTTTTGAAATCAGCTTTTGTTTCAAATTTGACCATGTTTCTCAATGAACTGAACCTAAAATTACAAGGCATACAGTTACTATATGTGAAATTTTTACTGAAGTAAAGCTATTAATGTTGTTTGAATTATAAAGTAATGTCAAGGTGGGTTGTCAGGAATTTAAAAAAGAAATGAGATCTGTATTCCCACATAAATCTGAAGTAGATATATTTTCTGATCTCAGACTAAGTTCTAGTAAGGGTAAACAACTGTCCCAATTTTAGCATTTTGAGTCCCAAATCCTGGGAAACCACTCAGTCCCAGAATATCAGAACAACTGGCCTCCCTAATTCCAGCAACATTTTTCAGACCTAAATACAAATGCGAAGTAAATTTCCCTATTTCAAAATCCATCAACTGTGCAATTGAGGAGCTTCCCGGAACCAGCAATTGTAAATAATTAATCTGCAACGTAAGGGCATGCTAAAAGGCAAACATCAAGAGAAGAACTAACAGAATTCTACAAAATACGATGCTGCTCATAGACTGGTATCAGTATTTGGTAGTACATGCCTGTTTGAAAAGGCATTTTCAAAGGTGAAATATACAAAATATCAACAGAGATCAGCATTAACATTTGCAGTTGAGTTTGATAAGAGAAAACACTGGCTTTGAACCCCAATTAAGTTAAATGCTATCCCCACATTCCCATTAGATGTGTATCACACAAAATACTTAAATTTAAATTTTATCAATAAAAACTTATCGAACTTTCCTCTCTTGATATATAAGTACTTACATAATATCTTCAGTTTTGCCTCTTGGTCTGCAAAGCCTAAAATATTTACTGTCTGGCCCTTTACCTAAGGGGACCCCTCTTTGTGACTAAGACAAATATAGTTAAGAGATGGGGACTGTCAGAGTTGACGAGAAACTAAATGAAGTAATAACCACTGGCTTTTCAGAGAAAAATAAACAGCAGTGGTATATACTTAAAAGACTGTAACATACCAGAGTCAGAAGCAATCATTTCATTACATCAATCTCTTTAGATGTCCTTCTAGAATCTAGATCTTAAATCTTAACCCTTCTGCCATGGAAGTTAATTTTCCTTTACATGAAAAAATTGGCATGGATTCAAGGAAGATTGATAATGACTAACATGGTGAAACTCAGTGTCTGTTTTTAAAAGTTTTGAAAGGTTATTTAGCTCAAAAAATGTCAAGATTACAGACATAACAATTTCTATTTAAAATTACACAAAATACCCTGGGTTGTTTTTAAAGTCTAAGGAAGATTTAAAAAAAAAAAAAAAAACCAAAAACATAGTAGGTTTTTTTGTTTTTTGTCTTTAGTTTTGTTTAGTCATAAGAATAATTTATTGACTACTTGGGGAAGAGAGAATGTTGAACAAGTTTCTGAGAGAGACTTAACTTTTACATTCCTAGAGATCTTCAAGAGAATAACCACTGTAGGTTACTGTAGGATTCATACTCTTATCTACCTAAAGGCAAGAGCTATCTACTGTTTTAAAACAATTCAGATGTCCCATGAAAGTATTACAATCCAGATTTCACAGCATGATTCCGTATCATATTAGAAGTGTTATTCTGGGGCACCTGAGTGGCTCAGGTCTGAGTGGCTGAGACGCTTAATAGCGTCTGCCTTCAGCTCAGGTCATGACCCAGGGTCCTGGGATGGAGCCCCGAGCCCCTCAGGCTCCCTGCTCAACTGGAGGCCTGCTTCTCCCTTGCCCATTCCCCCTGCTTGTGTTCCCTCTCTTGCTCTCTCTCTCTGTCAAATAAATAAATAAATAAATAAATAAAATCTTCAGAAAAAAGGTGTTATACAATTTTTGAACTATATAGCTAAACAAAACTTCTCAAGTAATTCTGAGTTAATGACAGACACATAACATGTATTTTTATAGAAATATCATCATCATAAAGGCATTTCTTGGTGCTAAGACTACAGGGAGGAATATGGTAAGATGCTGCTGATAAGTTTTAGAAAATATAATCTACTTGGGAAGGTAGATTAAATAAATAAAGGAAGTAAATAAGAAGTTAACATAAGCATAGTGCCAAATGAGTGGTATATGCATCCGTGCACTAAATGCTATAAGAACAAAACATAACTGGTACTTAAAAATACCCACCAATTATACACAATTACGTGTTTCAAGGATGAGAATATGTAAATTAAGTCTACCTAATATCAATAATGAGAAATTAGACTATAGCACTATCACATACCTTTTCTCTTAGCCTAACGGCATATACATTTAAGCAAAGATGTCTCTTTTAAAAGCATCATTTGATCTACTAAACCAGAGCCAGCAGGTATGTTGTTGCTATGAGGACAAATAACCTACAACTGACTACAGTATTCTTTCCCATTCAGAAGGGGAAAAAAAAGGTCTGGTAAAAGTTCTCAACACAATTCTCTAGGTACCAACTAGAATTGGCACTTAGATGAAACTTACTTGCCATGCAAGTTTTAAGGTATCATTTTAAGAACAAAAGGAGCAATGTAGGCATAGTCTACTCATTTGGCTTCAGTGAAGATACTAGCCCTAAAGGTATGTATGAGAATCATTGGTACTTTCATACTTTTTGAGTTTTGGCTATTGCTGTCTCATGAGTTTTCAGTATTTCAACTTGTTTAAATTTGGATTAAGTATTTCTTTTTCTATTAAGGCTATTTATTAAAAGGTTCTGTTAATAATTTTCATGATGGGCCTTTATTAGATTTAAGATAATTAATGTTTTGATATTTTATTTTTAAAGGAGAAATGAGAGAAGACTGCACAGAACAGGTAAAACACTTCCTCTTAACATTTATTATTAGACAATTAAATTCCAAGAGAAAAGCATGGTATATGTGATTATTTTGAACTCAGAAAAAGATGCCTACTGGTATACATTAACTGGAAAACATTTTTCTAAATAACTATTCAGCTTTTCAGTATTTCAAGGTTATAATATTAGAATAGTTATTTTTGAAAAATAAAACTGTACATAATGGAGTATGTACAAATGAAATTATATATGTGAAATTTGCTTCATAATAATCAAGTGGAGAGAAAGGAGGAGGTATATACATGAATTCAAGTTATCAAGAGTTGATAACTGATGAAGGTGGGTGATGGGTAAAATAGCAGTTTACATATACCATTCTCTCTACTATGTTTGAAACTATCCAAAATTAAAAGTTTATTTTTTATATAAATTTTACTTATTTAACATACCGTACAATATTGGTTGCTGGAGTAGAATTCAGTGATTCATCACTTACATACAACACCCAGTGCTCGTCACAACAAGTGCCCTCTTTAATACCCATCACCCTTCTAGCCACCCCCCCCCAAGTCCCTCCATCAACCCTCAGTTTGTTCTCTATCATTAAGAGTTTCTTATGGCTTGTTTCCCTCTCTCCTTTTTTTCTTTTCCCCCTTCCCTTATGTTCATCTGTTTTCTGCCTTACATTTCACAGATGAGTGAGATCATATGGTATTTGTCTTTCTCTGACTGACTTACTTCACTTAGCATAATACACTTTAGCTCCATCCACATAGTTGCAAATGCCAAGATTTCACCAAAATTAAAAGTTTAAGAATAAAAGGTTTATAATAAAGACAAGGCTATCCAATTCATTTTTATTATTTTTATGTATAATTTGTATAAGTAATGCAGGTGGGGTCCCTCTCCATATTCTGCCATTAACATATCTAAGTTCATTTTGAGGAAGTATCCATACCCTATTATACCAATTTCAAAAAGGTTAGGTGTAAGTCAGAGAAGATTTCATAATTTTATTAAAAGTTCACAGTAGATTACCATAGTAACTAATATATTATGAAACTCTTCTTGGCTCACAGCCTTATAATAGGGAGTGGACTGGACTGGGGCCATGGGCCATAGGCCATAGTTTTCTGACCCCTGGTTTACAGTAATGAGTTGGTGGCCCAGCAACCTCCACACACCCAATAAAAGAGAGAGAGAGAGATTAAAATCTAAGAACTCATGGATTTTTAGATGCTTAATGTGTTTCAGTTCCCTGTAGTCATTATCAGTTTTGATGTACCAGTTGTCTCCCTTCATGTTGGCTCCTTTGTCCTTTTGATATGGACCAATTAGTCTTTTTTTTTTTTTTAAGATTTTTTATTTATTTATTTGACAGAGAGAGACAGGCAGCGAGAGAGGGAACACGAGCAGTGGGAGTGGGAGAGGAAGAAGCAGGCTCTCAGCGGAGGAGCCTGATGTGGGGCTCGATCCCAGAACGTGGGGATCACGCCCTGAGCCAAAGGCAGACACTTAACGACTGAACCACCCAGGCGCCCCATGGACCAATTAGTCTTTGACAGCTGCTTTACTTTTATGATGCAAATGTCCCAGACTCAAATATTCCTGCTTTAAATGTAGAACCTACTATTTCTCCATTTCTACTATTTTCTCTAAGGTTTTATATAAATTTTAGACTTTTTCAGTGAATACAAATAAAACTTTTTTTCTTTTAAAAATATGTAACTGATATTACCAATTTAAAAGTAAGATAAAAGAAGTTTTATTTCACTTCTTTGTGCTTTGTCTTGTAGCTCTTTAGTCTTATGCTAAAAATCTTGGCCCTTAAATATACTAACATTTTTTTTCTTTTAACTAAACATCACAACTGAAACTGCTTCCACTTAGTCACCAATGACCTCCAAATTGCCAAACCAATTATTACTATTTAACCCATCAGAACTTTCTATACTAACAATAAGAACTATGCTCTTCCTCTTGAAACATTCAGCTTCCATTACACCACACTCGATTAGTTCTTCTACTTTGCTATTTCATTTCTATTTCCTTCTATGGCTTTTTACTTGCCTTTAGCCTTTTTTTCTTTAACAATTCTATAATATTATCCCTTGATGTTTTTATCAACTCTCAGGAATCAGTAGCAGAGAGACGTAATTGCTGTATCCAGCCCAGACTCCATCCCAAGTTTCAGACTGATATATCCTATCCCTGAAGAGCCATTGCCAGACTGTTAGTTGTCCCTTCTGTGAAGTTCCATATAGCACCCTATGCTTCTCCTACTACCATAAATGTCACTTTTTATTATAGCTTCTGGTTTAATGGTCTCTCCCACTACACTGTAAGGTTCTTAAAGGAAACATTTGTGTCCCCTTTGCTCACCATCTTATTAGCAGCAGGTATGGAATTCTGTAGTCAATATTTGTCAAATACCGTTAAATACAAATGAATGAATAAATATCTCTTTGACTAGGTAATATCTGTTAAAAGAAAATTTCCACAGACAATTTACTCACCTAGTAAGCTTTTATTGAAATGATTCATGAATCAGGCAGCATCCAATCTGGTAGACAGAAAAGAAGTCCAGGGGCATTGGGCAGTTCAGTTAGTTAAGCCTCTGCCTTCAGCTCAGTCCCGCATTGGGCTCCCTGCAGCTTCTCCCTCTGCCTCTCTCTCTCAACAAATAAATAAAATCTTTAAAAAAAAAAAAGAAAAAAAAAAGGAGGGGGGAGTCCAAAAAACTGTACAAGAGTTTTTTTTTAATTATTTCAGAGAGAGAGAGAGAGAGAGAGAGAGAGAGAGCAGGAGTAGGGGGAGGGGCAGAGGGAGAGAATCTTCAAACAGACTTTCCTATGAGTGCAGAGCCTAACTTGGGGCTTAATCCCAGGACCCAAGAGATCACGACCTGAGCCAAAACCCAGTCGAACATTCAACTGAATGAGCCACCCAGGTGCCCCAAGGCAAGAGATATTTACAGCGCAAAATGAGCAGGAACAAGGAAGTTATACTTGGCATTTGCAAATTGGTTAAAGCAGGGTTACTTTCCGTATATGGAGCAAAGGGAAGTTTTGTAGCAGGGTTAGGTAACTTGTGTTAAGTAGGCAAGCACTAACTAGTTGACTTGCCTTCCTTTTCTGGGAGGGCCACACATAGAAACTTAGTTAAGTTCTGCTTTGCTGATGTGGGGTTTAGCATGAGTGATTTCATCTATGGTTACTTTAACATATCTGAAACATAACATATCCAAAACCAAACTCATTGTTTTACCCTCCAGACCCAAACCTGCTCCTTCCCTTATATGGTATTTGTCACTCTTGATTCCCTATAACCTACTCACAACTAATAAAACTAATCATCAAGTTCTATTGATTATTGCTCCTAAATATTTCTAGAGTTTAGCCCCCTGTAATTCAGGTTTTAATCATCTGCACCTGGAATACTCCTTCCTAATTAATATCCTCATCTTTAGCCTATCCCCACCACTGTCACCACTACCTCGAATCTCACCTCCACAAAGCTGTAAGAGTGTTCTACCTATCATTCCCCTGCCTAAAACGCCATAGGATAAAGTCTAAGCTCCTTATTATGGTATATAAAACTCTGTTACCTAATATGCCTTCCTCTCCAATTTCATCTCCTGCTACTGGCCACCCAAGAGTGTCTGAATCATTTCACTGTCATATAACCCTAACACCTGTATATCACTTTGGCATACTGAAGGTGTCAATAATTGTTGATTGTACCAAACTAGACCTATGGAGACTTAAGTACCTTACCATTAACACTATTTTTCCAACTTTTTATTATGCAAAATTTCAAATATACAAAAAAGTTGTAAGAATTGTTCAGTAAACATCCACATAACCACTTAGATTTTACAGTTATTGTTTCACAGTAATTTCTTTATCATGTACCTATCAACCAGTCCTATCAATCCATCTTATATTCTGATAAATTTAAAGTAGCAGACATCCATACACTTCACCCCTTTAAGCCACTTTAGCATGCATAGCATTAACTACAGTTTAATATTTGTTTACAATATTCCCCTCCCTCCCAAATATACATACGATGAAACACACAGATCTTAAGTATTCCATTATACTAGTGTGTCTGTGTGTTAAACATAACATATAGGGGCGCCCGGGTGGCTCAGTCAGTTAAACGGCCAACTCCTGATTTCGGCTCAGGTCATGATCTCAGGGTGGTGAGATCAAGCCCCACATCAGGCTATGTGCTCAGCAGGGAGTCCGTTTGAGATTTTCTCCCTCTCCCTTTGACCCTCCACCTACTTGTGTGCTCTCCCTAAAATAAATAAATAAATCTTAAAAAAAAAAAGTAACACATATTACACTCATATTATTATAGATTATCTGTCTGTCTATCTCCATCAATCCTCAGAGGACTTTTACCCAAACGCTTTTCTTAAAGTTCATATTCTGCTCAGGCCTAATGCTATTTTTGGGTTAAAGTAAGGAGTGGCACTATATTTAATCCTTGCTTATTTTAACCATAACTTAACTTTAGGCCTCATCAGAATATGGACTTCAATTCTAAGAAAATTCTTTGGGTAGAATCTGCTGGGTAATATATAGAGAGATTCAGGGTGTGAAGTTTTCTGATGCTTTGAATTAGCTGGCTGTCAAAACCTTTGTTACTACGGTAGCTACACTTTTCTCAAATAGTGCCTCTCTACAACTTGTCAAGAAAGTTTGTTCTTCAGATTTCCCTGTTCCTACTCTCTTTTGTGAAAAACCTGAAAAAGGGAATTATGTTCCATGTCTTAACTTGAAGTAACTACCATGTGAAGAACAATTATATTAGTCTTTCTGAAAACAAAAAAAATGCTGACAATTTTTACCCTGCAAGAAGGTAATTCCCCAGCTGCTTAAGTCCTCCTCATTTTTAAAGTTTATAGACCATCTTCACAGTTATCTTCCTAACCTCAGATGCTCTGCAATTTAGTAGACTGTTCTTTGATAGATATGGTACACTTTAAGAAGATTCTTACCTACTTTATCCAGGACTATTTTTAGAAACACATTTAAACAGATCTTAGCTGAGATACAGTAAAGAGTCAACCATAGCGAAGAAAAAAACAAATTAGAAAATTCATGAATGGTTAAAATGGCAAATTTTATGTAATGCATATTTCACCACAAAAAAATAAAACCACCAGAGGTGTGGCTGGCTCCTGGGAAAATTTTGGGAAGGATTTGTACTGACAAAAGCTGATGAAAAGAATTTGAGCTCTCCATTAAATTTTAATAGACAAATTTGAAAGAGGTTAACTTGGGCTTGCATGTTGGAATACATTCTAGGTATGGAGCATACGTATCTCTTGTTCCCTACCACTGATTTCAGTCATAGACAAATAGGTAATAAATCATATAGTCCTATTACCTATTGGCCTATACTACTCATACTGTCTGGAAAAATCTTAGACTTGGAATGCCAGAAACTCATTCTTTTAATGTGGAATTATGACAGATACACCAATCTGCTGTTTATATTGCTCTTTTGGCCCTTCTATCATCCAGAAAGGTTGATTCCAGCCAGAAGAGAGCAGTACAAATAGAACAGAGAGTGTATTTGTGTGTGTCTCTATATTGTCAATATGTAAATATTGGGGATATATATATACACACACACACATTTACATATACATTTATATGTAATATAAACGTATATACATACATACATATATTCATATACTTACATGTATATTTATATGTAATATATACATATATTTACATATAATATACATACATATGTATATATACATACATATTTACACATATCTATAAATATATTTACATGTTGACAATTATCCACTTTAATAAAGAGCATCTTATATAACTGAAGTTTAAGTATGCAATTTCTAAAAGTGATAAAAGTAGTGATTTTTGTGTTCATTGATACTACTATCATAAGGCTTATTAATCTACTTGATGGATAATATCTTCAAATATTTGTTGAGATATGATACGTGCTAAACTAGTCTCATACATCTTTCCTCCAAAGAAAAATTTTTAAAAAAAATTTTAAGTGTATCAACATATTACCTAAAGAGGAGAGTTAGATAAACTATTAGTAGAAAACAAAGTGCCAATACAGCCATAATACAGCGATCATTCTTCATAGATATAAACCAGTTTATCTTAGTATTTATGACCTATCTACTTTCTGAAAGATTTGGGGCAGAGTTCACAAAATTATTTTATATACAATACCTAAAACACAATTACACAAAGCAAAAATCAATTAAAACTTGCAAAGTAAGAGATGTTGTTGAGGGGCGCCTGGGTGGCACAGCGGTTAAGCGTCTGCCTTCAGCTCAGGGCGTGATCCCGGCGTTATGGGATCGAGCCCCACATCAGGCTCCTCTGCTATGAGCCTGCTTCTTCCTCTCCCACTCCCCCTGCTTGTGTTCCCTCTCCCGCTAGCTGTCTCTATCTCTGTCAAATAAATAAATAAAATCTTTAAAAAAAAAAAAAGAGATGTTGAATATCTGGGCTGTTACATACAAATTAAAACAGTTTAGCTCTGATTTTGGGGGGAGCAAGGCAAAAAAGAGAAATGGGTTTACTTTGAGACATACCATGGTATAACAGAAAGAATGCAGAACAGAGGGTCGCTGGAGGGGATGTTGATGGGGGTATGGGCTAACTGGGTGATGGGCAGTAAGAAGGGCACTTGATGTAATGAGCACTGAGTGTTATATGCAACTGATGAATCACTGAATTCTACCCCTGAAACAAATACTATACTATGTGTTAACTAAATTGAATTTAAGTAAAAAATTTTTAAAAAAAGAATGAATGCAGGATTAATAGGCAAACTATCTCAGTTCCAGTTTTGTTCCACTACTTCCTGAGAGCTACAACCTCTTTATACCTATTTCCTAAACTGTAAAATGGGAATAGTTATATTTAATAACATCACAGCACTGCTATGTCGAACTAGGTAATGTGAAAGCATTTTATAAACTCCAAAACACCATTCATTATTATTGTCTTTCCTGACTTAATAGTTTAAAGTATGCAAATAGTAAATTCAACTGGATGGAAATGTTTTTCCAGCACTGGATTCACACTAAAGAATGCCTGTGTTAGAAAATAAACATGTCTTCAAGTAGAGTTTTGAAAAAGAAATCCTATTCACAAAGATGTTTTCGTTATAAGCCTTCTATAAAAGCTGAAATTATACTGAATCACAATTCATTGAAGGCAGTTCTGTGGAAAGGTGAGAGATCAAGTTCCAAGTACATTCCTTTCTGATGGTTTACTTAACAGAGCTAGTTGGAAAATTAGATAGTTAGCTTATCTATTAGCCTGTCTCTCATAAGTATCAGAAGCCTCAAGCCAACCTTTGGCAACTGCTAGATTATAGTCAATTTAAGATTTCATTTTCTACAAAAAAGCATCGAGCACCACAACTCTGGAATACTGATTAAAAAGAAATCCCTGTATGATACCAAATATGCAAGAAGCAGAGTTAACAGTCAATAGTGAAACTTGAGTAACTGGACAACTTGACTGGACAAGAAAGCATCTCCTGGGGGCACATGGGTGGCTCAGTCACTTAAGCCTCTGACTCAGTTTCGGCTCAGGTTGTGATCTCACAGGTAGTGGGATCGAGCCCTGCATGGAGGTGGGGGCTGATCCATGCTCACTGGGGGATTTGCTTGAAGATTCTCTCCCTCTCTGTCTCCCCCTCCCCCATACACACATGTGCTCTCACTCTCTCTCTAAAATAAATACATAAATCTTTTAAAAAAGAGAGAGAAAGAGAAAAGAAAACAAAGCATCTCCTGTCACACAGGGGTGGGCTTCTGGCATGCCTGTAAACAAGAGCCTTTAAATGACAAGTAAAGACAATCATAGGAGTTAATCATGAAGTAGCCTGTAGAACACATGTTCCCTGTTACTAGATAAAAAAAGCTGTAGTGGAAAAAAAGCACTTCCCAGAGAAACAACTAAATTCTAATCCCAGTTCTGCCGCTAAATGAGTAATTTTGGATAAAGCATTTAACCTATATGAGTCTTGGTTTTCTCATCTGTAAAACGAAAGGAGTGAAAATTAGGAAACTTTCTTCTATCTCTAAAATAGTATACTTCTGGGATTTAGTTTCTGTTGAACCAAATCAGGAATGTTGAATGAGACCATGAGAGGAAACCTAATATAAAATAATGAGATGATCACTAAGTATTAAAAAAAAAAGTTATCTGTATTAATTGAGGAACAGGTCAAAATCCAGTTTGCAGCAAAGCAAAGCTTAACTTGTCTATAGAACAAGTTGTCTTGTGTACAGAATTTGTCTTATGGAAGTCTGTGTACATTTAAGAGAGTGACCTGCTATCACCCAACATTAGGTAACAGCAATAGGGTGTGGCTTAGAAAAATGCATATAACTATATGTTGAAATCAAATGAGGGTCTGGGGAAAACCCTTTTGCTGCAGCAAATTATTACAGGAATTAACATGTAACCATTCAGTCAAGGGTGAGCAAAATTTCAGCACATAAGATGAAGATCGTCCTCCAATGAAACCATACTTCCTATTACCAAACAAAATCACCTCTCCCAAACCAGGAAAGAAACAAAGCAAAACTACCAATTCTACAGTGCTTATCCAGAGGGCTAAAATTTCATAAGCTTTGCTCCAATAATTCTATTTCTGCAACTCTATACCAAGGAAATAATCCTGAACACAGAAAAACTTCATGCCTAATAATGTCTATCACACACACACAAAAGAAAGAAGGAATGTCTGTCACTGAGCTATTTAAAAAAAAAAAAAGAGGAAGTTAGGAACAATATAAATTTAACCAAAAAATAAGGAATAGTTAAATAAAGCTATAGAATTTAATGGAATAAAATTTTGCCATTAAAAACAAAGACTGTGCGAGCATTGAAAAAAAGTGTTCAAAGTGAGGCAAAATCCTCTAAAAATATAAAGAATTGTATATATAATATGATTTCAGATATATTTAAAAAAATAAATAAAACATGGGGGGGGAAGACTGGAAGCAAATACATGGTTAACCACAGTTTTATATGACTGGTGAGAATATGGGTAAATTTTTATACTTTCCTGTGTTCCAAATTCTATTTAATGAGTATACGTTATTTGAAATAATAAATGAGTATACAAAATACATTATCTCATTAGTCAAAATATTCCTCTAAGTTAAATAAGGTACAAGTCAATATTATTTAGCACAGAACACATTATCATGGAAATCCTGGAAATGCCCTAAAGTCTTTTTAAAATAGGCTGAATTTTTTTTTAAAGATTTTATTTATTTATTTGACAGAGAGAGCACAAGTGGCAGGGGGGGGGGGCAAGCAGAGGGAGAGGGAGCAGGCTCCTCACTGAGTGGGGTGCCCAATGTGGGGCTCAATCCCAGGACCCTGGGTCATGGCATGAGCCGAAGGTAGACGCTTAACTGACTGAGCCAACCAGACGCCCCAAAATAGGCTGAATTTTTAAGGAAACTCTTTAAAAACTTTTAAGTCTTGGGAGGTTTCTGAGAAGTTAATTCTGAGATTCCTACTTTTTAAAATGTAATTCTTAACATAAGACACTATATATACATTCAAGAATATGGCTGAACCAGATACTTCGAGTATGTAAAATCTGGCCTTCCAGCAACAATTATAACTGGATACTAGAAAAATAAAATAATTTACCTAGGATTTCTGCCAGTTAGTGAATAAGACCAAAAGCTAAATCCAGGTTTCTTGATGATCATTCTACTGATGTACAGAATAGATTTTTGATATAGTAGCTTATAAGCCAAGAATTAGAACTTACCTTTTTTAAAATGCTGGTGCTTTTGGTGCTTTTTGTTTTAAAATTCAAAGCTACCTAAAACCCCTGAACTTGCCAGCACACACACACATGCCTCAGGCGATATTAAATTACTCATTCTTCTTGTTACCTGTTTTTCCAGGTTGGGTTTTTCTTTCTTTTTAATTTTGTGTACATCAGGATCCACAGGCACATGTATAAATACATGTTTCCCCTACTTGCCAACCCCATACCTGTTTTCTTCTAGAAATGACAAATTTCTGAAAGGCTTCTCTTACTAAAAAAAACTTTCAAATATAATTAAGGAGTAACTTTAAATTTTTTACATAAGAAAAATGTCTCCAATTATGACGTTAGTTTAAGTACTAACCACCACTCCCACTCTTTACTTTCCCCCTTTACCGTTCAACTCTAAGTAGGTTATCTCCAAACTTTCAAAAATGTCCCCACTGTACTGTTTTCCAAATAATATCATTCACCTTTGGTGTTATGTTTAAACATCCTCCAATTTCAGAATCTTACCATAAAATTCTTAGTTTATCAATACTTAACGCGGTTGGGGGGGGTGAAAGAAAGGTAAAAAATGGGAAATGGATGAAGTCTTTGCATCTCTTTGCAGCTTTGTAAAATTTTATGAAGGTCTTAGAAAACCATGATCTTTTCTATGAAACATTACCTCAAGAGCCACTATCAAATACTTACTAAACACCAAAATGAAGAAATACATGCTGTATTGGACTTTTGAGAACAGACAGTATTGTAAAATCAAATAGGTAATAGGCGGAATCACAAATGACGACCCACAGTTTGCAACTTTTCACTGCAGAGCCTTCACGTTTCCAAATCTCAACTAACATCCTGTCCTTCCTCCTTTGCCTTTTATGCTTCATATGTTATTTCTCTTTACTGACTTTTATTAACACCGTATCAATATTTTAACAGTAAGAAAAATACATAGTTCTCTTATGTACGTATAGTTAGTGCATTTTATTTTGTTTCAATGTTTTCTGATATTTAAATTAAAATAAAGATATAAATATTGAGTCAGTTATGTTTACCCTCTATTTAAACATGATTTTAATTTTTTTTATTTGTTTATTTTCAGGAAATCAGAGATGGTGGTTCTCTCAGAATGGTTCACTTTGGCTTGGTGTAAACAATAAAAAACTTTCTTTTTACTTAAAAAAAGAAACAAAACCTTTATTTTTCACATCTAAACTTTGTCATGGCCTGATACAGATCTGAATCTCCTCGTACAGATTAAAAAGAGGAAAGACTGTATGAATTAGTTAAGAGAATATTCAGAATATTCTCAAAGTAAACTTTTACTAGTTTCAGAAACATGTAGCATAACAGCAGTGATCCTAAGTAAAAGTCCTTTATTTATTTTCAAAGTTTCTTAAATTGTGCAATAGGTGCTTAAAAAGTAAAATATTTAAACTTGGTTCTCCCAAGTATTTTAAAAATTTCTTCTGATCTTGTTTACATTATTAATATGCATTATGAATAAGATATTTATTAAGCAAAAATTTCTGCTCAGACCTATTGTTGGGAGACAATTTTCTACGGTTCTCTTGAATTATTGCTATGAGGCAAAGAATGTCCCTTGGAGCCAGATACCATCTCTGGAGCACCAGTCAGTCATGCCTACTGCCAGGCTGAAAAGTTTTCTTTTTTGGTAAAGATTTTATTGCTGAGTAATTACACCCAACTGGGGCTCAAACTTACAACCCCAAGATCAAGAGTCACATGCTCCACTGACCAAGCCAACCAAGCTCCCCACCCATTCAAAAAGATTTAAAGTTCCCTAAGCTCAGCGTTCCTACCCTTTACATAGCCCGTTGAGTGTATAGGTATCATCTGACCCTCTTTATATCACCCTGTGGGAATGGGCTTTGGAATCAATGCTCCCCACCAAAAGTTGACACTCCAGCTACTATTACTATGAGTAATAAACTATCTTTTGTTTCTGACTCTGGAGTCTCATGTCTTCTACCAGCATCAAACTGTTGCTTGGTAACTTCTTAGCTTACAAATAGGATAAAAATCTCAAACCCTTAACAGCTCTTGACACCCATTCATTAGCAGATAGCATATATTTTACAATAGTAAATGTCTATAATAATCAACATCTTTTTCAAATGTTGTACATGAAGTAAATTATATATTTAAATGTTATAGTTAAAAGTTAATTAGATTGGAGGCTTTTATACTTCAGATTTTTCTCCCTGCTTCCTATTCATCTGTACTTCTACCAGACGGTATGACGAAGAAAGGAAGTAAAACTCAAATTAGATTTTTCAGTTTGCTACTGCTCTGGAAAAGATTTAGTAATACATGGTATGTGAGCCATACTAAAAAGAGATGTAGAGTTACCAGCAAATTTTCATTTTACTATTCCCATCCTTCTTTATCACAATAATCAAAAGTTAACTAATGTTTTTAAAGACAAAATTGTATTGAGAAAGATATAGTTCTGTCAAGATTGCAAACATTTTCTCCAGATTTTCTAGTAAATAGTCATTAATCAAAAATACAAACCACATTTCCTGATCTACTATATCCTTTTATTCATTTCATCACTGTCTTCCACAACGATGTGAGAGACTGGTAGAAAAGTTCAGTTTTATTTCTAGGTCCTATGTGAGTAGACATAGTCTATGCTAAATCAATATAGTCAATGCAAAAAAGTAAAAATTTAAATGAGACATTAAGATAAAATATACATATAAAACTATTTTGTCCTATATAATAAGTCTGCCAGTTACCTAAATGAAAACTAAGCAAAACAATTTTAATTCCTAGATAAATTGCCCAATTTCCCTCCTTCACATGCCTCCGGAAAAATTAACTCAAATATATAGAAAACCAAGTTTAGACAGTAATAAGAATGTATCATACAAGAGATCCTTGACAACATCCATCTATAAATATTGTATTTTCCCAATGCTGTGAACCCGGGGATGTTTACTAATTAATTATTCCAATAAATTAATATTCCTACTCTGCTACCACCAGTTCTAAAGTGAGAATAGTGGCATAAACAAGAATAGCTAGGTAGCACCTGTGCACTGAGAGATTCAGTTTCTCATTCAGAGTGGATCTATGAGCTTTTCTGACTATTCTTCAAAAACGCTACTGAACTGTACACTTCAAACTGATTAAGATGTTAAATTTTAAGCTTGTGTATTTTATCACAGTTTTTAAAATATGCATATAACGGGGTGCCTGAGTGGCTCAGTCAGTTAAGTGTCCAACTCTTGATCTCAGCTCAAGTCTTGATCTCAGGGTCATGAGCTTAACATGGAGCCTACTTAAAAAAAAAAATTATATATATATATATGTGTGTGTGTGTGTGTGTATATATATACACACACACACAGGTTTAACTTATTATATGACCTTGAAGGCTCTGGAAGAAGTACACTGAGATTGGTTATCTTCTTAAGATAACTCCAAAAAAGAGCTAAATTTCAGATGTACCAAGATTTTTCTAAATTTTAATAACCTAGAAGTATAATCCTAATTAAATAACATCAATTTGCTTTTTTAAAAAGTCATGGGGATTAAAACACAATTCTTAAAAAACTCACATTTTGGAGACTTCGGGAAGATGGTGAAGTAGGAGAATCCTGAATTCACCTCCTTCCACAAACGCATCAAGGCTGCAACTACATATAGTGTAACTCACTCTGAAAATGACCAAAACACTTAACAGACTAGCTCTTCCACAGCTAAAGATGTAAAGAAAAAGCGACATCTAGAAGGGTAGAAGGGCCAGAGATGTGGCTGGGAATCAAAACCCTGGTGCAGTGACCCACAAGCAAGTGGGATATCAAAAGTGTAGAGGTCCTCCCTGAGGAGCAAGGGGACCATGCCCCACATTAGGTATATTCCTTACCCTGGGGATTTATGCTGGGAGGACAAGCCCCCATAATGTCTGGCTTTGAAAATCAGCAGGGCTTAACTACAGGAGCTTTGAAAATGAGCAGACCTTGACTCCAGAAGAACCAGAGGGCTATAAAACTGAGATTCCACTCTTAAAAGAACCAGTACACTATAGCATTCACTCCAACACCCAGCAGATGGGCAAGTGTTCAAAAAGCACCTGGGCCCTACATGAAGGAAATTTTTTACTAACTGTAGGGCATGTGCCAGAGGGGCAGGAATCAGTAGGAACTTTCCTGGGAATGGAATTGATGATGAGCACCATTATTCTTGACCCCCTTCAGCCTACCTAGCCTAACACTGGTGGAAGACAGTACTGACAATCTCTATCTAACTTGCTAGCAGTGCTTACCCAGCCCCAACATTCCCCCCAAAGACCCACCCTACCCTATCCACCCACCTCAACAGGCACCCCTCCAAAGTGTCTTCTGCCCCAGTAAGGGGGGCCAGCACCACCCACAAGCAAGTCCACAACAGTTAGAGCAGAGCCTGTCAGCCAGCTGTGCTAGAGGCTAATCCCACCAAGCAGCACCCCCTCAGCAGCAGCTGCCAGGCCTCTCCACCATCTGTGCCAGGGAATAGCCCTGCTCACCAGTGTGCTGACAGTAGTCATACCCAGTCACTGCAGTGAGTGAGTCTAGCAGCCAGCCCCCAGACCCACCACCAAAATGCCCATAAAACTTGTGGCTCAGTCATAACAGGACGATGCATGCAGCTCACATAGGAGACATTCTTGAAGCACCTGGTTCTGGTGACCAGTGGGTTACACTATTGGGCCCCCCAGACACCTTGTACACAAGGCCACTATTTTCAAGGCCAGGAGACATAGCTGACCTACCAAATACACAGAAACAAACACAGAGAGTCAGACAAAATTAAAAGAAGAACAGTCTAAACAATAGAACAGGACAAACCCCAGAAAAAGAAATGAACAAAATGTACACAGGCAATCTACTGATAACAAGTTCAAAGTAGTGTTCATAAAGATGCTCACCAGGTCTGAGAGAAGAGTGGATGAACTCAGTGAGAATATCAACAGACATAAAATACTAAAAAAAACAATAAGAGCTGAAGAATACAGTAACCATAATGAAAAACACACTAGAGGAACTGAAAGCAGATAGAGAATGCATAAGACTAGATTAACAATCTGGAATACAGAGTTGTGAACACTATCCAAGATGAACAGCAAAAAGAGAAAAGAATTTTAAAAATGAAGATAGGTTAAGCAACCTCTGAGACAACATCAAGCATACTAACATTCACATTATATGGGTCCCAGAGAAGAAAGAGGAAAAGTGGTAGAAATGTTATTTGAAGAAACAGTAGATGAAAACTTCCCTAACCTGGGGAAGGGAACAAACATCTAGGTCCAGGAAACACAGAGACCTAAACAAGATGAACCAAGAAGGCCCACACTAAAACACATCCTTCCACGAACGCATTAAAATGGTAAAAATTAAGAAAAGGAGAGAATCTAAAAGCAGTGAGAGAAAAGCAATTAGTTACATACAAGGGATACCTCATAAGGCTTTCAGCTGATATCTCAGCAGAAATTTTTCAGGCCAGAGAAGAGTGGCATGATATATTCAAAATGCTACAGGAAAAAACTAACAACCAAGAATACTCTACCTGGCAAGTTTATCATTCAGAATTGAAGGAGCATTGAATATAGCATTTCCCAGACAAACAAAAGTTAAAGAAGTTCATCACCACTAAGCCGTACAAAAAATGTTAAAGAGCCTTCTTTTTTTTTTTTTAAGATTTTATTTATTTATTAGAGAGAGAGACAGGCAATGAGAGAGGGAACACAAGCAGGGGGAGTGGGAGAGGAAGAAACAGGCTCCCAGCAGAGAAGGGAGCCTGATGCGGGGCTCGATCCCAGGACTCTGGGATCACGCCCCAAGGTGAAGGCAGACGCATAACAACTGAGCCACCCAGGCGCCCCAAGAGCCTTCTTTAAGCAGAAAAGGAAAGGCCATAACTAAAAGTAAGAACATTATGAAAGGAAAAATATCTCACTAATAAAAGCAAACATATAATAAACATAGCAATCAATCACTTATAATGCTAGTACAAAATTTAAGAGACAAAGGTAGTAAAATCAATTACATCTACAAAAATTAGTTGAGACGTGCAAAATAAAAAGCTATAATTAGGACATAATACACCTAAAACGTGGAAGGGGGAGTAAAAATGTAGTGCTTTTAGGATGTGTTCAAACATGGGTAACCATCAACTTAAAATGGACTACTATATACATAGGAGGTTATATATGAACATCACAGTAACCATGACCAAAAACCTGTAGCAGATACACAAGAAAATATAGAGAAAGAAAGCCAAGCATAACACTAAAGCCATCAAACCACAAAGAAAGAGAGCAAAAGAAGAAAGAACAAAGAACTACAAAAACAACCAGAACACATTTAACAAAATGGCAATAAGTTCATAACTATCAGTGATCATTTTAAATGTAAATGGACTAAGGGCTCCAATCAAAAGAAATAAAGAGACTGACTGGATTAATAGAAATTTAAAAAGACTAATCTATATGCTGTCTACAAAACACTCACTGTATTTTTTTTTAAGTAGGTTCTTTGCCCAGCATGAAGTTCAATATTGAGCTTGAACTCACCAACTCACCACCCTGAGATTTGCTAAGCAAAGATCAAGAGTTGAATGAGCCACCTAGGAGCCCCAAGAGACTCACTCTAGATCAAAAGATGCATATAAACTGAAAGCAAAGGAATGAAAAGAGATACACTATGCAAATGGAAGAAAACAGAATAAAGGCCTTATATGAAAAACCCACGGCCAACATTATACTCAATGGGAAAAACTGAGAACTTTTCCCATAAAGTCAGGAACAAGATAAGAAAGTCCACTGTCACCACTTTTATTCAACATAGTACTAGAAGCCCTAGTCACAATGATTACACAACATAAAGAAAGAAAAGGCATCCCAATTTGGTAAAGAAGAAGTAAAATTCTACTTACATATGACATGAGACTATATATATAAAACCCTAAAAAGGGGTGCCTGGGTGGCGCAGCCGTTAAGCGTCTGCCTTCGGCTCAGGTCATGATCCCAGTGTCCCCGATAGAGCCCCACATTGGGCTCCCTGCTTGGCGGGAAGCCTGCTTCTCCCTCTCACACTCTCCTTGCTTGTGTTCCCTCTCTCGCTCTGTCAAATAAATAAAATCTTTAAAAAAAAAAAAAAAAAGAAAAGAAAACCCTAAAGACTCCATCAAAAAACTGCTAGAATAATAAACTAATTTGGTAGAGTTGCAGGATACTAAATCAACATATAAAAATCTGTTGCATTCCTATATAATAATAATGAAGCAGCAGAAAGTGAAATTAAGAAAACAATCCCATTTACAATTACACCAAAAACAGTATCTTAAAGAGGTGAAAGACCTGTTCTCTGAAAACTATAAAACACCAATGAAAGAAATTAAAGAAGACACCCTCCTAAAAAGAAAAAGACATTTCATGCTCATGGGTTGGAAGAACAAATATTGCTAAGATGGCTATACCACCCAAAACTATTTACAGAATGCAATTCCTATCAAAATACCAGTAATATTTTTCACAGAACTAGAACAAACAATCCTAAAATCTGTATAGAACCACAAAAGATCCTAAATACCTAAAGCAATCTTAAAAAAGAAAAACCAGAGGTAGCACAATTCCAGATTCCAAGTTATATTACAAAGTGGTAGCAATTAAAACAGTGTGGTACTGGCATAAAAACAGACACACAGATCAATGGGATAGAATTTTTAAAAAACTCAGGGGCGCCTGGGTGGCACAGTGGTTAAGCGTCTGCCTTCCGCTCAGGGCGTGATCCCGGCGTTATGGGATCGAGCCCCACATCAGGCTCCTCCGCTAGGAGCCTGCTTCTTCCTCTCCCACTCCCCCTGCTTGTGTTCCCTCTCTCGCTAGCTGTCTCTATCTCTGTTGAATAAATAAATAAATAAAATCTTAAAAAAAAAAAAAAGAATTTTTAAAAAACTCAAAAATAAACCCACAATTATATAGTTAATTGACAAAGGAGGAGTGAGTATAAAATGGGAAAAAGTCTCTTCAACAAATGGTGTTGGGAAAACTGGACAGCAACATGAAAAGAATGAAACTGAACCACTTTCTTCTACTATACACAAAAATAAACTCAAAATGGATTAAGGACAAATATGAGACTGAAACCATAAAAATTCTTGAAAAGAGCACAGGCAGTAATTTCTCTGACATCAGCCATAGCAACATCTTTTAAGATCTGTCTCCTGAGACAAGGAAAATAAAATAAAAAATAAACAATTGGGACTTCATCAAAATAAAAAGTTTCTGCACAGTGAAGGAAACAAAATGAAAAGGTAACCTAATAAATAGAAGTTATCTGCAAATGACATATCCAATAAAGGATTAGTATCGAAAATATCTAAAGAACTGATACAACTCAACACTCCAAAAACAAATAATCCAATTTAAAAGTGGGCAGAAGACATAAACAGACATTTCTCCAAAGAAGACATACAGATGACCAGCAGACACATGAAAAGATGCTCAACATCACTCATCATAAAGGAAGTGCAAATAAAACCACTATGAGATATCGTCTCACACTTGTCAGAATGGCTAAAATCAAAAGTAATAGAAACAAAAAGTGTTGGCAAGGATGTGGAGGAAAAGGAACCCTCATGTACTGTTGGCAGTAAGGCAAATTGGGGCAGCCATTGTGGAAAACAGCATTGAGTTTCCTTAAAAAGTCAAAAATAGAACTACCCTATGATCCAGGAATCACACTACTGGGTATTTACCCCCAAAATACAAAAACACTAACTCAAAGGGATACATGCACCCCCGTTTATTGCTGAAGTATTTAAAATAGCCAAACTAGGGGCGCCTGGGTGGCACAGTCAGTTAAGTATCTGACTTAGTTTTGGCTACAGTCGTGACCTCAGGGTGGTGAGACTGAGCCCCACATCAGGCTCTGTTCTCAGCGTGGAGTCTGCTTCAGATTCTCTCTCCCTCACCTTCTGCCCTTCCCCCTCATGCTCACGCTCTCTCTTTCTAAAATAAATAAATATATCTTTTAAAAAATTTTTAAATAAAACAGCCAAACTCTGGAAGTAGCCCAAGTGTCCACTGATAGATTAATGGATAAAGAAGAGGTGATACACATACACACACACACAGGAATATTACTCAGTCATCAAAAAGAATGAAATCTTGCCAATTGCAATGACACAGACACAGCTAAGGAGTATAATGCTAAGTGAAAAAAGTCAGAGAAAGACAAATACCATATGACCTCATGCATATGTGGAATTTAAGAAACAAAACAGATAAACATAGAGGAAGGGGCAAAAAAGAGGGAAGCAAACCATAAGAGACCCTTAATTATAGACAACAAACTGAGGGTTGCTAGAGGGGAACTGGGTGGGGGGGATGGGCTAAATGGGTGATGGATATTAAGGAGGACACTTGTAATGAGCACTAGGTATTATATTTAAGTGATGAATCACTAAATTCTATTCCTGAAACCAATATTACCCTATACATTAACTAACTAGAATTTAAATAAAAACTTGAACAAAACAAATGAGCAAAGAAAAAAAAAAAAGACAAACCAAGAGACTCTTAACTACAAACAGATAGATGGTTACCAGAGGGGAGATTGGTGGGGGAATAGGGGAAATAGGGGATGGGAATTAAAGAGTATATTTACCATGATGAAAAAAAAAAAAAACTATAAGACAGTGATGAAAGAACTAAAGATGACACAAAGAAATGGAAAAATATTCCATGCTCATGGATTAAAAGAATAATATTGTTAAAATGTCCATATTACCCAAAGGAATCTGCAGATTCAATGCAATCCCCATCAAAATATCAATAGTATTTTTTATAGAACTAGAGCAAATAATCCTGAAATTTGTATGGAACCACAAAAGATCCCAGATAGCAAAAACAATCTCAAGAAGGAAGAATAAAGCTGGAGGTATCATAATCCCAGATTTCAAACTACACTACAAAGCTATACAACTATGCTATGGTAATCAAAACAAAATGGTACTGGCACAAAAACAGAAACACAGATTAATGGAAGAGAATAAAGAGCCCAGAAATAAACCCACATTTATATAGTCAATCTATGACAAAGGAGGCAAAGGCAAAAAATAGACAATGAGAAAAAGACAATCTCCTTAATAAATGGTAGTGGGAAAACTGGACATTTACATGCAAAAGAATGAAACTGGACCACATTCTTACACCATATACAAAAATAAACTCAAAACAGATTAAAGACCTAAATATGAGACCCAAAACCATAAAACTCCTAGAAGAAAACATGTGCAGTAAACTCGTGGACATTTGTCTTAGCAATATTTTGGGATCTGACCCCTCAGACATGGACAACAAAAGCAAAATAAATAATTTTTAAAAAAAAAAGCAAAAATAGGGGCACCTGGGTGGCTCAGTTGGTTAAGGACCTGACACTTGATTTTGGCTCAGGTCATGGTCTCAGGGTCGTGAGAGCAAGCCTTCTTGTCAGGCTCCACATGGGTGCAGAACCTGCTTGGGATTCTCTCTCTCCCTCCACCCCTCCTTGCTTGCTCTCTCTCAAAAAAAAAAAAAAAAAAAAAAAAAGGCAAAAAATAAATAACTGGGACTACACCAAACTAAATAGCTTTTACACAGTGAAGGAAACCAGCAAAATGAAAAGGCAACCTACTGAATGGGAGAAGAGATTTGCAAATGATATATCCAATAAAAAGATAATATCCAGGGTGCCTGGGTGGCTCAGTTGTTAAGCGTCTGCCTTCAGCTCAGGTCATGATCCCAGGTCCTGGGATTGAGCCCCACGTCAGGTTCCCTGCTCAGTGGGGAGCCTGCTTCTCCCTCTGCCACTCCCCCTATTTGTGTTCCCTCTCTCGCTGTCTCTCTCCGTCAAATAAATAAAGAAAATCTTTAAAAAAAAGAGATAATATCCAAAATATATAAAGAACTCAGAAAACAACACCAAAAAAAATGAACAACCCAATTTAAAAAATGGGCAGAGATTATCTGAATTAACATTTTCCCAAAGACATAGAGATGGAACAGACATATGAAAAGATGGCTCAACATCATTAATCATCAGGAAAACAGAAATCAAAACCACAATGAGATATCATGTCACATCAGTAGGGATAGCTATTATCAAAACGACAAGAAATAAGTATTAGCAAGGAGGGGGGAAAAAGAGAACCCTCGTGCACTATTGGTGAGAACGTAAACTGGTGCAGCCACTATGGAAAACAGTATGGAGGATTCGTCAAAAAATTGAGAACAGAAATACCATATGATCCAGTAATTCTACTTCTGGGTATTTACCTGAAGAAAACAAAAACATTAACTTAAAAAGATTCACCCCTATGTTTATGGGGCACTATTTGTAATTGCCAAGCTACAGAAGCAACCTAAGTATCCATAGATAGATGAATGAATAAAGAAGATATTTACACAAAGGAGTATTACTCAGCCACAAAAAAGAATGAAATCTTGCCATTTGTGACACGGATGGACCTAGAGGGTATTATGCTAAGTGAGATAAGGCAGATGGAGAATGAGAAATACCAAATGATTCATTATATGTGCCATCTAAAAAATACATGAAAAAACAATTTTTGAAAAAGCTGACTCATAAATACAGAAAACAAATTGGTGATTGCTAGAGGGGCGAGGTGTGGGAAGATGAGCAAAACAGTTATAAGTCACAGGGATGAAATGTGCAGCATAGAAAATACAATCAATAATATTGTAATAACTGTGTGTGGTGACAGATGGTAACTACACTGACAGCGAGTGTTCCGTAATGTATATAAATGTCAAATCACTATGTTACACATCTGAAACTGATGTAACATCGTATGTGAACTGTATATACTTACAACAAAATATTTTTTAAAATAAAGGGGCACCTGGCTGGTTTAACCTGTAGAGCACGCAATTCTCACTCTCAGGGTCGTGAGTTCAAGCCCCACATTGACCGTGTAGCCTACTTAAAAAACTAAAAATAAACTAAAAAATAAAAATTCCAGATTTAATTTTGCTCTGGTAAAAATCTACTTTGATATTCTACTTCCATTCTCAAAGGAAACAAACAGTATTCTTTAATTCTCTCACAATTTTTTATTTTTAAGAGAGGGAGATGAGAGGGGCGGAGAGAGAGAAGGAGAGAGAATCTTAAGCAGGCTCCATGCTCAGCATTAGCCTGACACAGGGCTTGATGTCACGACCCTGAGACCATGACCTGAGCCAAAAATCAAGAGTTGGATGTTTAGCCAACTGAGCCACCCAGGCACCCCACCCTCACAACTATTCTAACATATACTACACACAAATATTTTCATGAGTTATATAAGTTTCTTAAAACTTTTCGTATAAGTTAGCTCTATGCCCAATGCAGGGCTTACACTCATGACGCCAAGATTAAGGGTCACATGCTCTACAAACTGAGCCAGCCAGGTGCCCTTAAAACTTTTATTTTTTATTTGTATTTTTATTTTATTTATTTATTTATTTATTTATTTATTTATTTATTTATTTATTATTTATTCAGCTCAGGGCGTGATCCCGGCGTTATGGGATCGAGCCCCACATCAGGCTCCTCTGCTATGAGCCTGCTTCTTCCTCTCCCACTCCCCCTGCTTGTGTTCCCTCTCTTGCTGGCTGTCTCTATCTCTGTCGAATAAATAAATAAAATCTTTAAAAAAAAAAACTTTTATTTTTTATTTTTATTTTATTTATTTATTTATTAAGCAGGCTCTTATTTATTTATTTTTAAGCAGGCTCCCTGCCCAGCACGGAGCCCAACACGGAGCCTGAACTGACAACACTGAAATGAAGAACTGAGCTGAGATCAAGGGTTGGATTCTTAACAGACTGAGCCACCCAGCTGCCCCAAAACTTTTATTTTTTTTTAAGGATTTATTAAAACAATTTTATTTAGGGGCACCTTGGTGGCTGTCAATTAAGTGTCTGCTTTTGGTTCAGGTCATGATCCTAGGGTCCTGGGATCAAGTCTCGCATTGAGCTCCTTGCTCGGCAGGGAGCCTGCTTCTCCCTCTGCCTGCTGCTCCCCCTGCTCGTTCTCTTCCTCTCTCAAATAAATGAAATCTTTTAAAAAAATAAAACAATTTTATTTAAAGTCAGTATTTCTACTATCACTCAACTATTTACATAAAATGATAGTTACAAATCATTTTCAGACCATCTCCTGTTAGGAAAAAAGTATGATTGATTTAAATTTCCTTTAAATATTTTTTAAATATATGTACATTAATTACAAACTACAATCCTCACACTACAACAGCTATCTTTTTTTTTCATGGTCCATTTTAATATTCATTTATATGCATTTAGTTTTTACCTGTTTCATTCAAAAATATAAACAAGTGGAGCAATGTTTTTATAGATTTAACTATTTTGTTTAAAAGCAAATTCATACTTGTATAAGGAGCTGAAGTTCTAAATAATATCAACTTTCTTGTAAAAATTTTTTAAAATATCCTTACCAAGTGAGTTACCTCAATAAAACACGAAAATCCAAATAGAATATTTAATGGCACTATTTCACCCTATAAACCATTAGAGACACCTTTTCCATGAATGTGTATGGAAGTCTAAGAAAAATATGTTTATGAGATTTATTTAAGTTTGGAGAATTATACAACAACTAGTCAAGAAGTGTAGAATTCATCCTACATAAAATAATTTATCCATTGAGCTTTTTTGCTGAATTGCAGCCATTTCTGTCAGTTCAAATGACGATCTATATATGAGAGTAATCTGACACAAGACAGTAAAGCTTAATCCTTCACTATATCATAATCTATTTATTCTGCATGTTAAGAGGATTTCAGATTTAAAAATTATACAGGAAGTGATGCCAGAAATGTACACAGAATAAGATTTTCCTAAAATATTAGATTTTAGTGTCTATATAACATGAATAGACTATTTAAAAATGTCAAAAATGTCAAAAAATGTCTAAGGTAACATAAATGACTTATTTTAAAATGTCAAATGTCATTTCGTTTTTAAGAGGTAGAATTAAAGTCTTCATTTGATAACATTTTATAGAAAAGAAATTAAATCTAAATTCAGAAATTTACTGAAGGGGGACTAGCCAGACGTCAGCGTGTTCTCATTTTACGTCACGTAATGAGGTTACCACTATCAAGAAAGGAGAAATGTGCTCACATAATTCACAAGAAGAGTAAAAGGCACTGTCAGACTAAAAGGAGATCCCTTGCTTTACTCTGTAATTATTCACATTATATATATTTAAAAAATTACTCATGACATATACAAGAGATGCCACTAATTTCTTCTTTGAAAACCTGTCCTGCTCATAACCCTGGAAGGGACAGACCCCTTGTGCCACTTTACCCTGTCCCTTCACTCCCAACCCTACCTCTAGAACACAACTAATTGAAGCAATCTGTTATTCTCTCCTGGGAATTTGGAATCAGAAGATGGGACACTTAATTGTGGGATGAAGAGCTAGAAGTCATGTGGAGTATAGGTCTTGGGCTATCATTTTGAAATGGTCATAAGGCCATATGCAAGTAAATATGTGAGCAGGAAAGTCAGTTTATAATGAATAAGAAGAGAGAAGCAAACATGCAGAGAAATGTCAACAAGCCAGCTGGTTCCAGAGAGCTGTTTCCTGGAAGCTGCCAGCAATTGAACGAAATGAAATGCCCTTTAAGATATCAGCTCTTTCCAAGAGAGTTTTACTTGAACCTTTTTGAATGCTTTCTGCTTTCATAAACAAACATTCCTTGATTATGACAATGATTCAGAAAACATTTCATACACAGGGTTTTACAAAATAATTAAGGACTTCCAAAAACAAGACAGAATGAAGAAACAAACTCCAATTTCCTTTAAATATCTGAGAACTACTGCTTTTGCAAATATGAATAGCATGAGAGAAATGACACCATTAAATAGATATTGCCCTTTATCCCTCAAAAATCTGCAGTAAAGGGGCACCTGGTTGGCTCAGTCAGTGAAGCATGCAACTTTTGATCTTGGGGTTGTGAGTTTGAGCCCCACATTGGGCGTCAAACTTACTTTTTTAAAAAAATCTGCAGTAAAGCACTCAAGCTGCGAAACTTCCTCAACCCAGAACCTGTTAACATCTTACAGGACGTTAATATCTAGATTTAATTTGAATATCTACCTACCTTCTCCATATTTGTGTGATTTTTTTCAGTCTCTTAATCTTAGACTATTTTATTCTTTGTATCACTTGAACATATTTTATCATTTTGTTATTTATACTTTCTGCTTGTTCTAAATTGGTCTTAGTTTATATTACTGTCTTAATATTTTTGCTATCTTACCACTTTAAACTCTTATTTTTATCCTCTTACTTAATACTTCCTAAATTTGCATTCAAGTGTTTATTTTATCCATATTAGATGACTCTTTTATTTTTTTTTACTTATTTATTTTTAGGTAAGCTCTATGCCCAACGTGGGGCTTGAACTCACCACCCTGAGAGCAAGAGATATATGCTCTACCAACTAAGCCAGCCAGGTACCCCCGGATTAGATACCTTTTAATGTTATTTATTTTTACTGTGAATTTAAACTATATATTATAGAATGTTTTTTAAAATACATAGAGTTTTTAAGGAATAAAATTTGAAACTTCTATTTCTTTTTACTCTCCTTTTCTGTAAATAGAGGCATACCTCATTTTATTGCACTTTGCTTTACTGGATTTCAAAGAAATTATGGGTGGTTTGGTTTTGTTTTGTTTTTGTTTTTGTTTTTACAAACTGAAGGTTTGTGGCAACCCTGCATTGAGTAAGTCATTTATTTTTCCAACAGCAGTCATTGCTTGCTTCATGTCTCTGTGTCATATTCTGATAACTCTTCCAATATTTCAAACTTTGTTATTATTACTATATTTGTTATGATGATCTATCATCAGTGATCTTTGATGTTACTATTGTAATTGCCTTGGGGCACCACAAACTGAACCCACACAAGATGACGAACTTAATAAATGTTCTGTGAGTTCTGACTGCTCTACCAATAAGCCATTCCTCTGTCTCTCTCCCTCTCTTTGGATCTCCCTATTACCTATTGGAGCACAGCAAGACTAAAATTAAGCCAATCAGTAATCCTACAATAGCCTCGAAGTGTTCAAGTAAAACAAGGAGTGGCAGGTCTCTCACTATAAATCAGAAGCTAGAAATGATTAAGCTTAGTAAAGATGGCATGTCAAAAGCTGAGACAGGCCAAAATCTAGGCCTCTCGCACCTAACAGCCACATTGTGAACGCAAAGGAAAAGTCCTTGAAGGAAATGGAAAGTGCTACGACAGTGATCATATGAACAGTAAGAAAGTGAAACAGCCGTATTTATTGCTGATATGGATAAAGTCTTAGTGGGCTGGATAGAAGATTAAATCAACCACAACATTCCCTTAAGCCAAAACCTAATCCGGAGCAAGGCCCTAACTCTTCAATTTTATGAAGGCTCAGAGAAGTGAGGAAGCTGCATAAGAAAAGTTTGAAGCTAGCAGAAATTGGCTCATGTGTTTAAGGAAAGAAGCCATCTCCATAACATAAAAGTGTAAAGTGAAGCAGCAGATGCTGATGTAGAAGTTGCAGTAAGTTATCCAGAAGATCTAGCTAAGATCATTAATGAAAGTGGCTGCACTAAAAAAACAGACTGCCAATGTAGATAAAACAACCTTCTACCGGAAGAAGGTGCCATCTAGGACTTTCATAGCTAGAAGGAAAGCCAATGCCTGGCTTCAAAGGACAGGCTCTCTTTTTAGGGGCTAATGCAGCTGGTGACTTGAAGTTGAAGCCAATGCCCACTTACCATTCCCAAAATCCTCGAACTAGAATTATGCCAGATCTGCTCTGCCTGTGCTCTAGAAACGGAACAACAAAGCCTGTTTGAATGATTGCACATCTGTTTACAACATAGTTTACTGAATATTTTGAGATTACTGCTCAGAAAAAGAGATTCCTCTGAAAATGTTACTGTTCATTGCCAAGGCACCTGAGCTCTGATAGAGATGCAAAATGAGGTTTCTGTGTTTCACGCCTGCTAGCACAACATCTAATCTGTAGTCCAAGGATCAGTGAGTCATTTCTACTTTCAAGTCTTATTACTAAAGAAATGAATTTCATAAGTTGCCATAGATACTGATTCCTCTGATGGATCTGGGCAAAGGAAACTGAAACCTTCTGGAAAGCATTCACCATTCTAGATGCCATTTAGAAATTCATGATTCATGGGAAGAGGACAACATGAACAGGAGTTTGGAAGAAGTTGATTCCAACCTTCATGGATGACTTTGAGGAGTTCAAGACATCAGTGGAGGAAAAAACTGCAGATGTGGTGAAAACAGAAAGAGAACTAGAACTAGATACAGAGCCTGAAGATGGGACTAAATTTCTGTGACTGAATCTCATGATGAAACTTAAATAGATTAGGAAAGTTTCTTATGTATGAAGAAAGTGGTTTCTTGAGTTGGAACCTATTCCTGGTGAAGATGCTGTGAAGACTGTTGATATGACAGTGAAGGAGTTAGGACATTATATAAACTTAGCTAATAAAGCAGTGGCAGGGTATGAGAGGATGGATGCTGATTTTGAAAGAAGTTCTGTTACTGCTGGTAAGATGCTATCAAATAGCATCCCACGGTACAGAGAAATCATTCGTGAAAGCAAGAGTCTACTGATGTGGCAAACTTCACTGTTGTCTTATTTTAAGAAATTGCCGAAGCCACCTGAACCTTCAGCAACCACCACCCTGATAAGTCAGCAGCCATCAATACCAAGGCAAGACTCTACCACCGAAGATCCCAAGTCAGTGAAAACTCAGATGATGCTTAGCATTTTTTAGCAATAAAGTATTTTTAAATTAAGGTATGTGTATTTTTAGTATATGTAAAATACTATTGTACATTAACAGACTATACTATAGTGTAAACATAACCTTTATACACTTGGGAAACCAAAAAATTCATTTGATTCACTTTATTGCAGTGGTTTAGAACCGAACCTGCAACATCTCTGAGGTATGTCTGTATGTTACAAAACTGGGATCACAGAACATATATAGTTTAGGGTCCTGTTTTTTTTTTTTTTTTTTTTTTTTTAGTTGAGTATATTGCAATTACACTTTACCACTCAGCTGTTGATCAGCATTTAGGTAAGTTTCATTTTAGGGTTTACATTAACATTGACATATTTACATTATTTTTAGATACCTATTTCTGGGTATTTCCTTAAATCAAATTCCTAGAGTTGGAATGCTATGTGAAAAAAAATAAATGTTTTTAAGAATTTTAAAACATATCACATTGTTTTCCACACAGTTTAACACACATTCTCAGGAAACATGTTTGAAAATGATTTTTTTACTGCATCCTCAATAAATTTTCATTTTTCTTTGTTAATTTGATAGATTGTTTCAGTGCACTGCTTTTATTTTGAACAATTTTTAAAATATGTATGAGCATTTCATTTATTCTTTCATAAATTGCTTGATCTATTTTGCACTTGTAAATGGAAATACCTTTATTAATTTTGTTGACTATAAAATATTACAGATTCTGAAAACAAGGGGGAAAGAAGAGTAAAACTGTATCACAAACTCTCTTTGTCAAAATCTAACAAAAACACTGAAGAACATTTTAAAGGGCAGAGAAACCAAACAAGAAAGGAGAAACAACCACATGAAGGGGTCCAAAATAAGCCACTGTGGCATAAAAATCATTTTGAGCTATAGGCATTTGACTTTCTAAAATCCCTTATCTGCCAAAAGCAGAGCTCCCCCAAAGAATTCAATTGTCATAAAGCCCCACCCAGGGAAGAATTCTAATTTCTTTCCTAAAAAAGAAGTCAGCACTACACTCAGTAGATTTTGTAACAAAATGCTATGTGTATCATCTTTTCTCCTCATGGCTCACTTATCTTTCCCAAAGTCACTTGTTTCTTCGTAACTGCCCCTTCTCCCCATGGCCCTCTAAGAAGTCATGTTCTCCCAAAAATGCCTCCTACCCTCCCACCCCCTATTAAGATGCTATATAAGCCCCAAATTCCAAATTCTTTAGTCACATTTCTTTAACTCCAATGCAACATACATAATTAAATCTGCTTTTTTTTTTCTCTTGCTAATATGTCTTTGATAGTTTAATTTGCAGGCCCCCTAAGAATGAACCTAAGAGGGTGGAGGAAAATTTTTTCCTCTGACGATTTGCCACAATTTTCAAAAAAATGTTGACTGAAGAAATGTGTGTGATGGCTATAATCTTCATCCCACATCCACCCTAAAGAAGTTCTGAAAAAAGAAATGTCAGAAAAATCATGAGATTTCTTACAAATTGTGCCCTGTTTGAAAAAAAAAAAAAAGATTGAGAAAGTGAGTAGGTAGCTCAGGAAAAAAGGACTGAAAAGGTCTTCAACGTACACAAACTCCAAATATAGTGCCTATATCCCAGTGAAGAAATGAGGAAATTTCAGGCCCACTGTTTAAAACGTAAGCATAGCTAATGGTCCACAACAGTAAATCAGAATTTAGCAAAATCAAAAACTAAAAGGAAAGTGAACTATTATAAACTATAAATGTTGAAGAAGAAATACATAAGTAAAATGGAGTAGAATAGTTCTTCCCAGTGGAAAAAAAAGCACCAGGGTTACAAAACAAAATGGAGGAAACACTCTGAACTCTGAGATATCCACCACAGGAAAAGTATACCCCATTGTTAGAAGAAATGAACCCTGGTTCAGACACTTAATAAAATTTCAAAGAAAAAGCACAACCCATTTCCTTTAGAAAAGGCTACACAAATCCCAGCTGAATTACCCTTATTCTCCTAGCCCTCCCAACTATAAGAGTACAGAAAGTAAATACAAGGCATTACTAAACCACCAAATTCTAGCTCAGAGAAAATAAACTGGCCACAGATCAGAAGTCAAGAAGGGGTGCATGCTGGCTCAGTCAATGAAGCATGTGACTCTTGATGTTGGGGTTGTAAGTTTGAGCCTCACGTTGAGTGTAGGGATTACTTAAAAAATTTTTTTTTAAATCTTAAAAAAAAAAAAAAAAAAGTCAAGGAGAATTTAGCCATATTGTGATGGGGTTGAGCATGAAATCAGCCATAATACCTGGCTTGCTAAAATGTTAACACTGAGGCCACTGAGGGGAGGGAAGGTTTCTGAGAAGGGTGGAGAAGAGCGTGGGCCTTTGGAATGCTGAGGCCTGCTAGACCACTCTGCCGTTGCAGTCCATGGGGAGTTGCCTTCCCAAAACTTTCCTAGCCCAAACAGCCACCCTGTGATCTAAAAGATGTAGGCACTACCGCTTAGACTATGTTTAGCAGAACTCATAGAACACACAAATTAGCATATCGTATCTTTCCATTAAACAGATCCTTCCAGTTTCAGTAAGACCCTTTGTCACACATCATGTGCTTGAGAGACAGTCATAAGGTACTGTGATTTTCCTGAAGGACAAATAAAAACGGGAGCAAAGAAGAGCAAAGGGTCTTCGCCTCTGAGCATTGACCCCCTTGCCTTCTCTCACAGCAGAAGTTGGAGTAATCTTTCATCTGTGGGTACAGGGATTGCTGTCCATTCCTGGCAATACTGGATTAAAGAAAATAGAAAGTCAGAAGAGGCATCTACATCTTAAGAATGGGCACAATAAAAGGAATATCAAGTCAATTAGAAAATCATTTAACAGCATAATGAAAGAAATGAACTTTCTATACAAAAAAACCTACAGATAAAAGCTTAGATTATTAAGATCTTTCTTATTTTATAATATAAGCATTTGGGGTACTCTAAATTTTCCTCTATTTTAGTGCTATAAATTTAATGCTATGAATTTCCCTCTATTCCTGCATCCCACAAGTATTTATATGTTTGCTTGTATTTTCATTTTAATTGAATTCGAACTATGTTGTAATTTCCCTTGAGACGTCTTTCATCTTCTTTGATCCAAAGGTTATTTAGAACTACACTAATTTCCAAATATATGTATTTTCCAGACACCTTTTTTTATACTGTTTTATAATTTAATTCCATTATTGTTAGAGAACAGACTTTGTATGGTTTAAGTTTTTAAAACTTTCTTAAGGGTTGTTTCATGCTCCAGGATATGGCTTATCTTGGCCAGGAGAGAGCTAGCTATGGCCTATTTTTACACCAAAATCCAGTCCCTGACAGCTTTTTTATGGTCCAATGATATTGGAATTATTTTTACATTTTAAATGATGAAAATATCAAAAGAACATTTCATGACCTGTGAAAATTACATGAAATTCAAATTTCAATGTCCATAAATAAAGTATTATTGGAACATAACCAAACTCATTTATTTATGAATTATCTAAGGCTGCTTCTGCACTACAGTGGCAGATGTGAATAGTTGTGACAGAGACCATACAACTTACAGTGCCTAAATATTTACTATCTGGCCTTTTACACAAAACATTTGCTGATCCTATTCTTTGCATATGTTCTATAAGCACTTGAAAAGAATATATATTTTATTCTTTTGGGTTCTGTATTCTCTAATTTCAGTTAGATCCAGTTAGTTGATGTTATTCAGTTGTTCTATATCTTTGCTGATTTTGTTTATCACTTACTGAAAGGAATGTTGAAATTTTCACCTACAAGTGGATTTGCTCATTTCTCCTTTCAGTTCTACCAGTTTTTGCATCGTGTATTTTTTCAAAGCTCTGTTCTTAAGTAGATAAATATTTAGAATTGTTAAGTCTTCTTGATTCTTTATCATTATGTAATATCCCTGGTAATTTTCCTTGTTATGAAGTTACTTCATCTGATATTAATATAGCCACTCCAAATATTTTACTAGTTTTTGAATGGTGTATCTTTTTTCATCCTTTCCTTTTAACCTGCCTACAGCATTAAACTTAAAATGGGTTTCTTGTAGACAGAATAGTCTTTTTAAAAATTATTATTGAATCTGAAAACTGCTATATCAATTGCTGTATTTAGACCATTTATATTTAATATAAATATTGATGTTTGGATTTAAGTTTGTCTTTCTGTTTTCATTCCTGTGTTTTCTCTTTCTTGCCTTCTGGAGTATTTTAATATTTTTTTCAGTATTTCATTTTAAGGTATTGTGTTTTTTTTTAATTTATTTATTTATTTATTTATTTAGTGGTTGCTGTAGAGATTTACAATAAATTTACTCAACTTTGCACTGGCTTCTTAGAATTACTATTTTTTCTCTTTTCAAACAAGTTTCATTGTAGTAAGAACACTTAACATAAAGTCTATGTCCTTAACAGATTTTTAAGTGTACAACATAGTACTGTCAACTATAGGCAAAATGTTGTATACCAAATCACTACAACTCACCCATTTTGCATAACTAAAATTGTATACCTGTTGGTCAACAACTCCCTGCCCCCCACAGCCCCTGGCAACCACAGAGAATCACTATTTTAACAATTCAAATGAAATATAGAATCTTACCATCATATAGATCCCTTTACCTTCCTCCTTCATATTGTAGTTACCTCATAAACTACACTAACATACATTAAAAACCCTATCTGATAGTGGGGTTTTTTTTCCAATTGTCAAACATATACTAGAGAACTTGAAAAAAATAAGAATCATCTATTATGTTACCCAACAATTTACCATTCCAGTTATTTGTACAAATGAACAGATTGGTACCACTGAAATATATCATTACCTATCTCAGTCCTCAGCTCCACCCAATAACCTTTCTCCACCTCCCTAGTCAATTTCTTTCCATTCTACATTGCTTTTCTCAACCGTCCCATACAGCTACTTGGCCCCTTAATCTGAGCAAATGACCCTGCCTCCTAATTCACTGATAAGGGACTTAAGTGAGGAACTCCTCAAATTCTTGCTGTCACACTGAACTGACCCATACCCGTACCTATCCATTTCCTAAGGCTGGATGACTGAACAAGTAGCTGTGTGAGTACCAGTCTACAAGAAGTACTATAACATCACTGGAGTAGACTGGTAACAGAGGACCATTTAAACCAACTACTTAATAGCTACTTCAAATGACAGCATTTGATAGAAAATTTTTAAATGCTTAACCTATTGCCATCAAGTATTTTTTGCAAATTGTATCTATTTATTAAATTGTACAGTGATATTAACAGCTACACTACCAATCCTGATCTTGATAACTAACAGGCACTTGAAACTTACAGTCAAAATCTGCAGAAGATTTGAAATTAAACCATGTGTTGCATGGTGCTATTTACCAGGAACAAGCAATTTATTTTTTAACCTAAATTTGAAAACTTTAGTATGCCTCACAGGAAGCTGTCTGGTTCAGAAAACAGCATAAGAAAACTGACTAAAGAACCAAAATATAGAAAAGTGAGAAGCAGGCTGCCAACATAAAAACCAGAAAAAAAATAACTTTAAAATATATTTTGAGCAAGTCTTTCCCACTTTAATAATTTATTCAACAACATTATTGAGCACCAATTATATGCCAGGTACTGTTCTGGGAAACAAGACAAACAAGGGTCCCTGCTCTTGAAGACTTACATTCTGGGAGAAGCAGATAATAAATAAATGATGATAATATATATTAATAGATACTATTAAGAAAAAAAACAGATGATGTGAGAGAGAAGACTGGGCTGGCAAGGCTGCTACTAGAGACTGAAAGGAAGTAAGGGAAGGCCACAGTGAGGTGCAAAAACCTAAAGGATAAGAAGAAACCCACCATGCAAATGTAGGGCAGGGACAGAAACAGAACATCCAAGCAGAAGGAGTAGCAAGTCTCCGCCAAAAAATGATCTTGGCCTTTGAAGAATGGAAGAAAAGACTTCTCTGCGGCTGAAATATAATCAGCAAAGGAATAAACTATAGGCAATAACGGCAGAAAGGTAGGGAGAAGTCAAATAAGTAAGGCTTTATGTGCCACTCAAACCTTAATGACTGTGTATAGATAATGCTATCTAGTCATAGTGATAAGAAAACAATTTTTTTAACAAAGTTAAAAATGTTAACCTAAGTTCTGTGCATCTAGTAAATTTATTATAAACACAATGATACATGTACGTATGTAAAATTTTTTACTAGAAAGTCAGTATCTTCCTATCCTCAATAAAATAAATATTTGAAAGAATGTCTACTTTGATTTTGCTTTCTGCTCTCCTACCGTCACAATGGAATAGGAATCACTTCTCCTGAACTCTGGAGCTCATCTCTACCCACCAGAGTCTCTGATAGGTCATGTATAAACCGTGTAGGAGAAAAGTGCCTCCTCTACGCACGTGATCCCTACACAAGGGCATAAATTTAGCAGGCAAAGCACCAGATTTCAACCCTCCTCACCCACTTGGCCTAGCATCCTACACATAACCATTTAAGATGGCCTTACCAACCACCTCCTTGGAAATTGTACTCCATCAACTAACCCCTTTCCTGTGACTTCGCCTGCTCCCTCATAAGCAAAGGACATACACATCAGAAACGTTTAAAGTTATGCCTTTCTCCTTAGGAAATGCAGACCATTATTACACATTTACCATTATGTACTGCCAAAGCCTGACAAAGTGCTAAGACTTTGAATGTTAACTTAAAATACGTAATCAAAGTTATAGTAGTTCAAAAGTTATCCCCTTATTAGAAACCACTTATCTTTATTTGGGTAGCTTTAAAATCATGTATACACCTAGTTATTTGTAATCTACACCCGACTTCCTATGGGTGTGAGATATATCACAGTTTGAGAATGAATTTTTGGATCATCTATAATTCCAACTACCATATATCTGAATCCTGGCATTACAGCTTATTATCCTGCCAAAAATAATGATGCAAAAACTGGCAGAGATGCTGATTTGTCTGTCAAGAAAATCTTTTTAAAATAATATAACATTTAAAAATTTCCTAGTCAGCACTTAAAACTTTCAAATGTTTCTAAGCAGAATATGTTCCTTAACATGAGCTATAATTTAGTAACAGCAAATGACTAATTTTTTATTATACCTTCACAACTGGTAAGCTAAGAAAATTATTAAGACCACATGTAATAGTCTAATAAGATTAAAATTTGCATATGAGATACATTACTTAAGGAATTTTAATCTTTTAAAACGTTGTTTTAATAAGGTATACATTGTGATGGTTACACACATTGCTTACTTTCACCTCTGCTCTCCAATCTAAAAAATACCTTCAGATTATAGGAGCCTATAACAACTTTCAGCAAATTAAACACTTTGACTTTGGTCATGCTTTGAGAATGTCTTGAAGTAACCCCAGAGCAAAGACAGAATTTATGCTTCAAAAAATAAGCTTTCAGATAAAAATCACAGCTCATTTGCTCTGAACAAAGTATTTTATCCAGCTCTTCTTCAGCCATTGGTACAACAAAATTGACCTTTGTCATGCATCACTGATTTGGTCATCTCATATTCCACAGATAAGCAGGGAACCCTTAATTACAAAATGCTTTTTTCTTTTAACAGTAATAATATAGTCCAATTTTGGAAAAATTACATATTAGCCATAATTCTACCCCCCTAAAAACAAACAGCTTTCCTTTCTTAAAGTATCCATTTTATATAAAAGGCCATTTATATGAAAAACAGGTACTTAAAAGGAAGTTGTGTTTTGTGTCCAATGCACTGAGCTAGACAGCCGAAAGAGAAGTCACATTCAAATCAAAGTCAGAAAACTGGTCCAGCAGATCTTAGATGGAAAGATACAAATATAGTAAACTCTAGAATATGAGTGATTTGCTTTAGCAATGATTTAAATATATTTTGAAACAAATCATGAGCTCCAATGTTAAGAGTTTTAACAATATTCAACTTTATCTAAAACTTTTCAGATAATTTACAAATAAAATAATGTGTTATCTTCCTATCATTGCTTTTTGCTTCACAATAATCTTGGTGAACAGGCAGTGAGCAATGAGGAGTACTGACAAAGTGAGGCTAGCCATGTATTAACTGTTGAAGCTGTGTGATAGGTACCTAAGAGTTCACTGTATTTCCTGACTTTAGTTTATATCCAAAATTTTCCAAAATGAAAAGAAAAAATTTACCAAAAAAATGTAAGACTATACAAACGTAAACAGAAAAAAAAAATCAAGGTTTGTCTTTCATATAGGTCAACTCAAGTATCATCTCAGAGAAGTCACTCTACCAAAAATGGACTGACCATGTTGTCACTCAGAGAAATTGGGGCTTATCTACTATTTATCAGGCTCACTGTCTGATGACAACACACTGAGGGATTCTTCAAAATACTTGCTGCAGATGTCGAACACCTCTGAAAAAAATGAAGAAGAGGCCATCCATTAATTCAACCATTCATTCAACAAGTATTTATCAAGCACTTATTCTGTGCCAGGCCCTGTTCTAGGCACTGCAGTTGCATCAATAAATAAAAGAGATAAAAAGCCCTGTAGAGTTTGCATTCTAATGGGGAGGGAGTGGGAAGATCATAAATATAATAAATAAATTATATAGTATGATGGGGGTGATAGGTGCTATGGAAAAAAATACAGCAAGGAAAGAGAGCTTTGAGATGGGGGTGTGGCAATTTTAAGGAGGATAATCAGGAAGCTGACATTTGAGCGAAGACTCGAAAGAGAAAAGAAAGTGAGACCTGTGGCTATCTAGACAATGTTCTAGAATACAGAACAGGCAGAGATATGCCTGATGTATTAAAACAACAACAACAACAGCTGAATGCTAGAGTGGCTGGAACATAATGATCAAGAAAAGAAATAGTAAAGGAGGAGGATGGAAAGACAATTGGGGAAAAGGAGATGGTCAGGATTAGGCTTTTGTAGGTCACTGTAAAAACCATCTTTACAATGAGTTAAACAGAATGCCAAAATCAAGGATTTCAAGCAAAGAAGTTACATTTCCCCTTTTCTAATCTGCTTTGACTCTGGGGTTCTAGGGCAGCAGTGACCCAGATGGTTGCTTTCTCGTTATCACCCAAGGTCTGATACTCAACTCCCTGTCAAATGGTGACTGTTGTAGAGGGGCTCCAACTCATGTGTATTACTCCTAGAAAAGATCTTCTCTTCCTCTTAGTCATCAACAGGCCCCCACTTGGAAGGGGGTGTCATCTCCAAAATATGACCTACCCAACCCAGTTATAAAAATGTGTTCCTGCTTTTGACAAGTAGAAATAATTTATATTAACACTGTGTTTTAGATTATACAAAATGGCAAAATAACTGTATTGATATCAGATTAACCACGATTAAAAATCTAGACTCAAGTACTTAGTAACAGCTAAATGATCTCGACAAGTTATTTAACTTTTTCTAGGCTCAGTTCTGATAATTTATAAAAGGAGAATAAAAATATCTAAACTCACTTGAGGATTATGTGAATTAAATGAAAAGAATCTATCCCAGTGCCTAGATCTAACAGACATTTCATAAATGTTAGATCCATTATCTTGCAGCCCTGAGAGTACTTTTTGTGTTGCCCTGCATCCTTGAGAATTCAATCCTAGTAGCCCAAGGTTTCGAGAAACAGAAAAAGTCACACTAGTTTAAGTGAGAATGATTGACTGTTTACAGTTTAATAGTTGAGACCACTGTGCAGCAGTACTTTATTAAGATATCTATGCTCTCAGCTGCCAGCCTTGAGCCGAGAACCAGAGATGCTGCTCCCAGAAAAAAGTGCTCTCTCCCATGCCCCTCCCATGGGCCCCATGGTGTCGTGCTGTGTCCGTATATTCTATGCAAGGGTACTTGTCCTTTCCCTTCCTAAACTACATTTGACAAGGATTAAAACAACATAAACAGGAAAAAATGAGATTTATCTTAGCATCACATTAAAGAAACTACATATATATATATTTTTTTTTTTTTTAATTTGATGCCTTCATTTTGAAGAGAAAGCTTTCAGATTAAGTTTCCCAAAATAGGTGGCTTTCTAGACACAGCATGAACATGGCTGATATAAACCTATAGGTCTTTCACTAAAATTCTCAAAAAAATAAAAAGATCCCAAACCTTGAGTTTATTACTTTATTGGAATTTACCCGCAGGACAAAGAAAAAAAAATCAAAAACTTTCCTCTTATTTGGAAGTGAATGCTTATACGTATGTATCAGTATTGAAAAAAAAAATCCTAAAATCATTTCACTGTGTTTTAGTTGCCAGCCCTTGGATTTTATAGATATGCAGGCGTTTTTATAGTAACTAGCATTTGTGTCTAGTTCCTCCTTATTTTGTACCTTAGTTAACCTGGGAGAAAATATGAGGCAGACTGCATGACAAATGAATGTTCATGTACTTGCCTTTTAAGTAATAAATTATGCTTTCCCTCATTTTCTTCAAAATTTTTTTCTTCAACTTTTGTACGTAGCAACTAAATATCAGTAGCTTGCCATTCACTTCATAAATTGGCAAATGTAGTAAAACAGAATTCTCCTGGCTCTCTTAAGTGGAGGGATTTTGTTGCTAAAGGAGGGGCAAAGACTGCTTTTTCAAGCAATGTTTCATTATAAAAAGGTGCCTCTGTGTAATTGTAAATCGTCCACTCGGACTGACCACTTGTCCCCTTTTGTCCAGGGGAGGGTACGGAATGCTGCCTTGGTGTGCCGCAGAGGGTTCTGGGTCATCTGGCCAGATGAGACATCATCATTCCAGGTTTTCATCTCCAGTGCTAGACCTAACTAGACAGGGTCAGGGTTCTGGAAGATTCCTTCAACTGCCTGGGCATCTTCCAATTAATCAGCTTGTTTCCTTTGGACTCCTCTGCTGTTTTGTCTTAAGAAAGTAAAGACACCCAACTCTTTAATTAAATAGCTCATTGCTTCTCCCATGATAAACGTGCTTGCATTTTCTTTCCCGGCTAGAGCATCCCCCCTCAAAACAGGTAATACTTCCTGACAACTGACTGCATTTCAGATAACTCAAAACTTGTGCTCCTCTTTGCAGGTTCTGGAGTAGAAACAACGTGGTCCTATGTTATTAATATTTGGTAGAAATCACCTACTTTGCCATCCTAAGAGAGATAAGCTGTCTCCTTCCTGAACCCCAGCAGGAAGGAACTGTGACCAACAGCCAATAGTAGTTGTTTCATATACACTGGTTTACCTACATTTGATCTTGATGAACTTCAAGGATTTTTTTTTTTTCATCACATTTTGGTACTGTGAATCATCTGTCACCGATGGTCAGAATTCCACAGTAGCAAAGTGGTTTTCTACATTTAGAAAACACAGTTTTGCTACACTTACATCATTAGGAAATATTTCTAAGATGAACATTGATGCTTTAAAAGTAAGAGCACTTTTGTAAATATCCTGGGATCAAGTCCCACATCGGGCTCCCTGCTCAGCAGGGAGTCTGCTTCTCCCTCTGCCTGCCACTCTCCCTGCTTGTGCACTCCTCTCTCTCACTCTCTCTCTGGCAAATAAATAAAATCTAAAAAAAATTAAAAATAAAAAGGTAATATGGGTACTATGTGTGTGTGTGTACGTATATATACACATATATACTATATATACACTATATATATATATTTGACAAGTGTGCATTAAAGAATTCTCTAATATAAAACTTTTAAAATTGTGGGGAATACTTTTCATAATACAGAAAACAATTGTTAAAATAGGCACACCTACATTTCTTATAAAAATATGCTTGCCAAAGATAAAATTCATCTGAGCACTCATTTCTCAGATGTGTAAAAACTATTAAGTTGTTAATCACTGGATACTGCCTCCCACTTTTGCATTGTGAGTTTCAACAATGAATGGTATGAATTATGAATTACAACTAGTTACTGTTATTTTTCAGTGTTTCTGCCAAGCTCCCTATAGAATGCATCTATTTAATATGAATACTTAAAACAACAATATTATTTGTACATAAAAGTCAATTCCTTAATGTTCTTTTTTTTTTTAAAAATAGGCACAATAATTAGGAAATAGTTATTACCACAAACAGTGCTTTGGAAAATTCTGCAACTGTTCTTATTGACTAACATTCCAAATAATTCAGTGAGGGAAATGACAACACTACTCTTCTCAGATAAATTCACCAGGCTGATGCTTCTTTTGCATGTAGAACACAGAGTAGCACAGAGTTGCCATAGTCACTGTTTCCTTCTCATTTTTTTCCAGCAAATTTGTATATGACCATGGTAACCAACCCCTTGCATTGGTGTCAAGTTCTCCATAAAGTCAGCTACTTTTTTCCTCAGACATAAACAGAGAGATAACATCTTTCTTTCTATTTCTTTCTTTTAAAGATTTCTTTATTTGAGAGAGGGAGAAAGTACACACATGCACATGGGGAGAGGGGCAGAGGGAGAGAATCTTCAAGCAGGCTCCCCTCAACCCCTACTCCGGCTGGATGCCAAGGCCCGTAAGATCATGACCCGAGCCAAAACCACGAGTCAGTCGCTTAACTGACTGAGCCTCCCAAGCGCCCCAAGACAACATCTTCTTGTACCATGTTAAGTAGGTCTTATCAGCATTATATGTAAAAATAGTTTTTAATTTTTTTTTTTCATCATGTTCAGTCCAGTAAGGAAAGAAGCCAATTGTGGTTAATCTGAAGCGTCTATTGATTATCCTCTCTCAACTCTCCAGAACTACTGATGTGCGGTTAAACAAACCAAAGAGCTATTATACATTCTGGTTAAAGGATCTGGGGGCATTTTGATGCAGAGGTAGAGTGGACCCAAGTGTGCAGTCTACTTTTTGATCCAATCATGTTGTTTCTATTATTGGTGAAGACTGAGGTGTTCCCAATATTGGGATAAAGACTGGAGTCTTTATTGCTTCTATTATATTATTTTCTCTGAAACTTTGGTACGATCGTCACATATTTCCTGCCAGAGAGGTAGTTTGAAATTAGTAATTCTGCATCCTATGTGTGATGATGGGGCACGTGAGTTACAAAACTACAATATTTATCAACCAAGAATCAGAGTCACCTCTTCAGGTAGGTGAAGGAAACTAGTAGGAAATTTATTTTATTATTTGCAAACATCTGCAATAAATACTTGGCAAGAAGTAACAGTTTCTATATATTCTATTTGTGTTCTTTCTAGTCTTTAGTGCATTTCATTCTCTTTGACTTTTCATCTATCAACTTCGCTTGAGGTTTCTCTAAAAATCTAGCTTATTTCTCTGTTCCACATTTTTTTAAGTAATCTTTATACCCAATGTGGGACTTGAACTTATAACCCCAAGATCAAGAGTTGCATACTCTACGGACTGAGCCAGCCAGGTGCCCCCTTCCTACCTTTTCAGAGATACGTTTATATATTTTACACTGAGTTCTGTCTTCTCCAAGTTGCATATTATCTCTTCATGAATTTTTCTGAATTATTAACAAAAGGAAATTTTTAACAATCCACAACAGATTTAAGACCAGATTGGTCAACAAAGGAGACTTAGTATTAACTGATTTCGCCAATTTTGGCCATTCCATCTTCCCACCACTTTGAGAATGATACCAAAGTCAATTATGATTTTTCATAAGTTTTGCATTACTTTTCCTAAGTTTATTAAATTTCAGAGTCCAGTATTGAATTGTTCCATAATATTCTGTGGAATAGAAATGCTCACATGTGGCAAGACATACACAACTCTAAAAATTCTCTAGCTGACCAAGGGCTGCCTATCTCTCACTATAAATAGAGCATTTTATAGACATTCATGTTTTATCTTCAAAATGCAACCCACAGAGTCTAATATGCCTAAAGGGTCTATATTTTTAAACAATCTAATTCAGCAATTTCGAAAAGACTCCACAATGGGATAGTTTGAGGAAATAGAGCATCTTCTTCTGGTAAATTGACAGTACATATTAACACATTAAAGGCTATGAAAAGTCATGCAGTTCAGAGAAAAAAAAGAAAAACTATTTTGCTTCAACCACATAATCTTTTCTTCCTCCTAATAGGAAAAAAAGATTATTTTGTTTTAACTACAGAATGTTTTCTCCTTCATGGGTATTCTATTATCATGTCAAAAACTGGTTTGTCACAAAACACACTTTGAAGAATGCTGATTCTATCTGGAAATCAAAATCATTTTCAACATTTTCAAAGGGGTGGCATCCCCTAATAAAAGAGAATTGGTTTTTAAACATGTGGCAATTTAAAAATTTTTAAATATTTTTGAAACTCTGTGGTGGCATTTTGGTTATTATAATTACTGGAATGGGTGAGGCACTGTTGATATTTTAGTGGACAAGAAGCAAGTGAGCAAAGAAGGAGGATAGTTCCATACAACAGAGAATCATCCCACGACCTCCAAATCCCTTGTGATTATAAGAGAAAAACTTATTTATAATTATGTGAGCCTAGATCTAACTCCATATTTCATATAAACACAATGTACTCTTGCATGCTACGGATATGTGCTGAAGTGTTCAAGAATGCAAAGTTCGGAACTTTTTCAAGAGCAAGTCACCATTTCAGAAAAATCACACTATTAAAAGAAAGACCGCTCATGGTATTTTAAACATCAATAAAATATATCTCTATCAGTTTATACAGTCTATATAACAGTGATTTTTTTAATTTTTTAAATTTAAGTGTTTTTTAAACATCTTATTTATTTTTAAACATCTTATTTATTTATTTATTTATTTATTTATTTATTTGACAGAGAGATGGAGAGCACGAGTAGGCAGAGACGCAGGCAGAGAGAGGGAGAAACAGGCTCCCCGCTGAGCAGGGAGCCTGACTGTGGGGCTCCACCCCAGGACCCTGGAATCATGACCTGAGCCAAAGGCAGATGCTTAAGCATCTGAGCCGCCCAGGCGCCCCAACAGTGATTTTGTTTTAAGTGTGAGAATCTGACTACTTCCTTGGAACCTCTGGTATAGTCCTGCCTGAGCACTTATACATTGAAATATCTAATATTTTATTATAAATCAGTTTCCTTTATTGCTTTTTAAAAGGATTTCAAACATTATATTGTCTTTTTATTTTTTTCTTAAGATTTGTTTGAGAGAGAGAGAGATTGCATGTGCATGCACTGGGAAGGGGGAGAGGGAGAGAGAGAGAGAGAGAGAATCTCCAGCAAACTCCCCACTTGAGCATGGAGCCTGACTCAGGGCTCTATTCCACAACCCTGAGATCAGGACCTGAGCCAAAATCAAGAGTCAGACACTCAATCGACTGATCCACCCAGGCACCCCTATATTGTCTTTTTAAATTAGATGTATAAATAGGTTGTACTGTTTATGAATTTCCTTTCAGGATAATAAAGTGGATGTTAAAAAGAATCTTATTTTTTAAAGGACGGTGTTCAGTTTGATGAGATTGAGAACCATTGATCTGTAAGCTTTGGTTCTCTAAAGATGAAGATTTGAACTAGGACAATCTGTGACTGACCAAAAACATGATTAAATTAAACTACAAATATGGTGTGGTTAAGATAAATACGGGGGGTGGGGGTGCCTAGCTGGAACTGGTAGAGCGTGCAACTCTTAATCTTAGGATCGTGAGTTTGAGCCCTACATTAGGTGTAGAGATTACTTAGTCAAATATTTTTTAAAAAGATAATTATTGGGAAATAAAGTATGTTTAAGATATAATAATTTATTGCTGATAACACTGCTATAAACACCGGGGTGCACGTATCCCTTCGAATCAGTATTTTTGTATTCTTTGGATAAATACCTAGTAGTGCAATTGCTGATTCGTAGGGTAGTTCTATTTTTAAGTTTTTGACGAACCTCCACTCTGTCTTCCAGAGTGGCTGCACCAGCTTGCATTCCCACCAACAGTTTATAGCAGCATTATCAACAATTGCCAAATTATGGAAAGAGCCTGAATGCCCATCAACTGATGAACGGATAAAGAAGTTGTGGCATATACATGCATGCACACACACACACACACACACACATATACACGTACAATGGAATACTACTTAGCCATAAAAAAGAATGACATCTTGCCATTTGCAACGACATGGATAGAGCTAGGGTGTATTATGCTAAGCAAAATAAGTCAGAGAAAGACAAATCCCATATGATTTCACTCATATGTGGAATGTAAGAAATGAAATAGATAAACATGGGGGGGGGGAAGAGAGAGGCAACCCAGAAAACAGACTCTTAACAACAGAGAACGAACTGAGGGTTGCTGGAGGGGAGGCTGGCAGAGGGATGAATTAAATGGATGAGGGGTATTAAGGAGAGCGCTTGTTGTGATGAGCACCAGGTGTTGTACGTAAGTGATGAATCACTGAATTCTACTCCTGAAACTAATATTACATTGTATGTTCAACTGGAATTTAATTAAAAACTTGAAACAAACAACGAAAGATAAAATAATTTATCAGCAAGTCTTTACTATGCGCCTAGCACTTGATTACACTGATAGACAAAGAGGTTTAACACAGGTCTGTCTGCCTTCGTGGAAATTACAGGGAATTAAAGGAGACAGAGCCACAGTTAAAGAACTAAATGTCTAAACTTAACTTCTAAACTTTTGTGAAACAAATGTTCATAATAAAGCAACAGTCTTAGGAGTCTGCTGTGGTCAGGAAAGCCTCAGAATAAGATAGACCTTCTGTTGTGCATTCCAGAATTAACTGGACAGCATTAGCAAGTTATGTTTATTTACATGACCAAAAAAAAAAAAGACCAGCCTATTTGCCAAGGGAGGGGAAAGAGGGGCAAAGTTAGATCCTGGGAGGACCCGTGAGAGAGAAATGCTGGAACTAGAGGATGAAAAGCCTTGAAAGTCACAGGAGCCTGAATTTAAAATAACAGAAGAAAAAGAAGCTCCTATAAATTCTCAGAGAGAGTAGTAAAGATAAATTACTTAGGATAAGACTAATATATAAAAATAATTTTATGTAATATATAAAACAGACAGACTTACTTAGAGAAAGACATGTGTAAATAATCTCACAACACTGGAAGGGGGAGTGTGAAGTAGAAAGGTAAGTTTTAGGTCTGATGAAACTGAAATGATCAGTTTGAATAGTTTTAAAAACCAACATAAACGGGGGTACTTGGGTGACTCAGTCGATTAAGCATCCTACTTTTGATTTCAGCTCGGGTCATGATCTCAGGGTCCTGAGATCAAGCCCCACGTCATGCTCTGTGCTGGGCACGAAGCCTGCTGAAGATTCTCTCTCTGCCCCCTATAACCCCTGCCCCCTCCCCCACTGTGTGCACGCACTCTCTCTCTCTCTCTCTCTCCCCCTTAAAAAAACAAAACAACAACAACAACAAAAAAAACCAACATAAAGCTAACAGCTGAATCTGTCATCGCCAGAATGAATGAGCTCAGAGAAAAAACGCATACAGAGAAAGAGGTGGAAGATAGCGCCTTGGGCAGCACTCACTGGCTAGAGAACCAGAAGAACTACAAAGCAGCCAAAGAAGGTGAATATTACTTTACATGCAAATAATAAAATTATGGAAAGCTTTACTCTTGCCAGGGAAGTGGTACAAACTAAAAATATTTTTTTTTAATTAAGAAAGGTTACAGACCACAGAGTCATGACAGTTTACAAATATGACATACACCCCTAAACTTTTAGGTTGATATCAAAGATTACAGCCTGCAAATAAGTAATGTATACATCTTTCCATGAAGAAGGCTTTTCTAACAGGAACACTACTTACAGAAAAGGGATTCTGTCATATATAGGTGAGTCAATAGACCCATAGATGATATTACAAACTTTCAGAAAATAACAGTAAGCAGAAATGAGCTATAAACTCATAACCAATCATCACAAAAAGTTGCATCACCATAAGGATTACTGTGACTCAATGTAACAGACAAAAAAGTTGCCTAAAGGGCAGTCCAGCTTAGAGCACAGATTTAGTTATATGCAATAACAGAGGTTATAGCAAAAGGGATCTCTACATTCCTCATAAATTATCCTTTATTACCTATGCTCATCTGTAATCTGAAATTACTTACATTAAATTTCTCAACATTACGAATCTACCTCTAGATTGCTTTAGCAGCCAATTCTCTATAGAAATTAATCAACATGCCATTATGACTAAACATTCCCAAGCTTAAATGTTAATTACAGTTGCAATCTAAGAATGTGAAGAGTTCGATAAATAGGATAATCTCCATCCTAGTTGCCTTGGGACAGTCAATGCACACCTGCTTTTTAGGAAGGATCATTAGTAGCACCCTCTTTCACTCTTAACATGTAGGTAATAAGTTACATGGATTCCATATCAATGAAGCCAACTACACAGGAAATTTTTACGAACTACACCTATTTTTTACATCATGTTTATTCCTTTTTTTTTTTAATGTTTTTTTATTATGTTAGTCACCATACAGTACATCCCTGGTTTTTGATGTAAAGTTCGATGATTCATTAGTTGCGTATAACACCCAGTGCACCATGCAATACGTGCCCTCCTTACTACCCATCAACAGCCTATCCCATTCCCCCAGCCCCCTCCCCTCTGAAGCTCTCAGTTTGTTTCTCATAGTCCATAGTCTCTCATCCTTCATTCCCCCTTCTGATTACCCCCTCTTTCTTAGCCAAAGTCTTTTTTTTTTATTTTAATGTTTTTTTTTATTATATTATGTTAGTCACCATACAGTATATCCCTGGTTTCTGATGTAAAGTTCGATGATTCATTAGTTGCGTACAACACCCAGCGCACCATGCAATACGTGCCCTCCTTACTACCCATCACCAGTCTATCCCATTCCCCCACCCCCTCCCCTCTGAAGCCCTCGGTTTGTTTCTCAGAGTCCATAGTCTTTCATCTATGGAACATAAGAACTAGGAAGATCGGTAGGGGAAGAAAAGGATAAAGAAAGGGGGGGGGGTAATCAGAAGGGGGAATGAAGCATGAGAGACATCATGTTTATTCCTGATCTATAAAAACACCTGTCATATCCTATGAACATCCATTATAACTGCTAATAACTTGAAGAGTCCTGCTTACTAGGACAGGATCAAACCCTGAGATAGCTAGGGACTGCCTCCTAGTGGTAGGGTGATTCTTGGATGTTCTTGACCCCACCTCTATTTCAACAGCATCTTGTCAAGCCTGGTTATGTTCCCCCATATCTACTTATCAGCTTCATCCCAGCTCTTTCCATCCCATACTTTTTTCCTCTTGTTCTTAATAAGCTCTTGTGTGTCCTTCATTCACACCAAGCTAGTGAGAATTTTACCCCAAATATGAAAGACTATTCTCCACATGTGGGAAGTTTTTACCTTACAGAAAAAAACAGGCTTTGTTTCCTTTAAGGTCAGGAACAAGACAAGGATGCCCACTTCTGCCACTTCTATTCAACACAGTACTAGAAGCTCTTCCCAGAGCAATTAGGTAGGAAAAATAAAGGGCATCCATATTGGAAAGGAAGAAATAAAACTCTCTCTTTCTGCAGATGACATGATCTATGCAGAAAACCTTAAAGAATCCACCAAAAAAAAAAAAAAACCACACACACACTACACACACACACAACAAAAAACAAAAAACAACCAACCAGTTAGAGCTAAGAAATTCAGCAAAGTTGCAAGATACAAATTAACAGGCAAAAATCAGTTGTACTTCTACACAGTAGCAATGAACAATCTGAAAAAAAGAATTAAGAAAACAATATCATTGATAAGGGTATTGAGAAGAATAAAATCATCCTTGCACCCATTAGGATGGCTACTATCAAAAACAGATAGAAAACAACAAATGTTGGTGAGGATGTAGAGAAACTGGAGCTTTTGTGTACTGTTGGTGGGAAGGCAAAATGGTGCAGCCATGTGAAAGAGCACAGTGGTTTCTCACTGTAATTCTGAAATAGAATTACCATATGATCCAGCAATTCTACTTCCACGGAATATACCTGAAAGAAGCAGAATCTCAAACAGACATGTATTGTTATAGACTAAATGGTGTCCCCACAACAGTCATATGTCGAAGTCCTAATCCCAGTACCCCTCAGAATGTGGTTAACTTTATATGTATTTTGCAATAATTACAATTTTTTTAAAAAGATAATATTTAGGAATTAAACCAAGGAGGTATAAGACTTGCACACTGAAAGTTATAAAACATTGCCAAAAACAATTAAGAAGACATTAATAAATGGAAACACATTCATGATCATGGATTAGAAGACTTAATATTGTTAAGATGATAGTAGTACCCAAAAAATATACAGATTCTGTGCAAAATCCCAATAGCATTTGTGGCAGAAATGAAAAAAAAAAACAAAACACCTAAAGTTTATATAAAATTTCAAGGGACCCAGAATAGCCAAAATAATCTTGGAAAAAAACAAAATTGCAGGACTTATATCTACAATTTCAAAACTTACTAAAAGCTACAGTTATCAAAATAGTGTGGTACTGGCTTAAAGACAAATAGACTAATGGAACAGAATAGGGAGCCCCGAAATAAACCCTCACATACACAGTCAAATGATTTTCAACAAGGATGCCAAGACCATAAAATAAGGAAAGTACAGTCTTTTCAACAAATTCTGTTGGGAAAACTGTGTATCTACATGTAAAAGATGAAATTAGATACTTATTTTGCCCCAAGTTCAAAAATTAATTCAAAATGGATCAAAAAACTAAACTGAAGACCTAAAACCACAAAACTGATAGGAAAAAAATAGGGAGAAAATTTCATGACATTGGATTTGGCAAAGATTTCTTGGATAGGACACCAAAAGTACAGGCAACAGAAGTAAAATTGAATAAATTAGAATACATTGGGCACCTGGGTGGCTCAGTTGGTTAAGCGTCTGCCTTCGGCTCAGGTCATAATCCTGGAGTCCCAGGATCAAGTCCTGCATCAGGCTCCCTGATCGGTGGGGAGTCTCCTTCTCCCTCCCCAAATAAATAAAATCTTTTTAAAAATAAAATAAATTAGCATACATAAAAATTTAAAACTTTGTTTCCCAAAGGACACTATCAACAAAGGGAAAAGGTAATCCATGGAATGGGAAAAATATTTGCAAATCATATATCTTATAAGGGCTTAATATCTGGAATACATAAAGAACTCCCCTAACTCCAAGACAACAACAACCTGATTTAAAAATGGGCAAAAGATTTGAAAAGACATTTCTCCAGAGAAGATACACAAACAGCCAATAAGCACATGATTAGGTGTGCAAGATCACTAGTCACTAGGAAAATACAAATCAAAACCATAGTGAGATAACATTTCACACGCATCAGGATGCCCATTATATTTTTAGAAAGCGTGGGGGGGAGGGGGGAATACCAATGTTATGAAGAAATTGGTTATGTAGAAATTGGATAACCAATGTCATGTAGCAAGGTTATGTAGAAATTGAAACACCTGTGCATTGCTGGTGGGAATGTAAAATGGTACAGCCACTACAGAAAACAGTATGGTGATTCCTCAAAAAAATTACAAATTACATGATCCAGCAATTCCACTAACGTGTATATACCCGAAAGAATTGAAAGCAGGGTCTTTAGCAGATATTTGGATACCATGTTCCCATAGTATTCTTCACAATAGCCAAAAGGTGGAAATAATCCAGGTGTCCATAAACAGATAAATAAACAAAAAGTGGTATACACATACAATGAAATATTCATCCTTAAAAAGGAAGGAAATTTTGGTACATATTACACTATAGATGAACCTTAAAGACATTATGCTAAGTGAAATAAGCCAGACACAAAAGGACAAATAATGTATGTTTCCCTTTACAGGACGTATCTAAATTAGGCAAATTCATAGGGACAGAAGATAGATCAGAGGTTACCAGACTCTGAGGGGGAAGAGGAAATGGAAGTTATTGGAAGTTACTGCTTAATGCAATAGAGTTTCTATCTGAGGTAATGACAAAATTTTGGAAAGAGACTGCAGTGATGATTGTACAACACTGTGGATGTAATTAATGCCACTGAATTCTACACTTAAAAACGGTTACACTAGCAAATTTATGCTATAGATATTTCACCACAATTTTAAAAAAGCTTGAAATTAGGTTTAATTGGATTAGTATAATGAAATCCAAATGATTTGAATTTATTTATACATTCAGTCATTCACTGACATTTTATATAGCACATATTATGTGCCAGGCACTTGGCTAGATTCTAGGGATAAAGTGATAAACAGGCACTTATGATAATGTGTTAATAACGTTAATAGCTAACATTTTTGGGGTACTCTTACATGCTCCCAACAAACTAATTGCTATTATTATCCTCATCTTACTGATGAATAAACTTAAGCCTAGAAAAAATACCTTGCAAAATATTACACTGCTGGACTCCATACTCTCAACCACTACTCTGCAGAAAGAATATATGCTACTATGAGAGGACATAAGCAAGGCAATTAACTTAGTCACCCACAGTTTCAGGTATGTCTAAGTAAAGACTTGGAAGCTGGGTAGGAATTTGGCAAGGGAAGGCATGTTGAAAATTGTTTCTAACAGCAGGAGTAAAAAGTCTAGAAGAAAAAGCAGAGTTTGTTCTGGAAACTTCAAGCAGCTTAGTGAAGGTAGAGCTTAAAGTGTCAAAGGTGAATGCCAAAGATGAGACTGGAGTAGGAAGCAGAACAGAGAGGTCTTGTTTTGGTTGTATCTATTGAGAAATAAATCACTACAAAGTTTAGTGGTTTAAAACAGCAATCATTTTGTTACCTTCCTCTTTACTCCATGGATTGCACTCAGTTGGGCAGTTCTCTAGCTTACTTGATGTCACCTGGGGCTGAAGTCATCCAGGAGTTTTCCAGGTATGGAATATGTATAATAGCTCTCCTCTAGGTCTGGCATCTTAGAAGGGACATCTAGAAGTCTGAATTCAGCTGGGATGCTGGAATGTCCAGCAGTAGCTGGACTTACAAGGAACTTCGGGTACAAAAGTTGAAGCTACCAGGCATTTTTAAGGCTGAAGCCTAGAACTGGCACAATGTCACCTCTGCCACACTCCGTTACTGGAAGTGAGTAACAAGGTAAGCTCAGATTCAGAATGAGAGGACTGAACAAGAGTCTGAATGCTAGGAGATATGGTTCACTTGGAAGCCATCTTTGGAAACTAGCTACCACAGATTTTATGCATAAGTGCAAGACTGGAGAAAGACCAATGAGTTAGAACATCATTAGAATAAACTAGCTGAGAGACTGTAATGACATTTTGTATTTGTACTTGGGACGCAGATAGGTAAATAGAATAAAGAGCTGTTAAGTGATGAAACGGTCCAAACTTGATGAGTAACTGACAATGAGCGTTAAGGAAGGACCATAGTGGTTAGAATGCAGATGACCCTCTGGTTTCCTTGTTTAGCTCATGGGTTGATTATTATTCATGGAGATAAAAGAGTAAGAAGAACAGATGTGGCAGTAGAGATACTATGGTATTTCCAGACAGAAATTGGATCTACAGATTAGGGCTGAAAATACAAACTTAGAACTGAAAATGAAAATATGGGAGTAGATTAATTAGCCAGGGTGAGTGGGTTAAGTAAAAAGATGGCCCAGTGTGGAGTCTTGAGAACAACACTATTTAATCAGAAAAGAGGGAGTCACAAAGACATCTAAGAAGAAGGGACATTAGAATAAAAACCAGAATAGTAGAGTATCAAAAAAAAAAAAAAACAAAAGAAAAAAGTATTTCATAAAAGAGAAAATGATTACTAGTACCAAATGCTATCGAGAGATGAACTATGATTAAGACTGAAAACTGTCCTCCGGATCACAAACGAATACATTACTAGTGACTTTGACAAAAGCAGTCGCAGGCATGGGAGCTTTACTATAGTGAATTAAAAAGTGAATAGAGGGGGAGAATGTGGAAACAATAAATAGAAAATATTTTCAAGAAGCTCAACTGTTAAACAGAGGAAGACCCAGTGGTAGGTACAAGTAGTCAAGAGAGAGTTTTTTTAGAAGTGATCTCTACACCCAGCTTGGGGCTCAAACTCACAACCCCGAGATCAAGAGTCAGATGCTTTACTGACCAAGCCAGTCAGGCGCCCCAAGAAAGGGTTTTTTTAAAGATGGTAGAAGTTAAAGCATGTTTAAGTACCACTGAGATGAAGCTAACAGAGCAGGAGAAAGAAACTGAAGATGCCGAAAGAGTGGGCTCCGAGGAAACACAAGGGGTAAGGTGCAGACACAGAAAGAGACGATCCTCAGACAGGAGAGAACCAACATGGCTAGCAGTGGACAGCAGGTAAAGAACAGCTGTGATATGTCATACATACATAGAGAGAGAGTAGCCATATAGATTGGTCCCTTAGAATTTTTTGACTTCACAGTGGTGCAAAAGTGATACACATACAGTATAAACCATACTGTGAATTTTGAATTTTGATCTTTTCCCAGGCTTGCGATTCACAGTAGAATACTCTCTCATGATGCTGGGCAGGGCAGCCAGCTGCAGCTCCAGTCAGCCATGTGACCACCAAGGTCAACACCCGATACCCCTACGACCATTCTGTACCCACAGAACCGTTCTGTTTTTCACTTTCAGCACAGTATTTGATAAATTACAGGAGATACTCAACACTTATCACAAAATAGGCTTTTAATAGATGATTTTGCCCAACTGTAGGCTAACGTAAGTGTTCTGAGTGCATTTAAGGGAGGTGAGGCCAAGGGACATCTGGTAGCGTAGGTGTATTAAATGTATTTTGACTCAAAATATTTTCAACTTACAATGAGTTTATTGGGACACAACCCCAAGGAAGATCTGTAGTTGAAAGTCAAGGGCATTCTCCTCTGACACCTTCTCCAGGATTTTGCCAGTGAAATAGGATGTGGGTTCATCTGCTGAGAACATGGATAGGAGGTTTGAGAAGAGCGAAAGGTTTTAAGTAGCCACTATCAAGACTGAAGTATTAGAAAACAGAAATGATTGCTAGAGAGCTTGAGAACCAAACACCATGTTGGTAACCGAGACTATTCTCAGTTGGCTCAAATCCGTGGTTTTCTCTTAAAGCAATCAGTAATCAGGTAAGTAAAATTATATGGATTCAAGGAAGGAGTTGTGCTGAAGAATCATGGTAGATGGATAACAAGAAAATTACAAATTTTACCAAAATATCTATTGATACCTTGAGACTATTCTCTTTTATTCAATAAACAGACTCATAATTCCACTAACAAGGTAGTACGCTAGAAGGACATATAGCAATAGTGTACATACTACTGAGAGGTGTTGCACAATATGGAGCAAGTCCCCATTTGTTTGTTTGTTTATTTTTAAAGGGCCTCATTTTAAAGGGCCCCTATAAGACACAGACCAGGGAACCGTACCAGCCACTCAAGGATCAATACCACTATTCACAGCTGTATAAAAATAATAAGAGCCACATATGAAATTTAAAATTGTCTAGTATCTACGTTAGAAAAATAAAAAGAAAGGTGAAATATTTTTAATAATATATTTTAACATAACATATACTACACAAAATATTTCAATAAGCAACTAATAAATTACTAAGGAGATATTTTTTTAAAGATTTACTTATTTGAGAGTGAGCAAGCATGGGTGTGGGGGGGCAGAGGGGGAGAGAGAAAGAGTTTTAAGCGGACTCCACATTGAGCGTGGAGCCTGACCCAGTGCTCCATGTCACAACCCTGAGATCATGACCTGAGTCGAAACCAAGAGTCGGAAGCTTTCACAGACTGTGCAACCCAGAAGCCCCACCAAGGAGATATTTTACATTTTTTATACTAAGTCTTTGAAATCCAAGGCGAATTTCACACTCACATTGCATCTTCATTCAGATTAGCAATATTTCAGAAGCTCAAAAGCCACACGTGGCTAGTGGCCACAGTATTGGACAGTGTTGCTCTATAAATTACGATTGTATAATATCTAGAATTATTGTATCCTCGTTGAATTAACAAAGCCCCTGCAGTTCTTCCTTGTATTAATAATATCTTTCATAATATATGCTTACCTAGCATATTTCATCTATGAATGTTCAGTTATTCCCAGGCTCAAAGAATCTAGACAAACGTATTGCAATCAGATCATCCAAGATAGAACTCTGGTCCCCTACCAAGTTCATGCTGGCCTCTTGTCTGGAAACCATCAGTATCTAAACAGCCAGGGGCTGATTCACTATCTCAGCTAGCCAAGTGTGCACAAACTGAGGGGTCAGCTTTCTTTACTAAGACAGTTACCACTCATCCATCTACCCATAGCCCAGCTTCCAAAAGTCTGTTGACATCTCTCATGTTCTCTTTGTCCTTACAGAGTTTATGCCTTTCTTTATTCCCTGACTCATTTTAGTATGTTTTCAAGAGAGAGTGAAAATAAAACATGTATTCAAGTGACCATGTTTATTTAGAAGTTGCTTTTATGAGTAAGGGGCTGGTTTATTTCAAAATCTATAAATCATCATCAGAAGATAACTTACCTGCAGATAAAGACAAACTTTTTTAAGCTTCTTTAAAGATTTATTCCAATCAGAAATCCAGATATAAATGATATATAATATTTTAATGAAAAATCATTTTGCTCTTAAAATTTCTCTAAGAACATTTTGTATTTAGAATATTCTTAGGCATACAGTGAATCAGTTATGCTAACATCAAAAGAAAGATAATGTTATTGAACACTAACCCTGCTTCCTCCAGAGGAAGTGTAAAAAAAAAAAAAAAAAAAAGAACCACACAACTATCTCACCATATTTCAATTGTGTTGTGTGTTTGCTGTATGAACATTAAGTAACTACAGAGACTCTAGTCACCAGAGGTTTTATTGTTTGTAGGAATCCGCAGCATCAGCACATGCACCCACTGTTAACCTGTCACTGTTCTGATCAAACCTAAGGGACACCTGATCTACCAGCACCGTCCAGAGTAAGGGTTAGCAAGAACTGCCAAAACAGATGTAATTCATGATATTATGAAATTTGTAACAGGATATGCAGCGCCTGGGTGGCTCAGTGGGTTAAGCATCTGCCTTCAGCTCAGGTCATGATCTCAGGGTCCTGGGATCAAGCCCCGCATCAGGCTCCCAGCTCCATGGAGGGCCTGCTACTCCCTCTCCCTCTCCCCTGTTTGTGTGCTCGTGCTTTCTATCAACTCTGTAATCAAAATCTTAAAAAAAAAAAAAAAAAAGATTATTTCTGTCCCTTCAGTTAGCATTGGACCAGAGCAGCACAGTTCTAATCTTTTCAGCTAGAATCCACTCACATAAAACAGCCCAGTGTACCCTTTCATCAACTTATTTCCTTGTTTATGGCTTTTTAGTCAATGCATACATTTCTATATTCTTTTTTAAAGTTAATATGATTCTTCCATATTTTTTCCTTCACGTATTTATTGACTACTATTTTGTACTAAGCATTGCTAGACTCTAAGAATAAAAAGATTAATAAAGCATATTTTCTGTCTTCAAAAACTTCATATTCTAGCACGGGAGATCAATAAATAGTAAGCATTATAATAAGCACTGCAGTAAAATTACGAACAAAGAGCTATGGGAAGCCCAGAGGCAGGGAGAATTAATTCTTTCTGGAAATGATGGTGGATATTCCCAGTGGGAAGAGGCAGAAGGAAGACTACTCCAAGCAAACGGGACAACATGAAAAGGGCACGAGGACATGGCTTCTCTGGGAAACAGTAAGTAGCCTGGTATGGCTAAAACACGGGACTCCTGTAGAACAAAGGTAGGAGCTGTGTGAAGGAATTTGAATTTTTTGTTATAATAAAGGTAATGAAAAGCCATAAAAGCAGGAAAGAGATGCGATTTGTATCTTATAAAGAAAACTCTGGGGCTGTGTGAGCAAATGACTAAAGAAGGGGAATAAAAAGAAGGCAGGAAAACCAATTAGAAGATATTGTACCAGACTAGGTGCAACTCTGAGCATTAACTGTGGAACTGGAAAGAAGGGAATGAATGGACTTAACATGCATTTCATAAGTAGAATCACTTGGACAGGATGGCTGTTTTGATGGAGAAGATAAGGAAAGGAGAGTCAACGAACCTACCATGTATTATGGCTTATAGGATGATTTAATCTGAACCAAAAACAAAGTTTAAAAAAATGAGCTCTAAACTGAGATACTAGCAAATATTTGCAAGACATTCAAGTGGAGAGATCCAGGAGGCAGTTGGAAATACAGGTCTCAGCGAAGGAATACAGTCAATATCAAAAATACAGATTTTTGGAATTATCAACATAAAGAGGACAGTTGCAGTCATACGAACAGATAAAGTTTCAAGAGGAGGAAATGCTGCCAAATCCTGCACACTACAAAAAAGTCAGATGATTAATATGTAAGGAGAAACTTAAATCTTTTAAAAGAAAATTTGGGCAAATATTTTCATGATCGTGAGGTAAGAAAGGATTTCCTAAACAAGACACATAAAAAAGCACCAATCATAAACAATTCACAAATTCAGCTACTTTAAAACACCGTAAGAAAGAGTGAAAAGACAATGTACGAAGTGGGAAAAATATCTGCAACACGTATAACTGACAAAGGACTAGTATTCAGAAAGGTAAAGAGCTCTTACAAATCAGAAAAAAGGTAGACAACCTAAAAGGAAGAAAAGGAAATATAAGAATGGACACTTCACAAAAATGATATCCAAATAAACATGAGAAAAGGGGTTCAAGCTCACCACTAATCAAGAAAACAAATTAAAACCACAATGAGATATTATTACACATCCAATAAATTGACAAAATTTTTAAAAGTCTAAAAATACTAAGCTCTGGCCAAGATATGGAGCAACTGGAATTCTCATACACTATCTGGGAAGATAAATTAACACAACCAATTTGAAAAACTGTGCCAATATCTAGTCAAGTTGGAAAGACGCATTCCCTATGGCTCAGAAATTTCACTCCTAGGATATACTCTTGAGATTATAATCGTTGTGTGCATCAGGATACACATAAAAGGATGTTCAGAGCTGCACCATTATAATTGTCCCAACCTGGAAATATCACAAATGCCTATCAACAGAACAGATCCATTAATTGTGGACTGGAATACTATACAGCATACAGCAATGAAAATGAAGCTACAGATACACACCATAATAGGAATGAATCTTATAATTTTCAGTGGAAAAAAGTTACAAAACAATACACTTCTAGTCATATAAAATTCAAAATAGGCAAAACAAATCCATCTTGTTTAGGAATGTATATCCAGCGGTTAAATTAAAAGAGGAAGGGGGAAACGAACCATGAGAGACTATGGACTCCGGGAAACAAACTGAGGGTTTTAGAGGGGAGGGCGGTGGGGGGATGGGCTAGCTCGGGGAAGAGTATTAAGGAGGGCACGTATTGCATGGAGTACTGGGTGTTATACGCAAACAGTGAATCATGGAACTCTACATCAAAAGCTAATGATTTACTGTATGGTGACTAACATAACCTAATTTTAAAAAAAAGAAATGCAAGAAAAAAATGAAAGAAATGCAAGAAAACAGTTACTATAAATGATAGGATAGTGGTTACTTATGGGGAGACAAAAGTGATTGTAATGGGCAAGGGATATATTTAGGGAATTCTGCAGTCCCAATAGTGTTCTATTCTTGACCCTGCTGGAGGTGATTACAAGATATTGATAACTATTTGATTAAATGTATATATAAATTTTATGGACTTTTAAGTATATGACTTAAAAACTTAATGAACTAGGGGCGCCTGGGTGGCTCAGTCCTTAAGCGTCTGCCTTCGGCTCAGGGCGTGGTCCTGGCGTTGTGGGATCGAGCCCCACATCAGGCTCCTCTGCTGTGAGCCTGCTTCTTCCTCTCCTACTCCCCCTGCTTGTGTTCCCTCTCTCGCTGGCTGCCTCTCTCTGTCAAATAAATAAATAAAATCTTTAAAAAAAAAAAAACTTAATGAACTAAATTTTGAAATGGTCTTATATTTAACAAGAGATGTAATAGTGAGAAGTCACCAGAAAGGTCTTGGTTCTAAGGATGATTAAAAGAGATTAAGAAAACATGCCATTGAATTCATTCAGAACTAACTCTGAATACAAGAAAGAAAAGAGACAATTCTGTATCTGAGATGAATTACATTTAAATCTGTTTCAAGGCCAATGACTGGATTTCATTCTTTCATCTGAGACTTACCTTGTGTCTGGCACTGTGCCAAGGACTTCGAGTACAGGAAAATTTAGTCCCATCTCTCAGGCTTCTCTCAATACTGGGAACCCCATTGACTTCTAATCTCTCTTGGGATAAAAGATTTAGCTATTTTATTGATTGGAATACAATGGGGTGTGGAGAATCTTGGTTCCAAATGTATAAATACAAAGGCATGCAGGAATTATCAGGTGCCAATCTGAGTATATGATAAAGTTTATTCCTCAACTGAGGAAATACAGGAAGAATATGGATACTAGATGTGTTTTTTTCCAAACATTAAGGAATATGAACAAACAACCTTCATTTTTTACATCAGGCAAGAGGAAGACTGAAGAGGTCAGTAGCAGGAATAGAAGCATGACCAGAGGGGTTTTTAAAAACCGAAGAAATAAAGATACATTTTAAATAAGACTTCCACTTTTCACTTTACAATAAAAGAAACTTATATCTATAAAGTGACATGATTTCTATTACCCATTTTTAAATTTCCAGACTTAGCTCTGAAAAAATAAAATTTACCCCTAAAAAGACAGGATTTGCTATCAGATTTAAAAAATTAAGCTACAAACTTCAAAACTTGAAAAGAGAAGTTCCCAAGTTAGTATAGTTAGAACATAAGATTCCAAATATCTGTTTACAAATAAATTAAGCCTCACACACAGAGCCATTAATCTAATCTCAACTCCTTATCTGGTTTACACAGTTTTCCCTGGTTAAAACTCCTATAATTTAGCAAAGCAATATTCTAAGGAGCAAAAAAGATTTGGTCAAGAACAAAAAACATCACTCATAAACATGAACCAGCCAATAAGGCATTTTAAAATTACTCAGAAATGAACAACTAGTAAGGAAATAAAAATTAATAAGAAATTAAAAGAGTAGATAGACCTCATATCGGACTAGTACTCTCAGTTAATGCTCTATTAAAATCTTTCTGAACACTCATAAAAATTAGATTGAAGTGATGCCCAGAAACATAAAGGTAATAATGCCCAGGAAATAACTGTCAGTTATCAAAGCTCAAATTTTATAACTTGAACTTAGATAAAGCATGTTTTGTTGATAATCTGGTAAACTGGACTGTCAAGTGATCTGGTGGTTTCTTAAAAATTAATGTTTGCTAACATACTGAAAATTTTAGGTAGCTCTTATAGCAAAAGAACGTGGGATCTGAAGACCTGAGTACCAAGTTCTGCCACCAATCAATTATGTAACCTTAAGTAAATAATCAAACCTCTCTGAGGCTCACACCAACCAATCCTGCAAGACTTGAGAGCAGATAAAGAAAATAATATATGCAAATAATACTGTATGAGCTCCAAAAGTATGGGAAGCTCAGTTTTCTTCACATACTACAAACTACTTTCAGCAAACTAACATATATTTTTATTTCCTTTTTATTATGGGAAAAAATATAAATATACAAAAGTATAGTATAATGCGTTATATGTATTCTCACTTAGCTTCAACAATTATCGACTCATGGCTAATCTGGTCTTATCTACACTCCATTCATTCCTTCCCTTCCTCTATTATTTTGAAGCAAGTCCCAGACATCGTATCATTAACATCCTAAGAGCTAAAATCCAATGGCTTCTTCTCAGAGGGTGTACAGGTATATGAAGTCAAACAGTCTGAGAGGTCTGAGCTAGGAATATGGATTTGAGGGTCCACCAGTAATCAAGAGTTGAAGCTGTAGCTTTGCATGGAGGTCAAATATCCATGCTTAAGAAACAAGTAGATAGATATTTTTGGTGCTCCTTCATTAAAAACATAAATAGACATAAAACACAATTCTTACATCAAAAAAGAAACCCTACAGATTTTCAAAGGCCTATAGAACTTCTACATACTATGACTGTAATTGTTTTGCTGCCTTAAAAATGTGTCCCTGTATATTAATAGTCATTATTCTAAAGGATTTAACAAAATCCCTAAAACATAAATAGACATAATTTATATAACAAATTTACACACTGATATTGTAACCAACCCCAAATCTACTTTTCAAAGTATTTCAAAACATGTTGCTCCATGTAAATTTTCTTTTCCCTTTAAAGTTTATATGTTTTATACTTTCTTTTCTATGCATATTTCACAATAAAAATTTTAAAGTAAACTTTAAAAAGAAAATTTGATTCCTACATTTAAATAGCTATGACAGACGATGGTATATCTTATAAGTATTCAAAGCTTTGAACATACATGAGAATATTTGCATACTAAAAATATTTTATAAGCTCTTTAGACACGTTGTTGAATCAGAGGCCATTTATTCCTACACTTTCATTAATTTTATGCCAACTATCAAAATTAGTTATAATTTATTTATACTCCACTTCAATCCTGAAAAAAATGTGACTCAAGTTCCTTAAATCCTAGTTTTACAATCCACTTGAAAAGAATCTCTAAAATTTTCTAAAATAGTTTCATAAGCTGTTCTATAAAGATTAACCTCTGAAAAATGAAGTATCTATGACCTTTGGAATGAAATGGAACTTTGTGTCTTTGATTATATTACCCACCAAGTAAATTATCCAAAGGGGATAGGTGTACAATTTTTAGAAACACAATAGATTGACAATGTTTAAATTTTGATTGGTCGCCATTGATTAAATCGAGCTAAGTCCTATTTGATCAGAAAGAACTCCAAAATATTTTAAAGCATATCCTTGTCTCTGAAGTAATAGCTTAGAAACCTGAATGTACAATTTCATAATTAGAGGAATATGTATGTTCGTTGTGAGTACACCATACACTTCTGTGCTTTATTTTTTCCCAAGAAAAAAATCAGATATGTTAAAAGCAGTTTCAACTTTGGCTATATTATGTAACTGCCATTTCACCTAAGTTACTGAAGAATTTTTGGAAAATATTTTTGATTTTCAAAAGCCTTTGAAAGACTGCACCTAATGTGTTTTGAGTAAAATCCAACTCATTTTCAAAGCATGATTAAACAACCATTAGGTCAAAATGGCATGTTCCCTTCCCTCACAAAACAATCCAATTCTTTTTCCAGGTGTCAGTAAATATCAACAGGATGATTACGGCATAATTGCTTTTTTCAGGAACAATTTACTAAAAATAAAGCCAAAAAGCCAAAAATAAAGCCTCTCCTTTTCAAAAAGTGTATTCCAGACACCCGCACATTTAATTAAACAGTTTCTTTCTTAAAGATAATGGAGATGTTTTCTTGTTGTCAAATAAGAGATACATTGTTGTTATTTCGTATTCACCTTTTGGTTGGTTTTACTTTAAGTCTTATATTGTTGAATAAAATATTCTTCAGTTAAACCTAAGGAGTTTTTTTTAATTCTCGTTTTAGATATTAAAATATATGGGGGAAGGGAAAGTGTGGAAAATACAGAATAACTTGTTGAGAATTTGATCGGTTTTCAATTAAGGAATTTTATAAAGATATCTTGTTGCTGCTCTTAAATTAATTCTGCATCAGAAGCCAAGTGATTTTTTTGGGTCTTGAATAGTAATGATACAGATTTTCTTTACCAATAATGTATATATTAACTACATTTAATATGTCAGATACATTTTATTTCTGTATCTAAAGAAAACCTTAGTGCCTGTTAATACTTAATGATATCAATAACAATTCTGCCAGAGTAGTGAATTTATCGTTTATTTTCACAAGGGAAAAAAATCAGTTTATTTGTGAAACTGCTATTTTGAACAAAATACATGAAAAAAACTAGTAATTTTCTTTTGACACAGTAAATGAAGCCACTGCTTTTTGCTCTCAATAGCGTAGCAGACACGAATTTGTTGACATTCGGTGTCTTTTTACCTGTTTTTCCTCTCTCGTTAATACTCTCTAGCTTTAAGGATTTTTTTTTCTCAAAAAAATTTGTTTTCACCATCTAGGGAAATGTCTCCATATACTCTCCGTAGCTACTGAATAACTGAAAAGTTCTACAACAAACGAGGTGACTTTACTGAAGCTTTCCAGAGCTTCAGTAAATTAATGCGGTGCTCTTGGGATGGTTTTACGTTGTAAAATTCCTTAAAAATCACAAATATAGGTTATCCTCCACTCATACGGCACCTCACACATGTTCACGTAAGGGTAAACTTTTTTGTCCCCGGGTTCGAGCAGAGAATACATGCCACGGGTAAAAAACACGAAGATTTCGTTGAGCACCCCACGAAAAAATCTGTTGACATCTTAACATTGCTAAATGTTCTGAAGTTGCTAAATCTCCTTAAGTTGCTTCACTTGTGTCACGAACACCAAAACCCAAACCAGACAAACCTCTCTCCCCCGAGAGAAGGGCGAGCTGAGGGCGGTTCTGCCCATTAACAGGTGGCCGGCCGGGAGGGGCCTTAGGCGCTCCTGCCGCCGCCGCCGCCGCCGCCACCACCGCCGCCACCACCGCCTCCCGGGGACGCTCCGCCGGCGAGGGCGCCCTCGCCTCACTGGGCCGGGCCACCTCGGGCCGCCCCCACCGCGCCCACGCACTCACCCCGCTCCCCCAAGCTCCCGCGTCCTGGTGGCCCACGGTGCCCCAGCGCCTTCGGGTTCCTGCTTTCCACCCGGCGCCACGGGGCCTCGGCACCGGCGGGGAGGCCCTGGGAAAAGCACGTGCCTCTTTTCGAAGCTTCGTCCCCCGGGCGGGAACTCCCGCCGGGCCTCGGTGCGCCTGGCCACCGGTTCCCGTCTGCCGAAGTACGCAGGCGCCGAAGCTTCTAGACGCCGCCGAGTGGCCGGGTCGCGGGGACGCGTCAGACCTACCCACCAGCAACCTCCGCCCCAAGTGTGAAGTTCTGGAGCGTCCCAGGCCAAGCGGGACAAACTAACAAATGCGACGAAATGGAGGCCCAGGGGTTTGAGTACCTTGCTCCGGAGGCCACACAGTTGTCCGAGCAGGCGCAAAGCCGGGTCTCCTGGTTTCTTTCCACCGAACAGTCATGAGGACCGCTAGGCGCCCCCCCAGAACCCGCCTCAGAGCTGCGGGCGGGGGCAGCCTAGCACCTGGGCCTCTAGCGGCACTGGCAGCTGCTGCGTGAGCCAGGGCGGCCCCGAGGCGGGACGGGCAGGGTCGGCTGAGGAGAGCGCCTGGGAAGCCGTCCAGCAGGGGTGCCCAGGCCCGTGCAGCGCGCGCTGGAAGCCTCTTGGCTCCGGCCACCCGCCTGGCCTCTCCGGCACGTGCGGGCCCCGCACCTAGGGGCCACGGCGCTCCCCGGGTGGGTCGGCCTTGGCTCCGCCTTTAACTGGACGCGCTGCCCGAGGCGGAGCCCGCGCGGGGGCGGCCCAGCCCTGCGCTCGGGGTCTTCCTCCGGGGGCGGCGCCGGCGGGCTGGGCTGGGCTGGGCTCGGCGGGGCCGGGGCTGCGCCCTCCCGCGGGCCTTTGCTGAGTCGGGGATAATGGGTTTGCTGGAGTGGGAAGGCGCAGTGCTCCCGAGCCGGGCCTACGGAGTCCAGGGGGAGGACGCGGCCGAAAAGGCTTTTCTACCACCGGAGCTCGCAGCCCTAAGACCTTGCTCCGTGCGGGACCCTGAGGGAGGGGTCGTTCTCCAACCCCGGCCTCACGTTGTGTTCTCAGGTCTCACACGGAATAAAAAGAATAGGGTGTGTGGGTCACTTAGCAGGAAACTTTTCGTTGTTTCCTTATTTCCTTCCCGCCCGTGGACAAGTTGAGCAGCTTCTCGGCCTTACAGCCAGGAGATTGCAGGCCAAACAATCTGGACAGCTCCGGCTCTGGGTTTTCTGGAGGAATCATCCCACCCCTTCCCCACCTCTTATCCTGGTCTTCTCTCAGGGCAAGATGGAACCGTCCTTTCCGACCCCCTGCTGACGTGGGGCGTCTTCCCCTGCCAAAGTGAAACGCGTCCTTGTCGACTTTTCTAGATTTT